>NW_024347791.1:1678650-1725946 GCF_902729225.1 Pteropus medius
CATTCCCACCTTCCGTTTTTCCCAGGCGCACAACCTCCACCTCTGCTAATACTTCCCTTCCCTAGTCCTGGGCAGGCGGGGGTGGAATAAGGGACTTTCACCTGATTCCTCAGTCTCTTCCTGTCTGGCTCCAGTCCACACATCTCAAACCTAATGAGGCAGCATTGTTCAGCAGAAAAGAGATGAACTTTGATGGAAAAAGGTTTACGATGTCAGAAGGGTTGTGTCGCTTCCTATCTGCATTACGCTGGGCAAGTCACTTAACCTCTCTGAACATTAGTTTCATCTGTAAAATGAGGATAAGGATATCAGCTTGCAGGATTATACCATGATTAAATTAAGTCATCTCTGACAAAAGCTTGCACCAAATAAATGCCTTCACCATATGTTTGCTGACCATCTCTGGGACCTTAGTTCTTATCTAGAACTGCCACTCTTTCCTCTGGCCAAGGCTGAGGCCAAGAACTCTTCAGCTATAGCTACAGACTCTTACTATCAGCTGGGACTTATCTGCTTTGGCAGAGGGGTACTTTTTTATGTTGGAGCCAGGAACCTTCGCAAAGGGCCAGGAATCTGGTTTCAAAAGCAAAACATTGAGTAGACAAGAACCAAAATATTACTCGGCTCTCAGAAAGCGCTCTCCTGGTTGGCTGAGGTTTGCTTTTGCAGCGAAATCCACAAAGATCTTTCATAAATATTGTCTTCATTGATAAAGAAGGAAACCGACCAACAAAACCCTGATAGTTTCTAGTTTCTATTCCCACATTTTATCCAATTAAAAAACATAAAGAAAGGGGAGGAGGGGGAAAAGGTGGAGATGGAGGAAAAAAGAAGAGACACGGGAAAGATCGATACGGATTAGACGATTCTTTAAAAAGACATAAAAAGATAAAAAGAAAGAAACAATAGGCAAGACTGAAGTAGGTCGATGCCGTCACCCTTCGCCAGAGGAGCAAGCTTAGGCCGAGCACTTAAGTGACTTGTTCTGAAGCTGAACAAGTAGGGATCAGAAACAGGATTAGAATTTGGAGCCTTAGTTGGTCTGCAACTGACACTAATTTTAAAGACGTCAATGCAAATGTATTACCAGGTTTCAGGCAGCTAGCTCGTTCTGCTAAATTTTTCATGTCTGTGCCTTTAAATTCCCGAGCAGCATTGCCTGTAACTGAGTAGCACTTGTTTCCATTTTTTCTTCTTTTCTCCAAGAAAATGACTAGATGTAGAAAAACCCATATAGCCAAATTACTTTCAGAAGGTTTTACTAAAAATTATTTTTTAAAACTGTAAAGATAAACACGATGTCTCCAAAGCTGTGCAATTTTATCAAATCAGACAAAGCATAATACAAACAGTTTATTTTTAAGAGCCCAGATTAGCTGCTATGATTAGCTACTATCGTTGGTGATTATCTAAATGTAATATGTTACAGTTTACAGAATGGAGCAGCCCACTAGATACTTTGAAGCATTGTTCATTTCTTCTACAATATTTACTCTGCACAGAGTTTGTGAGAGATGCTGTCTAGACCCTGGGGCCACCAACCAAGGCAAATGAGGGGTACCAGTGCCCATTCACTAAAGGACCCTGACCTTCATTTCAGCAAGGAGGTGGGCAGGTACACAAGTAATTTGAAGGCAGAATATAATCTCCAAATTGTACAGCCAAGAAGGATTTTCTTATCCCATCCTCATTTAAAACGAGGCACAGAGAGGGGAAGGGACTTGCCCAAGGCCACGCAGTTAGTTACGGGGAGAGCCGGAAAGAGTTTGTAGACTCCATATCCAGTGCTCTTTCCTTTAGTGTAACTTTAACAGTCCTACGCCTGGGATGGTGTAAACCCTGGTAATGCTGCAGAGACGCCTTTTAACACATGTTAGGACCCTAGCCTCAAAGAACCCTAGATCCAGAAGGGACTCTATAGTTCATAATCAAGAGGGCATCACCCCAGAGCTGCCAAATCGGTCTAGGGTCACTGCCTTCGCTGCTTCTTAGTATTCTGAAGGCACGAATCAGACCTTTCCCGGGACACTTGGAGCAGGTTCAGAGAGGGACCAGCAGGATGGAGTCAGAGGAAAGAGGAAGAAAGAGACACAGGGAGACAGCTCGGGGTGGTGGTCACAGGCATGGGCTTGGGAGGCAGACAGGCCTGGGTCTGACCCTCGAGCTGGGTGGCTTTGGGTGAGCAGCCTGACCTACCTGGGCCTGTTTCCTCATCCGTAAAAGGGAAACTTTGCATCCCCCTACCTCAGAGGCTTGCCACAAAGACTCAGGGAGCTCAGGGGATGACACGGGGTGCCTGGCACGCAGTCAGTGCTCCCACCACTAGGGTGGGCTGAGAAGGTGCCAAGAAACCTCCGCCTGCTTCACAGCTTCACCTCAGGCCATACCAACCACCTCCCACACAGACGCCCAGCGTGCGATGGTGCTGCGCGGCTGGGAAATGATTCGTGAGGTGTCTAGAATTTCAAATCACCAATTCCAGGGGAGCCAGTCCTTTTGACACCTAAAGCTCAAGGGAGAGGAGCTTCCCACTCTCGGGATCACGAAGCTTTAAGAGCTGACGTGTCTTGGTGATGTGGGATGAGGAGTCGCCAGGTAAGAGCAGCACACACAGAGGACATCGAGGCAAACCCCATCTTTGAGGCCCAGGAAGGTCAGGCAACTTGCCCAGGGTGACACAGCGTTCATGGGGTCAACCGGGTGGAGTGTCTCAGTCTCCTCAGCCTGACGGCAGAGATAATAATTGGGGTTACTGAAATTTTGCAGTAGACCATTTTGCACAAGGGCTGGCCCACAGGCGTCTCGATTAATGATACTAACTGCGATGCATATTATTATTATTACTATTATTATTACCACCACCATCGGTATCATTATTATCATCAGTTTTTAAGCAATTCCCCAGACTCTCAGTCCAGTTCCCTTTCAGTGGCTTGAACCTTATTCTTTCAGACTCAGTCTTTCTGTGTTAACTAACAGTTAACAAAGTCATTGACAAACTCGGCAGGGCCGGGCACCACTGTTCTAACTCGCTTAATACAGCAAACGTTATCAGGTAGGTATTCCTGTTACCCCATTTCCCAGATAGGGAAACTGAGCACAGACAAGTCAGCCACATACCTGAGATTACACCACCAGGAAGGGACAGAGCTGCGAGATTTACTCGGGCAGTCTGGCCCCAGGATAGGAATGCCAAACGTTTAACACTCCAAAACCTCCAAAGTTATGCCTCTGAGTTCTCCAAATTCTGAAGATGAGTGACAAAGACATCTTACTTTGCCTTTTAAGTAATTTAGTATCAGAGCAGGATTGGCATAGAGTAGGGGCCTAAAAATTGTTCACTCTTCCTCCGAGTCGCAGAGCTGAATTTCTGCTTTCAGGGGGCATTTTTTGGCCCCCAGCCTCACCCAGAAGTGGCTTGTATCTACGCACATTGCTAAGCTCCCTTTTCCAATGCTAAGGGTAAGGAAGTAAGATTTAGACCAAGGACTCTGAGAGGACATCCCTGGACTGTCAGCCCCTGGGGAACTTGTTAGAAAGGCAGATTCTCTGGCTTCACCCCAAATTCATTCAATCAGAAACTGTGGGGCTGGGGTCTGGCTATCTGCGTTCCAACAAGCCCTCCAGAATTCTGGGGCATATTGATAATCGAGAACTGCTGATGTAGTGATTTGTGTTGCATCTAATCTGTGCCCAGTTCATAGTGGGAACTCAGGAAACACGGGTTGAGCCAACTGGCTGGGTCTGAATGCCACCCCTCCACCAACAAGCAGAGCCACCATGGACAAATCACTTAACCTCTCTGTGTTTCCGTTTTCAATAAAAAACACTGAGGAGAATGAGCAGCAGATAGTGAATGCTCAGTAAATGTCACCTGCTGTTTAACTGTTGTCTTGGCAAATATATAAACCAACGTGCGTACTTAACACGACGGAAAACAGTGCGGCTTGCCTTGCCAACATTCAAGTTTGTCTTAAATGGCTGAAGTTCCAGTTGTCTTTTTAATTCGGCTCTCTTCAAGAAATAGGTACCGAGCATCTATTATTTGCCAGTGACTTTTCGATTCTGTGATGCCAGGATGAATAAGACACTGTACCAGGAGACAAATACAACTGACCTGCAGGGAGGGGAGGGCAGCAGGCATGTGTCACAGTGTCCATGAGTGCACGGGGTGGAAAGGGGAGGTTCCTGGAGTGTGTGTGTGCATGTGTGTGTGTGTGCACGCGCGTGCGCACGCATGTGTGCATATACACAAACTCTACTTCATCTTTTTTTATTTTTAAATAAATGCATATCTGGGCATGAGGAATGGACTTCATTCTGTTCTCCTGACTTCTTGTCAATTTCGAGAATGAGCTCAATGCCTGTGCGATATCACTATTAATCATTCAATCGGGCACCAAGCTTAATCCTCATACAGAAGTCATCTCTGCCCTCAAATTGCTCCCATCTCATAAGATGCAAGATTCTTAAAGACAAAATAGGTGATCTGAACAGATAGGCTCAGACTAGGTGGCAAACCCAGCAGCCAGGAAGAGGCTAAGTGAAGGCAGCTCTCACTGTGGGCTTCTGAAAGTGGGGGAGGCTTCTCAGAGGAAGTGCAACCCAAGCCGGCCTCTTGAAGAAAATAGTCTTGAATAGTAAATAGTCCTTCCTTTAGAGCTCCCACTGGCCTCTGGCCAGATGCAAGAGAGAAGCTGGTAAATACTGCAAATGTGACCTTGCACTGGCTTTGAACTTGATGATGCAAGACCCCACACTGAGGATTTAACAGGCACGCCTCCTGAGAGCTCCATGACAAACCCAGCAGGTGGCCACACACTACCACCAGCATCATTTTTCAGATGAACAGAAAGAGGCACAGAGAGGTTAACAACCTGCCCATGGTCACATAGGCAGTAACTGGTGTTGCTGGCATTCAACTCTGTGAGAGGCTTCACTCAGAACTCTATGCTCTTAAACATTCCACCATGTCGCAGAACAAATGAACCTGCAGAAGGGACCAGAAGAGGTTTTCTAGGTGGTGATTGCTGATTTAAAGGAAAGGGAAAAGAAAACATCAGAATCCTTTTTCTTCAAGTGCATCTGAGTGAATACAGTTCTCCCCCGACACTGTAAGCCTCATTCTGCAGCGAGGGTTTTGCTATCACTTGGTTGAGAGTCATTCAATTGCCTCCCAGAGGACCAGCTGCCTTAAGTTCTCACGCCAGTAAGGGAACACTTCTCTGAGCCACTGCCCTCTGGAAACAGATTGGAAAGATTTGTGCCGAAAGGTGAGTGTCCAATTACTTGTCTTTGCTGGTTTAATCTGAGCGAAGTCACAGAGGCCGGGGAGGATTTCCCAGAGTGAAGTTCTTCCTAGACTGACAGGCCAGGCACTGTGAGTGTATGTGTGCACACACTCATATGCGTTTTTACACTGATGATAATCTTTTAAAATCCACTTACACGTAACTGGCTTATACAGATCTGTAGAGCTCCCTGTGAACACCATTTCAGTGCTGGAACCTGCCTTTGTGTTTACACAAAGCAATGACCCCAAGTGACAGCATTTAACTTTTAACAGGTTGACAAACATGTCCAGCTGCCATTAGAGTAGCAGATATGTCTAACTTTCGAGTGACAAGAACCGGCTGTTGGGCTGAAATCTTTTCCATCATAAAGACTAAACTCTCTTGTGGTCTGTGGCAATGGAAAAGTCAGATTCGTCGAATATCACTTTCACTTCTTAAATTATCTGATAAATTGAGACCGCTTTGACACCACAAAAGTAGTGTTGTTGGGCAAGAAATTTACTCTCTTAATTTTATCCCAGACTAAGGAGAAGAACAAAAGCAAACTTCGATGACAGGCCCCTAGGAACAGAGCTCAGATGACATGGCGGGGGTCTTTATGTATGAGGGTCCCGAGGTAATTCAGAGCGAAAACGCTGGTAGACAGAGTAGTCACTCGGCACATATTGGCCAAGGTATAATGAGCTAAAGGGAGGCACCGGCAGAAAAACATCTATTGCATGAAATCAATGTTGTTAATTTGAATTCGATTAGTATTGCAACTCCGTGTCTCCTTGGTAATTTTGTTTATATTTTACAATAGTATAAGCGCTATAAACTCTTCTGCTCTAAGCATAAGAAATTTGTATGTAGCAATACGATTTCACCTTTTAAATAGTGATGTGATTTTACCTATTAAGTATCAAAGGTTTCTTTCATCTGTCATCCTGCAGAGCCGTGAGAATTATATACGTTTAATAAACCTTACCACTACTCGAGTTTGAGAAAACCTAATGCGGTGGAATGAGCACAGAATCGGGGGCCTGACAGAAATGAGTTTAAATCCTGGGTCTGCCATGTAGCCGCTGCATGATTTGGGGCAATCCCTTATTAATCTTCCTGGGCTTCAGTTTCCTCCTCTGAATGGGGATAATAACACTGGTTTCATAAATTGGCTGTGAGAATTATAAAAGGTCTTTGGTGGCAAGTGCCAGGCATGTAGTAGGCACTCACTAAAAGTGAATTTCCTGCCCTTTTCTCTAAGTTTCATGCCCGTCTGCATGCCGTTCTGTTGCTTCTCTCCTTTCACGATGGAAGAGAGACCAGGAATGGCAGCCACAGCCACCGCCAGGGACAACTCTTGCTTAATCGTGTCCATTTTATTCTCCCTGGTTTGTTGGGACCAGAGTCAGGCAAGCCCTGGTGACCATCAAGAAGGCAGAGAGGTGGAAGGGGACCAAGCACACATAGCTGCCACCCGTCTCCCCAGGAAGGGGAAAGCCAGTCACTCATGTGAGGGTAGTGAGCAGACCTGGCAGCAATTCGGGGCAGCCTCTGCAGCCTGGGATGTGACGGAAGAGCAGCTGCCTCCAAGCGGCCCCTGCAGGCACACTTGGCTGCTTTCCTCTGGGCTCTACCCAGCTTCCAGCCCAGCTGAAGATAAAGCCATATGGCAGCAGGTTCCTCTTTGGGAAGAAAGGGGAGGCTGGTTCTTCCGAGACCCGAGGGAGTAAAGTCACAGAGGACAGGCTAACAGTGTCCCAGACCCAGAGTCTTAGAACCAGAAACTCCTCCAGGTATCACCAGCATACAATTCAGAATTCACTACCTGCCCTTCCCCATCTGCCGTCAACATAAAATCAGAGACAGTCATTCAGCGTATGTTTTTTGGTCGGCCACTGTGACCAGGTAGACATGCCTGCGCTCCTGGCAAGCAGCTGAAACATGCAGGGCTTCTAAGTTTTAGGCTGATGGCTAACAGAGTTACCAGACCCTAGAATGTGGCAGATGTTCAACATTAATTATCTCGACTAATCTTTTTAGAAATCTTCAAAGGCAGGAGCTATTATCCCATTCTATAAGTGAGCAGACAGCCCGAGAGATTAAACAGAGCTGACAAAGACAGAGCACCAGCCTTGGACTGTCTCATTCCCAAGCTTGCATTCGTCCACCACACCACGTTGCCTTTTGAATTTAAGAGGAGAAAAGAGACTGGTTGTGTTATTGAATAGCTACTAGTGCCAGGGGTACGGATTTTCATAGATTTCACCCCTTTATCATCATAAGAAGTCTGCAAGGTAGATATAATTACACATCTTTTCAGAATGAGGAAAACAAAGATTCAAATAGATTGTAAGTGGCTGACCATGAACTAGCTGGTAGGTGACAAAGGTTCACACCACGTCTATCTGCTTCCAAAAGTCCATGCACGTCCCCTCCCTCAGGTCTCTCCTCTGAGCAACCGTCCAGACTACAGCATTTTTAACACACTCGGACTGATATAATAATGGTACCCAACGTGGACTCACTGACTAAGTACCTACTTCGCTTTTGGTCCTGTGCTAGGAGCTGTAATAACTTTTTTTTTAAATAGTTTCTGCTCCTAGTCTCCAAGGAACAACTAGATAGGCAGATAAGACCTGAAACATGAAGAGTAGTAAATACACCAGAATTCTGAACAATGGGGACTATCAGTAGCCAGTCCCTAGCCATTCTCCGGGTCTCTGCTCCAATACAGATTCCTCGGGGAGGCCGCACGGAACAGCCAGACTGGGTTATGGCCTAGTTATACATCTCTAGGGCTCTCAGAGCTTCTCCTTCCCAATACTATCTACATGCACCAAAGCCTGGTCAATGTCTGTGTCCCCCACTGACCTGTGCGTGTCTTGAGTGAAGGGATAGTCCTGATTCATTCACTCCCTCCCCGCTGCCGGGCACAAGGCCTCGCACAGAGTAGAAAATCAGTAAATCATGAGGCAGTAAATGAATAAATTGGGGAAGACTTTATGAAGGATGGGGGATTTCAGTTGTGCCTTGAAGAAAATGGGAGACTCTCAAAGGTCATGAGAAGGAAGATGACCATCGAGCCAAGGGGCACCTTACGAGCCAAACAAGCAGGACAAAGTGGGGCTGTGCCAACTGGATGTCCACATAGAGACAAATGTATTTCAAACCCTACCTCACACCACACAGAAAATATCAGTTCCTGGTGGATTGCGAATCTAAATGAAAAAAGGAAAACAATAAAGCTTTGTCCAGACCTCTATTAGTAATATTCTCTCTAATCTCCAGGGACTTACATTCTCACTGGGAACACAGAGTGACATGAACAACTGGAGACAATAAAATCCAGTGACTCCTAAGGCCCTACTCTATATGGCGCAGCTTTACCAGGACAAAGCTCAACAGTAAAAGATATGACGTACTATAAATCTTACCTACGGCACAGCTGCATGAAAAATGCATCAGAAATTCAAGGATAGAATTCTAATAAGGGAGATTGTCAATAAAAACTCAATATTAAAATGACTCGACAATAATAACTAGCATTTAAAGGGTTCTTAGTACATGCCAGGTACTTTTCTAAGCACTTAATCAAATTAATGCCTTCACAGCAACTCTGTGAGGCATAAACTTCTTATCTCCGAGTCATAGATAAGGAAACCAAGGCAACAAGAGGTCAAGTAATTCAAGGACATTGTCATGCACGAGATACCAGATTTGAAGTCTTTGGGGCACATGACTTACGTTTCTGAGCCCTGGGTTAGAAAAATGGGAAATGAAAACTCCACCCACCGCTTAGGTAGATGAGAGGTATAAATGGGGAATAAACATAAACACATTTTCTTACCTTTGAATGCGATATGCCAATGAGGTCTTTTTTTTTTTTTAACAGACACCTACTGACATTATTTTTTTAGAAAGCAGAAAGCTAAATCAGAGCATGCAAAAATTTATTCACATAGTCTACAAATATTTATTGGCATCTGCTATGTACCAGGCACTGTTTTAAACACTGAGGCACAACAGTGAACAGAGCAAAGCCCTGTCCTTGTGGATCTTCCATTCTAATGAGGGAGACAACGAGTAAACACATAAGCAAATAAAAATGCTACCCGACATCAGTTAGTGATTAAGTAAGAAGAAAACCAATCCAGCTAAGGGAACAGAGGATAACGGTCAGACAATTTTTGATCAGAGACCTGAATGAAGTGAGGATGCAGCCACGTGGATGTAGGGCAAGGGCACTGCAGGCACTGAGGCGGGAGCCTTCTTGGTGTGTTTAAGGACAAACTAGGAAGCCAGCGTGGCTGGAGCAGAGTGGATGGAGGAGAGAGAGAGCTGACTGTAGCAGTCATTACAGACGAAACCAGGTGGGGCCCCATACGCGTTGTACTTATGGGATATGCAAAAAGTATACAGTGGGCAGCAGTTCATGCAGTTTGCTCATCGGTCTCCCCTACGTGAGACTCCAGCCAATCACCGCAAATCTCGCGCTCACATTTCCCCTCCTAACCAATCCGATGGTGCTTTGTATGCTGCAGTGGACATACGGCTACGAACATGTTCACTTAATTCATTCATTCCCTGGACGTCCACTGAGTACCTGCTGTAAGCCAAGACCTTTGCTGGGTGGTGGGGATACATTGTGAATAAAACACATACATAGCTCCTGCGCCAAGAGTCAGATAGTGAAGGAGACAGGAAGTAAACCGAGTCACGGCGCCTGGTGACAAAGGTCCTTGCTGCCAGTCTGGCACACTCAAGAGGGGAGAGAAAGCACAAGATAAGCTGGGAAAGAACTCAGTTCTGCCTCCAGGCTCTGAAGCTCCCTCCCTCCTGTGCAGGAGGTCCAGGCCATATGTCAGTGCTGCCAATTCACATCGCAGCCGGTAATGGGCAAATGAATCACTGCAAACCGCAGAAAATCCCCCAACTTCATTTGAGTCAATAGTTGCAATCTTTTCTCTCCACAAGCCTTTCATTAGCTACACTAATCCAGAAAAATTGATGTAGCATCGCAGTTTCCACCACTTGTTGCTCCCATCACCCTGCCCACTCTCCAGCAAGGGCTGAGATGGTCCATGGGCACATCTGGAGACAAAAGGAGGTGGGCAGGCTACCTTTTACCCAAGGACATGGCAATAAATACAGCAGCTCTTAAAGAGGAGTGCGCTCCAGCAGAGGAGACAGGCAAGGAAACACGACAATGCCCCATCTCAATGTGGTGTGGGAAGTGTTACAAACTGGGCAAGCGTGGACTGCTATGGGGAACAAAAGAGGGGCCAGCCCATTCTTTAGGGCGATGTGAGAGATGGAGCAGACTTCACGGAAGCCCTTCGTAGAGGAAATGATGCATAAACTGAGAGCTGAAGCGCCAAAAGGAGGCATCCAGGGGGTGGTCAGAGGGGCTGGAATGTAGTGGGGAAGGAAGGACAGGCAGAAAGCATGTGAAGAAGTTGGAAAGAGGAGCCAGCACGGTGGGTCGTGGGATTCAGGGCGGCTCAGGACGCTGGAGTGTGCCTTCTGAGGGGCAGTGAGGCAGGGGAGCTAAGCAGCGAATTGGGATAGATCTCGCAGACCCTGCCAAAGAGTCTGGATCCTGTCCTGTAAGGATGGGGAGGCAGCAAGGGTCTTTAAGCGGAGAAGAGGCAACTCAGATTTTACCTTTTGCAAATCACAGTGGCTACAGAGTGGAGAGTCCATCTGAAGTGGTAAGAGGGAAACAGGGAAGCCAATTGCAGGTTGAAGAGTATCATAATAATACGCGGAAATTCAGTGGTGGTCTGGACTAAGGTATGGACTAATTCAGTGGTGGTCTGGACTAAGGTATGGACTAATTCAGTGATGGTCTGGACTAAGGTATGAATGGTTCACGACATGTTAAAGAATTGGCGATGAAATGAGAGTGGGGATGGAGAGGCGGAAATCAAGGATGACTCCCAGATCTGCAACCTGGGACGGCGGCTGGACGAAGGCATGGTTTGTTAAGAGAGGGCCTCTGGGGAGAGGATCTCTGGGGAAGCAGACAGTAAGTCAGGTTGAGGTTCAGGTATCTGGGAAATATTCACAGGGGGATGTAAAAAAAAGGCGTCTGGGTTGGAGACAAAGACTCCTGGATCATCAGTATGTAGATGAAAAGTAAAGCCATGAGATAAGATCCTCCGAAGAACTCATATGGAGTGAAAAAGAGAAGAGAGCCAAAGGGAGAGCCCCCAGGACTGCGAACTTACTGGATAATCAGAGGAGGAGAAGCTTGCAAAGGAGTCTAAAAATGAGCAGGAAGAAAGTCAGGCAACAGGGTCGGGGAGGGGTCCCAGGCACAAAGGGAAGAGGGCAGGCACATCCAAAGGCTGAAGTGCTCGGATGGGTCAAATGACGCCAACAGGGCATGGCAGAGGCCAACAGGTGCAGTAGGGGCAGGTGTAAAAATGCCTCCCACACTAGCGCTCAAGGGAAACAAAAGGTGTTGGAAGCCCTCGTACCCTACTTTTTCATTTTCCTCTGCTCTACATGAACATACAAGTGTGAAATCCGAGATTCATTTAGTGCGGTGTTTCTTAAAGGATGACCCAAAGACTTTAACCCTGTGAGATGAAAGACACACCCACATACAGAGTCCACAGTGAGATGAATTTTTGGAAAAGCTGAGCATATATTCCCACATTAGAGTTTGACAGTGCAATTAGCAAAAGTAAAGGCTCTGACAGCCCTACAGTATAGAAACTTGTTTAACCTCGTTTAACGCAGCATTTCTCCAACCTCTCGGCCACAGAGCCCCATTATGGTGTATGAACCCCCTGCTAGTATCTCTCCAGCCGGCATCAGCAAAACATACTTTGGAAACCATGGTACCAATGGAAAGGGGCATGTTTAACTGATGAAGCGTCTGCAGCTGGTAAAGAATAATGAAGAATACTTGCAAGGACCACTCTCAAAGTGGTTGTAGTTGCTACCATTTATTAAGCACCTATTATGTGCCAGACACTCTACATAATAATATAGTAAGAGCTAACTTCTACTGAATTCCTACGATGCACTCGATACTCTCCTAAATCCATTAGCTTATTTATCCTTCCAACAACCCAGCAGATATTTACGATTTCATTCACCAGATAAGGAAACCGAGACACTGAGAAGTAACATTTCTTGCTCATGGCTATTAGGTGGCAGAGCTGGGATTTAAACCTAGACGGTCTTCTCCAAATATTATACTCTTCAACTTTACATTCTACACCCTTTAAAAACATCCCACTGATACTCGGACTTGGATGGCTGGAACCTGAATCTGAGGTGCTAACCATTACACCCTGGAACCTCCCGCATTATTGATGTTCTTTGATTTTCACCACGGCGGCCTGACTTAGGTGTCATTAACACCATTGGCAGTGGAGGCTCAGAGTATTAACACAGCTCATAGTGGGCAGTGCTGAGGCGCTTGATTTCAGGGGGGTCTGACATTCTTCAAAGTCTGTGACCTTGTGCCACTCAGCCGGCTGTCATTTATACAGGCTGAAGTTGGGGCAACAGCATATTTCACAACTTCCCAGGCCTCGGTAGACTCTGACCAGGCAGAGTGGGTGCTGGCCATGGTGCTGGAACAGCATCCTGGAGACTCTCGAGTCAGGTTCCAATCCTTTAGTCGCTGTGATGGGGAGTGGGGAGGAGCGAGGAGATCCTGAAAGAGGGGCCAGCATAGCCAGAGCAGGGAGGAAGAAAGGGAACTTGGGGTGCTTGGCCAGCGGTCATTTTACCAACCCGCATTTGACAACCAGTGTAACTGTATTTAATTATTAATAACTGTGCATCAGCACATGCCTGCGAATGTCAGCCCTGGCTGAGATCGAAAACTCGGTTATTTACCAGTTTCCAGCAGCCTTGACATTCAGTGCCCCTGGGTACAGTGTCAAGTAGGCTTAAAGACAGTTGCTTGTCTAAGGTTGGCCTCCTCTGAGGAGTCCTCACCTGACCTGGGGTCATGGCCTTGAGCCTCAGAATGGTCAGGTTCATTTGTACCACTTTACAGTCACATGCTAAAGCCCCAGTCAGGAAACACAGATTTCCAAACACAGAATGGCCTGGACCCTCCCTCACCTCCACCCAAGCTGTCGAAAGCAGTGTCCTTGAGCCAGGATCTGCAGGCCCCAAGGCTGGGAGGCACCACTGCATCCCGGGCAGTGGAGACGCACACTCACACAAGACCCTGAAGTAGCTCCTCGAAAGGCCTGCAAAGCCCTCTGTGCATTGTGGATCTAATTAAGTTCTGACATCGTGTCAAATTGAATCCTTTTATTAAACATTTATCTTCGGATTCCAGAGTGTCACAACACCACATTGTTTTAAGTGACAGAAATGCAAACAGTGTATGCCTTTCCAACAGCAACCGAAGTGCGGCTCTTACCAGCCAACCGTGGGCCAGAGGCACTGGCATGGCGGGTCCCTCCAGAGCCCACTGTTCCCCAATGGATGGCAGAGGCCTTGTACTCCCCCCGAGAGCTTGCCTCCATCTCTTCCACACACACATCCGTTGACTACTCCAACCACCTCAGACTCTCCCCTAATCTTTGTCCTCTCTGAGCTGTCTGGAGTGGTTGCAACTTCTCTCGGGAATTTTCCTCAACCTCAAGAACCCCTTTCCTCCCCAGGGATTGTGATGGAGAGGCAGAAGGCAGCCTGGCTATCTCATCTGCTCCTCTCTGAGTACAGGCTGGCTTTGGGAGTACAGGCTGGCTTTGGGGGTCCAGGGCTCACTGTGCCCATTTCTCCATCCCGCCCCAAACAACACCCCCCCTCCCCAGACTATGAAGGCTTCGGAGCAAAGATTCTGATTTTTTCAGCCTCATCTGCTTCCCAAGCAGAATGCCTAGCACAGAGAAGGCTGCCAATTTTAATCAATTAATTAATAATTAAAGACCAAGTCTTGCCCTCAGCTTTATGGTTTGAAAACTCTCTCTGCACTTTCCCCAAAGGTGATCAAGTCTGAGGGGATGATTCCTGCTAATTAGACTCCTGGGAGACCCAGGTTGCATTTTCACAAATGGCTTCTGAAGGAAGACTCTCTCTCCTGGGGAGAGGGGCAATTCTGAGGGTGAGTGGCCTGTCTTCCCACCTGGATGATGGGTCCGAATCTTTTTAAACACCTGGAAATACTAAGATTCACCTTCTGATCATTCTTTTTTCTAGCTATGACAAGGCCCACCACTCTTGTAATAGCAACAACAATAATAATAGATAATGTTTACTGAGAGCTTACCACATGCACTGTTCTAAGAGCTTTACTCATAAATTAACTTATTTAACCCTCACAAGAACGTGGAAAATAGGTAACATTATTATCCCGTTTTACATTAAAAAAAAAAACAAAAAACCGATGCCCAAAGCAGTCAAGCAACTTTCCCAAGGCTATCCCCAGGTATCCTCATAGCATCCACCCTATTAAAAAGAATAGATAATATTTATCAAGCCCTATGAGTCTCTAGTTCCTCATCTGTAGAATTAAAAAGAATAGATAATATTTCTATTAAAAAGAATAGATAATATTTATCAAGCCCTATGAGTCTCTAGTTCCTCATCTGTAGAATGGGCCATTAACAGAACCCACCCAAGGGGTTGATGTGATAAGTAAATCAGGTGAGCTGTAAAGTAGTGGCGCATAGAGGATTTTATTAGAGAATCTCCCACATCCCGCAAGACAGAATGGAAAGTGTACAGTTCAACTCTTGTCCTCGAAGCACGTGGAACGCTATTAGGAAAATGACACATAAGCTGGTGAATTTTGAAATAACAAGACAAGACAGCAATACAAGAGCTGTCACGAGGCAGCTTGTAGTTAATTGCCAGATGAATGATCTTGGAGGTAAAAGCAGAGTTGAAAGGAGGGAGAGGCAGCTCTGAGCTGTAGGGATCAGGGAGGGCGCCTTAAATCCTAGCTTCCAGGGGATGAAAGGCGCCTCAGATCATCTACTCCACCTCTCAGCTGTTACAGAAGTGCCCTCTTCAGCATCCTTAAAAGGCAGTCACCTTCTGCATGAACCCCTCCAGTGACAGGGAGCTCACTGCCTTGGGAGGCAGTTTGGAAAACCACAACACTCGCCCAGGTGTCAACCTTACATCTCGCTCTCCCCTTCACAGGGCTGGGCTAGGGTGAGAAGCCAAACTGAAGGAGATGCTCGCTGCACCTGTGTGGCCCCGAGAGCACGTGCCTCCTTGCATTTGGACCGTAGGCTCCTCACCTAGTTCTGGCCCTGCCTATAGATTCCCACCCATGGCTCCAAGCTCTCCCTCTGCAGTAAAACAGGTGTTGTTTCAGGTAGGAAAAAGGGGAGTGCTTGATTTGGCTGAGAGGGAAAGTATGAGCAAAGGTGAGGAACGGGGATGGGCAAATGCTTTTCTGAGGCCAGCGCAGCTGGGAAAGAAGAGTCAGAGCAGATGCAGAGGGAAGCTCTGGGCCTGACTAGACAGAGCTGCAAATGTCCGATTCTTAAGAAATCTGCTCTTCGTGCTGCCGGCAATGGGAGTCTTGAAGTTTTCTGTGGAAGGGAGTGTATTTGGCTTGGGAACAAGACTGTGGTTAGATGGATCCCCAAGCCTGTGGATCCTTGTGGCGTGAAACGTTTCCATCTTGTGGGTCAGTGGTTTAAGTGGCATCTGACCACTTTGGCCTGGATCTCTGCCACAAAATTGACTGTGCCTAAGCTGATGAAAATAAACGAAAGGGAGCTGGAGAAAATCAGTGGTGAGAAAAATTAAGGTGGATTTTGCAAAGCAGGGAAGGCCACTGGTGTTTTCTCCTTCCTTAGCGGAATCTGGGCACCATATTGGAAACCTTTGTAACATGCTAGCAGGAAGGAGTGTCCCTCAGATCACAATGTCTGTGGAACATATCCTACGGCCAGGCCCCATGATCTTTGTGCATGGAGTAGCAGAGAAGCTATCTTTATTGAGATGGTTATTTCTCTGGCATTTACTACGTGGCGGGCTCAGTGTCCAGCACTTTTCGTACATTATCTTTCATTTTCACAACCTTATACCCATTTTACAAGGAAAATCAAAGCTTAGAGAGGGAAACTGACCTGCTCAAGATCACACACTAGTGAGTGTCAGAGCAGCAATTTGTCCAGGGTGTGTATATATCGACAGAGAGTTGGATGTCTGGCCTAGTCTCATTCACTAAAGCAGCAGTCACCAAAATTTTAGGCACCAGGGACTGATGCTGCTCCTATGAGAATCTAATGCCTGATGATCTGAGGTGGAGCTGAGGCGGTGATGCTGGCGCTGGGGAGTGGCGCAAATATAGATGAAGCTTCACTTGCTTGCTCGCTGCTCATTTCCTACTATTCGTCCTGGTTCCTAACTGGCCACGACCAGTACCGGTCCACAGCCCAGGGTTTGCCAATCCCTGCACTACAGAATGGCTGTGCTAATCAGCCTGCCCCCCTGCATAGGATTTTGCAGTTTACCAAGTGGGTTTATTATCTCCCATTTCATCTATTCAATTACACCATCAGGGAAGCAGGACTAGCTCACTTCCCCACTTTATGGATAAACGATCTCACCTGACTTCATACCCATCCACATCTCTCCACCCTCACTGCCCCACCCTGCCAAGCCACCTGAACAACTTGACGATCTCTCCTAACTGGTTACATACACACACGCACACACACACAGACTTATATGCAGACCAAGCATCAGTCCTTCCGACAGACCCACACTCGGCCTCAGCATGCCATCCTGTCCTTCTGGTTAACCCTTGCTCTTTCCCTAACACCTCTCTGCCCTCCCTTCCCCTGAGATGGAGCTTCTTCTGGGACACCTTCCTGGCAAACCACCACCACCCAGACCAAGCCATGCACCCCCCTGCCCATGCTCTAGTGTCCTGTGCTCTGCCATAGTAACAGCATAGTGGACACCTAGAACCCCACCACCTGGGGTCAAATCCCAGCTCCCCTGCTCACACTGGCCGGGAATCCTTAGATGCATTCCTTCACCTCTCTGTGCCTCCTTCCATACCTTTAAAGTAGAGAAAATAATACAAGGTTTTTTGAGAGTTAAAGTGCCTAGACCAATGCCTGGCTCATGGCAGCTTCTCCAGGGGGCCAGCCATCACCCTTCCTGCTCTTCTGGTTGTTTTCATTCTGGATCATATAAGTTAACTGCTTATCCAGGTGTCTTCTACACTCATGGAAGGGGTAGGGGGCAAGAATTGTCCTTGGAGACAGGAATCCAGCCGTATTGATTCCGTCTCTATAGCGGCACCTAGCTCGACCACTGAACCTAGCAGGCACTCAATAAAGTTTGAGAACTAGGTGAAATACTGAATGAGTCGAAAAGTGAATGACCTGCTCAAGATCACATGGCTGATAAATGGCAGAGAGAGGGCTCAAAGGCGAGCTCTCTCACTAATGGCACAGCCATCTTTCCACTGTGCCACAAGGCTTCTCAAGATGAATGGAGAGCTGTTGGCAGATGACAGTATTTATTCATTATCTGCCTACTCCTGGGGCTTTGAGGTTGACAGAGTCATTTGAACAGCCCTGTATCGTAGGATCTAAGTGTATCAGGTTCCCGTACTCCCCAGGCGTGTCTCCACCAGGGAGCTGTCCTGACACATCGGAGTGTAACCGCCATTCTCTGACTAGTCTGCGAGCTTCTTGAGGGCAGGGGCTGTGTGTGACCCATCTGTGCCCCAAAGCGTGGGGCCCAGCAATGGGAAATAGCGCCTACCATTTATCGAGCCTCTACTGGGTGCCAGGAACCATGCTAAGTCTTCTCAATGCAGTGCTTTATGCGATGCTCACAACCCTATGAGCTAGGTCTTACGATCTCCTCATTTTACAGGCAAGACTGAGGTTCAGTAGTGTAACTGGGATGCCAACCCAGGTTGCCTGCCTCAAGACTCTGAGGCTAACTGCTGGCCTTTGCTGCCTCTCTAACAGTAGGAATTGAATTAATTGAACTGTATTCTGTGAAAGTTCCTTCAGGGTCTATGACAACAGCCAAACCTACACGTTTACTTCATGGAGTACGTTTTAGAATGGCTTGACCTGTGCCGAGGGTCCTTAATCTCACTGGGATCACACTGCGTGTGGTGTGAAGTGGGTCTGAGGTTCTTTCTGTCCCTGGGTCCCTGCTCCAGTGTCAGCACTCTAGGAGTGTGGGGGCGGGGAGTAGGGGGCAGAGCTATAGGCTGTAATGAAGGAGCCTTGAAGTTCAGAACCCACATCCTTCCAAGTTCTCAGTTTTGGTGAGGTCAGGCCCATATCAATCTACCAGTCCGTGAGTGCACCCTTCCCTGTGACACCCAGAGCCTCCAGGGTAGAGTCCTGACCACCGTCTCCGGGGGCCTCCCCACAATCTCTAAGTACCGACAACCGACAATTATAGTTTGCTTATCGTCACTGGAATCTATTACATTCTTCCTGTCCGAGGTCAAACCCACCACCTTACACCCCTTCCCAGCCCCCTTGGTCCAAGGCAGATGTACCCCGTCATATACTCATTCTCAGCAATGCCCTCACCTACTTCTTCCCTTATTCACAGCCATAGTTGGCACTGAACAGTAGAAAAGTTGATCCTGAACAAAGAGGTTGTGAGGAACATCAAGACACCTTTTAATTCATTCATTCATTCAGTTAGTATATAGATATTTAGCGAGCGCCTACTATATGCCAGCACTGAGAGTTTAACAAATTGTCTTCTTAAAAATGTATTTAATATTTAACACACATGTTAACATGTATGACTGTGTTCATTAGGATTAGGTTTGACTACAAGGGTTTTTTTTAACTAAAATAAAAAATAAAAAGATAGTTTACTCCCCTCTCATTGCACAGTTTTGGAGATAAGCTGTCCAGGGCTGGGAGGACTCCCTGGTGGCGTGGCCCAGATACCTTTATCTTACTCTACCATTATGCAGCTCTCCATTCTCAAGGCTGTGCCATGGTCCAAGATGGCAACCGGAGCTCCCGAGTCCACGTGCCAAGAGGAAAGGGCTGAGAAAGGCACATCCCACGAAGGACATTTGTCAGAAGTTGCTCCCACTATTTCCACTTACATCCCACTGGACAGAGTTTAGTCACATGGCCACTTCTAGCTGCAAGAGAAGCTTGGAAATAAAGTCTATATTCTAGGAAGCCATATGTCCAGGCAAAACGTGGGAAGATGGAGAGAACAGTGTACTGGGAAACAGACAGTAGGCTCTGCCATTGCAAGGTATAGAGAATAACAATAAAATGAGAACCTCTGCCCTTGCCAACAGGTTAAGACATGGAGCATGCCCAGGACATTAAAGCCAACGTGTGCCCTCCCCGCCACCACCCCCACCTTCTCCTACGTCAGGTCAACACTCTCTCTCTTGAACCTTACGTATTTCACTGCCTTGTTTGACTTTACAGTTTCACCATAAACATGTATATTTCTAAACAATCTATAATCTAGTCGTACAAGTTCTTAACTTCATGAAAATGGAATCATACTGTATGTACTTTCCTGTGGCTTGACCTTCATGTTTGTGGAATGCACCCGTGCCGACGTGTGTAGCTGTAATCCACTCACTTTCTGCTGTATACTGCACTGTATTAACACGCTCCAAGGTATTATCATCCCTCTGACAATAGAAAGGTGAGTTGTTCCCAGTGTTTGACTGTTACAAGCGGTGCCGTTACAAACATTCTATGCGCATCTCCTTGTGCACTCATGTAATTGTTCCTTCAAGGCAAATTTCTAAGCGAAATTGTTGGGTTGTGGGGTATACACATATTTTGATATTGTCAAATAGGCTTTTAATAAGAAAGGCACAAAATATCCTGGTACCCTGGGGATGCTAATAGTTGGCATAATGTTTATTTGTTTAGGAGAATGGAATGTGGAGCACACTACCTGCCCCCCCCCACATGCACTGATTCATTCATTTATTTGTCCATTTGTTCGATAAACATCTGTCATGTAGCCATTACCATTAATTATAAGACATACCATCAATGTAATAATGATTTTTCAGGAGAAAAGAGACACACTGCAGTAAATGAATCCATCAATTTTAAGACACATCCCAATTTCAGAAACACTGAAATGTGCATGAGAGCATCTCGAAATCAAGGAAAATATGGTATGTTCAAGGAACTCTCTAGAACTTCTACCCTAAGGAGCTTATAGACTCGCAGCTATTCGTTCCCAAACAATGATGCCGAAACGCAGAATATGATCAAAGCACATACGAAGCGCTCAAAAGCCTCATAGCCCAGCCCAAAGTGTGGTCCACCAGGGACCAGGCAGGTTCAGCATTGCCTGGGAGCTTGAAAGAAATGCAGAGTCTCAGGCCCCACCCCATACCTGCTGAGTCAGAATCTGGCACCACATGATCCCCAGGTGATTTCTATACTCATTAAAACCCAGAAGCACTGCACAGCAGCTACGGGAGGCAGAGGCTTTCCAGCTGAGGGCAATCAAGAAAGGCCTCCTGAAAGAGGTGTCATTTGATGAAGCAAGAGAAGAACTACATTCACTGATGCCCACTCGAGGTTAGGAACTGCACTAGGGGCCTTCACTTCTGTCATCTCATTGAGTCCTCAGAATCATCCCACAGGGCAAGGATTAATATCTCTTTTCTACAGCTAAGGAAACAGGCACGGAGAAGTCACATAACTTGCTCACAGCCACACAGCTAATAGCTAGCAGAGCCAGGCTTAGAAGCTGGAACTTTCTGAGTTTGGAATCTAGTCTCTTCCCCCACATCACATGTAAGGAACTAAAGAAGTAGCTGTGAAGACAAGAATGACAAGAATGAGGACAGGATGCTTTTGGAGATTGCATGAGCAAGTGCTCGTTGTGGGGTGGGAACTTTGGGGAGGTGAGAGCTCAGGGCAAACAAAAAGGGCAAACTCAAGAAAGGAAGGCAGACAGCCAAAACGGACTTCTCACTCCATTCTGACCCTGCCCAGTGACTGCATAGGACCTAGCGCATAGTAGGCATTCAGAAAAATCCAATGAATGTATGAATGAATGAATGAACGAATGTACAAATGATTGAACGACACAGGCCATTGTTTCAAACTCTCCAGCACTGGCTGGTGCCAGTGCTGTGCTGAGGACTGAGGTTCCAGAGGGACAAGCCAGGCGTCGCCCGCTGGTCCGAGGTCTCCTGAATCCATGCCATCAGGGAGGGCCCAGCCAGCAAAGCAAGAAGCCAGGGACAGAAAAGGTTTAAAACACAGAGAAAGCAGCTCTCACCAAACCCTTCATTTGCTTCACTTAAAAAAATTACTTAGCCAGCCTCCTCCCCGGGCCTCGGCGCCTCCATCCGGGCACCCTCTGGGCTCCCGGCTGCTCTTACAGCTCCTCGTGAATGTGTGGAAAATAAAACAGTGTCTGTGCAGCCCCTAATGACCAGGTTTATGAAGAGCTTATTGTATATCAAAAACAGGAGGCAGCAGTTGGTGTCGTGAGATATTAACATGCTTTTTACAAAGCTGATGAAACCTCCTTTTAGACTACTTAATACCTGCGAGCTGAAATTTCCAGTCTGAGACGGTAAACTCCTGGAGGCAGAGCTAGGGGAGCCTTAGACGCAACCCTTGGCCTTTCTGTCTCAATTTGGCCTGAAGTCACTCAGCTCTTGCACTGGCACAGCACGGCTGCCCTTCTGGGATGCAGGATCAGCAGCGATGTTTGTGGTTGTTGGCAGAATAATCACTTATAGTTCGGAGTGAGAGCATCTCCCCTACACTCTTTCCTCATCCTCCAAAAGCTCAGAGCGGAGTGGGCGGCGAGATGTCTGCTCCTCATCTCAGCCTGGACCATGGGCCTCTGCCCCCTTTCCAGCCATCTCCTGCCTTCGCCCATCCCACCCTCTAAATGGGACCAATAGTTTTATCACCAATCCCACTAGGATGTCACGTCTTTGCAACAGCCGACCCCTCACACGGATGGCCCTTCTCCCAGTGGTGTATGGGTAAACAGGTAACGATTGGCTCTCTGGACAGGGAAGGGGTCCTCAAACTGGATTATTTGCTGATTCCATGGGGCAAATATTCCTCCTCTGTGGCTGATTTCAAGCTTCTCGTGTGAGTTAGGAAGAGACACCAACAACCACTCTTGTGAGCCAGTGCAAGCCACACCCCACTGCCTTTGGGCTTCCTTGTTACCCCTAACTCTGCCCTGGGGAGTTTTCTCTGACCCCTCCACCCCCTCGAGACAGTTTTTTCCTCCTGCGTGACCAGCACTTCCTGACTTTGCTCTTGCTGGTCCTTCTTCCTAGATTCCTTCTTACCTTCCACCACTTTCTCATCATGCCCCACACACCACACAGACGCACACACACAGACACACACGGACACGCACACACACAGAGACGCACCGAGACCACACAGACACACACTGCACACACACACGCACACGCACGCACACACACCCGACCTGCTTCACTGGGCTAACTTCTCCACTTTCCATAGAAGCTCAACCACTTCCTCCTCAGGAGGCCGGTGTCAACACCGCACACTCACACGGCAGGATATGCACCTACTGTGTGCACCAGGACGCGCTCTGCTCTGCCACAACACATATCCTGCTACACCACAGCATCGCTTTCTGTACCCCACCACAGAATGCGAGTTCTGTGGGGACAGAAAGTATATTTTTCCTCTGTGTCTTCGGCAGGTTGCACGGAGAGCATGACATACAGTTACATAAATGTTAGCTGAACAACTCTGTTCCCATAAGGCTTACACGTCCCTCTAATACAGTATGTGAGACATTACATTCTAGTGAATTACATTACATTCTGCGCTTTCTGTATTTCTCTCCTAGACTGTGAGCCCTGAGAGGGCAGGGATAAGGCTAGATTTCCCTCTGCCACCCCAGGGCCAAGCACATAGTCAGCCCTCAGTCTCTACTTGGGGAAAGAGCCTAAGAATGAAGCTGACTGAGAGAAAAGCCAACACCAGATTTGAGCACCTGAATCCATCTATGCCTGAAGCCATCAACCACTGGGCTTAATGACCACAAACCAGAAAGAAACATAGCAGACCCCAAGGATGGCATCAGGAAAACAAGAGTACACCACGCTTCACTGACTGTGGCGCTGTCTGTTGACACAGATGTCCTACTACACTTAAATTCCACCGAAGGAGGTCGAGTGCTGCGGGTACCACCTCCCGCTCATGAGCCTCGTCACCACGTACGTGAGTCGGACTGAGCCCACGGCCACAGAGCTCCGGGGGCTCCCGGAGACCCCGCGCACATCCAGACGAGCCTCACAGCTCCATCGCCACCATCAGCTTCAGGGACCGTTAAGACCAGTCCCGTCATGGCCTGGGACCCAGTCTACCTTGGTCATGCCTCACTGTGACACATCTGCAGGACGTACACAAGGGCCCAAGAACAGGATCTTCCTACAGCCCTGAGTGGGCCAGGCTGTGCTCACACCACTGCCTGTGAGAGCAGTACCTCTGAGGTGTCTACCCTTCCCCTTGCTGCAAGCACCCCACTCCCCCGCTCCCAGCACCATCAACCGCCGCCTCCTGGGTTGCTGAGGACATAGGGCTATTTTCGCAGAGAAGTCCTCCGACTGGCCAGTGTCAGACAGGTTAGGAGAAAATTCTGTACTCACTGAGACGGAATGACTCTCGCTCTAGCAGAGAAGGGCTGGAAGCGTCAGGTGTGGTTCTAGGTGTCAAGTCGTGGCCCAGACAGGGCCATCGTTTAGCGTGCAGGAGCTCAGCATCGAAAGATCACACCGATGATTTCTAAAAACCAACCAATAATTTGGGGCTTAATAGAATAATTTGATGAATCATTTTCACTTCAATTTCTAACTCAGTAGTAAACGGTTTCATAATACATAGAAAATAAAAGTGAACATTTAGTTTTGTCTGCTATATTAATCCGTATGAGCTTCCCAGCTGCTGAATACTTTGAATGCCATCCCTACCTCCTTGCAACCTGAGCCATCCAGTTCAAGGGCTTACCCTTGACCCTGACATTACCAATGACCACGCTCCACAATCTCAGTCTTTTGCATCCACTCTGACTCCTATGCCCCACCCTCCCGGCTCACTCCTCTGAGTCCCCAACCAACGATTCCCCTGACCCCCACCCCAGGCTTCCCATGCACTGATGCGCCACCTTGTCACCGCCCTCCTTACTCAGCTTGGAGTGTGGTCCATCTTCATTATCACTGCCACTTCCCACTCCCCTTCTTGCACCCATCTCACAGACACCTATCCTGGTTAAAGGCAACCCTCCAGGTAGATAAACTGTAGTGACACCCTACATGTGGCCAGAGAAACCCATGGAATCTCAAGAGGGACCTTGAAGCCACCGACACACATACTTCATGTCTGGAGCCTAGGCCATGCTACCTCCCATCCTCATGGAAAATAATCTGACTCCCTTACTCCTTCTTCGAATCTCCAACCCTGCCTCCCCTTCCTCATTCTCTGTGGATGATCCTGCTTCTCATTTTATCAAGAAAACAGAATCAACCAGAAGAGGAGTGTCACAAGCCCCCACCATGTCTACTCATCCCCTGCACCTGCACCCACAGGTGTGTCCTTCCCTTCTGATGCAGTGGACACACCATCATCCACCTCTAAGGCCACCCTCGTTCTTGTGTCCTGGACCTCATCCTCTCTCACACTGCTCCTCTCTCTGAGTCATCAATTCCTCCCTCTCTGCTGGAATGTTCCCACCAGCATCATGCCTTAACATCTCCCCCCAACACAGAGTAGTAGACACCCCACTAGCAGAGTAAAGGGAGGCAGAGGGAGGCAGAGGAAAGGAGATGATAAAGGCTGTGGTGGGATGGGGACTCAGGCAGCCTGACCAGCATGTGCAAAGATCCTGTGGTAGGAAGGAGCATGCAGAAAGGAAGGCCAAGCTGGCAGGTGCACAGAGAGGGAAGCGGGTGAGAGGCGAGGCCAGAAAGAGGTTGAGGTCAGGCCCTATTAAAAGCACTGAGAAGCTGTTGAGTGTTTTAAGCTGGAGGTGGTTTGATCAGATTTGCATTTTCAAAGGATCATTATGATAACTCTGTATAGGATAAGAGTGAGTGCAAAATGACCAGTGGAAAAGCTACTGCAGTCCACCAGGGAAGCAAGGATGGGGGCCTGGCAATGGCTGATGGAGAGAAACTGACGAGTTTGAGAGAGAGGGAGGAGCTAATACAGCAGGATGTCATGATGGATGGAACCTGCAGTGAGCAGGAGGAGCGATGTCCGTGATAATGAGTGGGCTCACGCTTGCACCAGGGAGCAATGCAGAGGCCCTCCCTGAGCTAGTCGGTGCCTCCGAAGACCAGGCTTGATGGAAAGATCATGAGTTCAGGTCTAGACCTGTTGAACATATAGTGCCTTTAAAACATCTACCGGGGGACATCAAACAGGTACACAAGCCCTGTGAGGTCTGGACCTCACAGGAGAGGCCTGGGCAGATGATTATTTCACGCAGCCTCATAACAAGCCTCTCTTTGCCCTTCTGTGCCAGGCACTGCACTAGGAGCCAACGGTCAGCCCAGGGATGGCTGAGACAGGTTTGTGCAGAGAGGGGCAGCCAGGCCACATGGGCATGCGGCCCTCAGGAGAGTGATATGGCGGCTCCACCTGCAAGCCCTCAATTTGGGGTTTGGCACTGTCCCCAATTTGTTAGGAGCCCTGGGGCACATCAGGACCACTCCTCACACCTCACCTCCTGCAGAACTCCTTAAAAAGATGCCTGGCACTGAGCTGGCACTGGCGAAACATTTGTCAGATTGAACTGAGAGAAAATGAAAGTGCTTTTCAAAGTGATTTGTAATTTTAACAACGGGGAGAATATCATAGCCTCTTAACGGTGAGAACTAAGACACTTCCCAGGAGAGAGGGGTGTGTGGTTGGGAAAGGGGATGAGCTACTAGGAGGAGGCTGAGGCCTCCTTCTAATGGACCAAGGTGCGCAAAGGCCGAGGAGAGGTGTCCTCAGAATGACAGAGCAGCGGGGGAACAACGAGATGGGCGGTGAGCAGGAAGAGAGATTGCCCAGGGCACCAGAAAAGAGACCTGCCCCATGGGGGCATCTTGGGTGAAACTCTGTGCTCTGGGGACTCCACAGAGCTTCTGCAGGATTACCAGAAGTCCCCACCTGCTCTGGGTATTAATCTTGCAGAAGTCTGGAAAGGAAGTGAATTTGGTACAGAGACATTCGGGGGCGGGGGGGGCAGGGGGATTCAACCATCTTTTCTGTAATATGTAGCATATAATAGTAACTAGAAATACCTAAAATACTTAACTTTATAGAAGTATGCTTATATCTTACATATGCAGGTATATGTAACATATACAAGTCTATGTAATAACATCTTAAAATTCCTAAATAATATCTAGAATACATGATAAAACTTACTTTGGGGGACAGGGAGGCTCAGGACCTTATAGGAAAATAAATTGCTAACATGTATTGAGGACTGTATTAATTAGGTTATATTAGCTACTGTCACAGAAAAATCCCAAATGTCAGTGGCTGAATATAGTCAAGGTCCATTTCTCTCTCGCAGCAATGCCCCCAAGCACATCCACTAATGTGCCAGGCACTGCTCTGAGCACTTTATATGTGTCAGCTCGTTTAATCCCCGTGACAATCTACAAAGGCAGGATTCCTAGGATCTCCACTTTCAGATGAGGAAACTGAGGTATCTCAGTGAGGCTGAGCTGGACCCAGGCTGTCCAACTCTCAAACCTGCCTTCTACCCTCTGCATCGTATCTCCCAGCACAGGTCCGATTGATTATTCATTCATTCAGGGAAATTTAGCCAACATTGCTGAACTTAGGCTGGCACTAGGACCACAGGGAATGAAACAGATAAAAGTCCTTTCTGTCATGAGGCGGACATGATTTAAATTCTATTCTGTGCATCTGTCTTTATAAAGACTGTGTTGCCTGAGCCATTTCTCACCTTCCTGCCGAGCAAATCAGAGTCAAAAGCCCCGATTCCATCATTCCCTGAGTACTTCTTCAGTCATTTGGCCTCCCTGAGACCCAGTTTCTTCATCTGTAAAATGGAGATGACAATACCCTCTCTTGGGCCTGTGGAAGAGGCAAAATGAGTGGTAGTTCAAAAGTCTAGCAGAGGGCACGGCCCTATGCGGGCTCACCCCCCAGGCTTTCACAGCTATTGGGGGCCGGGTGCAGTGAATTTCAAGCCACTGCTGCGGGAATGTTTGTCAGGATCAGTCTGGGGTCTGCCTTCTTTGGAACGTGATCTACTTTCTCTCACATAAAAGGCAGGGTGACTCCCAGCCAAGCTGGGACACAGAGGCGGGTGTACCCACATGGTTCATCAGCCTCCTAGGTGGCAGTCTCCAGCCTCCCGAATCAAATCTCCGGTGCCTGCAAAGCCCCAGCTAATCCTCAGAAGCCTGGGTGCAGGGAAGGAAGGCTGGGTTTTGAAGTCTTAGGCCTTAGATCCTCACCGCATTGCCACGGGGGCGGGATGGGGAGGTGTTGATTTACCAGGGGGATGTCCAAACAGACAAAGTGATACCTTTCTTCAGGGGCGAAGGACAGAGCTGAGCCAGCTTCGGAAGAGTGTGCACTAAGCCCCTGGGAACTATGATGTCTCATGTGTCCTTTCTCCCGTTTTCCAGGGAACTTCAAAGGTCTCTGCAAGCAAATCGATCACTTCCCAGAGGATGCAGATTATGAAGCTGACACAGCAGAATATTTCCTCCGTAAGTACATGCAATTTTTTTTATTTTCTTCTTGGGTCCTTCCTTTGCTGGGTCCTGCCTTCCAACCTTCAGAGCTCTAAAGACCAGGACTATCGAGAAGTCCCTTCTCAGCAGAGGGCAGGAAAAAGCAAAACCTCCCTCCATTCCTTCCGTCCAGAGACCAAATCTTCATGTATGCTGTTCCCTCTGCGTGTAACACTTTTCCCTCCCTTCTTTGGCTGGCAAACTCCTAGTCATCCTCCAGATCTCAGCTGAAACATCACCTCCTCTAGGAAGTCCTCCAGGCCCCTGAATGGATTCCCAGAGCACAGAACCTGTATCGTGCTATGGGGTCCTTGTCTATTTGAGCAACCATCTCCCTCACAGTCCTGCCAACACTGCCTGGCCAGGAAATCTGCCTTTCTCGTTCACCATTACATTCTCAGCCCCGTGGCCTGCACGCAATAAACACTCAGTCGATATTTCTTGAATAACTGAATGAAAAAACCCATCAGGCAGTGCCAGATAAGAACTTCTACTAAAAAAATAAATGAGATTTTTTTTCTTCCTCCACAAGTCAAAGTTAAATCCTGATGTAACAGCTGCGATCTTAAACCCACCTGAGACATATTATCAAGAGAAAGCACTCTGAGTCCCAAAGAAAATTTCTCAAGAATCGACAAAAACTAACAAGGTAAAATGTTTCCTGAGAAAGAGATTTCCGAGAGAGAGACCAAGGGTCCTTGACACCTGGGACAGCAAAGCCACCCCTAGCAGAAGTGGTCGAAGGCTCATCTCGAGGCTCTTAGGCATGCTCTTCCCGGGGAGGCCTGCTCCCCTCCCGGGGGCACCCCGCTTCTGCCTCCCTCCCTTTTCCCACAGCATAGTGGTTACTGTGACCCTCGATCACTTTTATGAAAAATGTAGGAGGCATTTTATTATGTGTATCACCCCCCGTCTCTTTCACATCAAACCCAGTCTCTGATCAGCCTGGAATCTAGGTTTCATTGAAAAGCCCATGGAACATGAAGTAAGCCAGGCAGCTGGGAAGAGAGAGGAAGGGAACGCAATGCAAATTATAAATTTCTTTCTAAATGGGGAAAAATATCTTACGACGCTCATCATTTCCTTTTATGAATTCCTGCAAGATGCTGCTCCGAAATGAATTCCCAAAGAGCCTTTCGGTTGTGTTCCGTTACCATGTTGGGGCTCTCGAACGAGCCTGGCATGGCGTATAAGCAGACTGAGCACCTTCAGTGTGGCAGACCTGAGCTCGGGGCTGAGGCAATCAAGATGAATGAATGAGACGCAGTCTGTGGCCCCAGGAAGACCACATGGCGCGTGGCCTGGTAGGGAGGGCCCTCAGAGAAACAGCTGGATCTGGGACACCCGCACCGCAGAAATGTAGAGGTGGAAAGTGTGGGGGCAAAGCTGAGCCCATGTCCAGAGCCACACTGGTCGAGTACAGTGAGGGTGTGATACTTTATCAGCGGGATGCCAGGTGCTTGGGGCAGGAATCGGTTCTAGGCACAGCTCCTGGAATACAATAGATGCTCAATCGACGTTGTTTAATAAAGGAAAATTATAGGATTCTTTGGTGGCTATTCCTATTTACTCTATACCTGTACTTCCTTAAAGAGAGAAGAGCTTAGAGTGTTTGGTTCATTTTAGTGTTCCTGGACAAAAAGACTTGAATGTGTGTCAACAGTGCAGGATCTGAGGGTCTGATCTGAGTTGACTTAATCCAACAATTATTGTGAGCATCTGTAACAGGGGGTCAGCAAACTTTTTCTGTAGAGGGACAGGTAATAAGTATTTTAGGCTTTGTAGGCAATACAGTCTCTGTCCCAGCTACTCAGCTCTGACCTCGTAGCACAAAAGCAGCACAGACAATATGGAAGCAAATGAGTATGGCTGTGCTCCAGTGAAACTTAACTCTATTTACAAAAACAGGTAGCAGGCTGTTTGCTGCCCCCTGATCTACAGTATGCTAAGCCTGGGCAATAAAGGCAATTTTTTAAAGCTGGAAGATGTGAGTTCCTGTCACTCTATTAAGCTTTAACCTGGTTGGCTAGAGACACTAGAAGACAGGGATCATCTTTCTAGAAGGACCCTCAGCCCCATTGAGGTAGGCAGGGCTTCTGCCCAGGGAGGTGGGCGGGACTGTGCCTAGAGGTGGGCACAGCTGGGTCCCAGAGTGTTGGAGGAAGCTGCACCAGAGAGGGTGGAATCTGCGTGGGCCTCCAGTTCAGGTCTGTTACACCTATCTGCACGGTGCACCTGCCACGTGGGAGGCTGTTAGAGGCAGGGAAGCAGCCCCTGTCCCCGAGGGCTCGCTGTCTGGAGACAGACTCATGAACATAAGGGGCATGCCATGACACAGGCAGGGACAGAAGGAAATGTGGGGGACAAGGAAGCCTGGCCCCTAACCCCGAATGGAGGAAGTCAATCCAGAAGAGGCCACTAGACAAGGTGGCACCAAAGCTGAGACCTGGACTTTGGAAGCATTCATTTATTCACTTGCTCATGAGACATTCACTAAGCATTCACTATGTGCAGAGTGCTATTGGTGTAGGGGATTCAAAGAAAGTTGGGGTTTTTGTGAAGGTGACATTCCAGTGGAGGCAACAAGAAATCAACAAGCGCACAAATACCCCATGGACAGTGTCAGAACCCAGTGAAGCGGGGGAGAGTGGAGGGCGAGGGGGTGGGCGAGGGCAGAGAGGGATGTTATCCACATAGGTGGTCAGGACAGCTTCTCTAAGAAAAGGAATTAGCTAAGAGGAATTCGCGGAAGCAGGTGACTGAGGAGGGAATGGCAAGAGCAGAAGCCGTACTAAGGCAGGAGCGAGGCGGTGTGTTTCTGGATCCAAGCCCAGTGTATGCATGGCCGGCCTCCTCCGGCATGAGGTCGGAGAGACAGCAGAGGAGCCTGCTCCCATCCGGAGGAAAGCGGATCTCATTACAATGTGAGGGGAACCATCGGCTGGGGCATTGATGTGGAAGGTCCCTTCTGGCTGCTGTAGCAGAGGTGGGGGATCATAAAAGGATAATGACGAAGGCGGGCAGGCCAGCTGGGGGCTGTCGCGGTCGTCCCGGAGAGAGGCGACGGCGGTTGAACCAGTTGTAGTTGTGGCGGCGAGAAGTAAGATGCTCTTTGGGAGGCAGAGCTGACAGGACCAGGGGTGGCCAGGTGACTGCTGGTGGGCAGAGACAGGACACTGCTGGGTGTCCAGAGGTCAGCAGATGACTGTGAGGAGGGACAGGGGTCTCAGGGATGGGGAGAATCCAAGAAGGTGGGAGGGGCTCATCAAGGAGGGACAACAGAGCCCTGTGTGCCCAGACCAGCATCTCGGGCTCTGACCATTCACACTCAGCTGGCCCAAGACTTGGAGGGGCAGAGGGGCAGGCAGGGTGGGCTCCAGAAAGGGGGCTGGAGCTCCCGCTGTTCCCCAGGTCAGGGAACACAGTCCACCAGACCCTACTCTCCTTAGGGGCAGGGTCTGTTCTGAACCAACTCTGACTCCCCAGTGACCAGCACAGAGCCTGGCACGGGGTCACATGCTTCTGGAATGGACAGAGGCCTGAATGTGTGTAAGTGTGGGGCTTTAGTACATACTGCCTGAGTTCAAATCTGACTGTGCCACTTCTTGGTTAACCGCCTTGGGCCTTGGATTCCTCACGATGGGGACAGTGGTCATCGATACTTCCTAGGGCTGTAATGAGGCTTACGCGATTCAGTATAAGACAGCTCTTCGCACCGACCAAGGTCATAGTAAGCCGTCAGTAGGCATCAGCGATGACTGGCGTATGCTGCACTGTGGAAAATGCAAAGGATACAGATTGAGCAGGGAAGGGAGAGAGGGCACGCCAAGAGGAGGGCTTCAGTTTGCAGTAGGGTGGTCAGAAAGGTCCTCGCTGGGACGCAGACCTAGAGGAGGAGGGTGGCGGGGCACATCTGGTTCTACAGTATCCTGGGAAGAGCATGCCACACAGAGGGAACAGCCAGTGCAAAGTGTCTGAGGCTGGCATGCCCAGGGACAGCCAGGAAGCCACGTGGTTAAGAGGGCATAAGCAGGCAGATGGGAGGCCAGGACCTGTAGGCCTCAGCTTTAATCTGAGATGGGACTTCGATGGGTCCTGAGCAGGGGAGAGGTGGGGACGACCATCTACGCTAAAAGCATCCCTCTACTTCTGCTGCAGAAGTGACTATGGGGTCTGAGCAGGAGCAGGGAGGCCAGGAGGAGACGATGGTCATAATCCAGGCTAGAAATTCCAGGGTGGGGAAAGGGCTGAGAAGGGGTCTGATTGCGGATGTATTTGAAGGCAGCGCCACCAGGATTTAAGACAGGCTGGATGGAGAGAGGTGAGAGAAAAGACGGACTCACAGACATCTAGGAGTCCTGACTTGGGAGACAGGGAGCAGTGCTGCCCTTGACTGAGGCCAGGAATGTCGGAGAAGGATGGGTTGCAGGGAGGTGACCACTGTGTTTTCCGACCCGCATGTCATGATTTCTGTGATGGATTCTTCTCCCCCTCTGGACCATGAATAGCTACTCCTCTGGGTGGCTGCAAATAGAGAGTTCTCCCCACTTCCCACTATACTCAGCACAGTGCCTGTCCTGAGTCAGGCCCAGGAGATGTTTGCTGAGTGAATAAATGAGAACCTGCCCTCCCTAGGGCGGCCTGGCAGGATTATCATCTTCCCAAAATGAGGATGGAGGTGGGTGCTGGGTCTCTAGTTGAGCCAAATCCACCCTTCCCAGCCTCAGAGAACCTTCCTCCTCTCTGCTCCCCCTTCTCCATCTCCCTCTGTTGGTCCCACCAGGGACCGAGGGGTTTCCTACGTACCTAAGCAATTGTCGGAGGGAAGATACCAAGTAGCAAGATCTGAGCTTGGGATTTACAGTGAAAGGACTGAGTTCAAGGTGAGCTCTGCTCTGTGGCCTTGGGCAAGTTACACAGCTTCCCTGAGCCTGGATGAATACTGATCCCCCGAGGGGCTCTAAGGGTACAACGAGACAAGGGCTGGGATGGTACTTTGCTAGGGCTCCCCAGCTGCCTCAGGGGAACACACAAGGGAAGTCCACCACCTCCTCCTTCTGCTAGACTTTGGAAGGGCCACAGGTCCTCCCAGCTCCGGAAAGGCTGGAGCTACAGCCCCAACCTCCCATTTTACAGACGAGGGAAAACCGAGGCCCAGAGAGGGAAAATGCCTTACCCCAGCCCAGGACCCTCTCTGAAACGCCACCTGCCTCGCATAATGCTGTCCAGGGCCGAGTGCTCCTGTCCACGGTCCCAGCCCTGAAGCCCCTTCTAGCGAAATCGTTGTGAGAGACATTCCTGCCAGAGGTCGTCGAGGTCAGCGTCTGAAACAGCTCAGACCGAACCCTGCAGGCGGGGAAGTTCCTGCACTGCGCTGCCACAAGGCTGGTGAGGCTAGTGCGCACTCCCGTCCGGGCGAGCGGAGCCGAGCCGTCATCTCACCAAGCGGGCCGCCCTTCTGCACTCCGCGCGCGGTGACAGCTCCTCTTCCCTCCTGGCTCACTTGTTTAAGTGCTGGTTGCAGCCACCGTGCTGACTTCACCACCTAGTCATGAGTCACAGCCTGCACTTTAACAAACGCCAGCCGAGGCAGCCGCGGGCCCGAGAGACACAGCAACAGTGTGCTCTGCTGTGGGGAGAACTGCTGTCCCCCGTGCTCGTCGGGCACCGGGCGCTGGTCTAGTCGCTTCAGATGCGTTTACTCCTGCCTCCTCCTCGCAGCCGTCTGAGCTAGGTGTCTGACTGCCTGCCCATGGCAGAGGAGGCAGCTGAGGCTCAGGGAAGGCAGGCAACACAGCGAGAGAGAGACGCTCCAGCCGTCTCTCTCCTGAGCTCCTGCAGCTGATCACCAACCCCAGAGACAGCAGGAACGGGGAAGCATCCGGCACCTGCACAGATGGCACTCCCAGAGGAAGCTCCACGGGCTTCCAGATTCCTTTCATGAGTCATTATATGTCGCAAACGTTCATTGGACAACTGACTATGTCTGTGCCAGGCCTGACACTTCAAACCTTATCTTCATCCATCTTCACAACCACCCTAAAAGGCAGGTTCTGTCGGTGTCCCCATCACACAGGTGAGAAAGGTGAGGTACCGAAGCCACACGGGCAGTTGGGAGGGCCAGGAGGGAACCCCAGGTAGTTCACACCTGGAGCCCACGCTCCCAGCCACCACTCTTGACTTCTCTCCCTTCCTCTCATCCACCAGTTATCTTCTTCCTCTTTCTCTGACATCCTTCTCTCTTCTCCAATAACACTCTCTACCTCCTTCCCTTGCCTCTCCACTCCATTCCTCTCCTTCTCCCTTCCTGTTCTCTCTCTTCTTTCTTCCCTCTCCTCCTCTCCCTCCACACACTCTCACACTCACACATTCTCACTCACAGGCCCTCATACGCTCTCTCACAATACACTCACACACACACATTTACACAACCCCTTTCACGGTCACTGGCTGCCCCATCTAGCACGGCGAGAAGGAAGAGAGGAGAGATACCCAAGAGCCTAGAAGCTCCTCCCGACCCAGCGCATCTGTGATTCTATCCCGTTAGGATGGATCAAATCTCAAATGGGATAACAGGCATAAAGAGCTTAACGCTGTGCCCAGAAAATCAGGAGCCCGCCCTCCCTATACCTGATGATGACACTATTTTGATTAAAGACCGTGACTGGCACAGGGAATAGGAATGACGACGGCCTGGCTGAGTGGGCCCTGATGGGGGGTCTTGGGGGACACAGGACCATCAGAGACAGACAAGACCTGAGAGATCACCTAGTCCAACCCCATCAGAGTGCACACCTGGACCCAGAGGAGGAAAAGTACGTGCTCAGGTTCCGTGGAGAGCCAAGCAGAGACTAGGCGCCAAGTCTGGGTCCATCGACTTCCCACCACACCCACCCACACAGGGCACCCCCCCACACACCTCCTTCTCTGCCTGACTGAGTGAGGAAACCGCTGGGCCTCCCCATGCAGGCAGCTGCCCCATCCTCCACCTGTGCCCACCACGGAAAGGTATTTCACAGCAGGACAGCCATTGATGCTGGAAGCCCACTGGGACACTAGATCGCAAAATGATTTATTTGTCTACAGAATTTGGCCAAAAAGAGGATTAGCAAAGAATTTATAACTCAGGCCACCCCATCCAGAAGGCAAGATGTCATTCCCTCCTGGGTACTTATTACACTCTTCATTTCTGTCATTAGCATAGAAAATAATAAATTATTTATAGTTTACCAAAATTCTGCATGTTCAAAAATTCAAGAGTGCTTCCAACACTCTTCTTCCTATTTAATCACCGTAACCCTGTAAGATAGACTGAGCTTGAATTTTTGTCTCCAGGTAGAGGCTCAGGGACACCACGAGATTTGCCCAAGTTCTTCCAAGCCAGTCACTAAATACTGGGGCTCCCAAAACCTCAAGGCTAAGCCCTCTGCCCTTCCATAGGCAAGTTCCTCTGTGCTCAGCTCTGTGTCTACAAACCCCCTTTTACAGCTTCAACCCAGATCACACCTCTGTGCCACAAACCTGCACATCCAACTGCCCCTCCGCACTCCACCTGCATATCTCCAAAGCACCTCAAACTCACTGTGTCCCAAACCAAACCCTGATTTCTCTCCCCTCACTCCCTAGGCTTGATCCTCTCCCACTCTCACAAGTGGCTTTATCCAGCCAGCCAGCAAATCTGAGACCTAGAAATTATCCTCAACGCCATTCTCTTCTCCACCCCTATGCACCCATCACCAAGCCTCAATTTACTTCCTAAATATCCCTCTGCCCATGCCCTCTGTACTCACCCTGGTCCAAGCACCATCATCACTTGTCTAATGAGCTGCAATGCCTGTAACCACCCTTGACCCCTTCTTAATCCATGTGCTTATTAAGATGCAAATCAGATTGTGACAGCCCTACCTCCTTTAAGTCCTTTAATGTTTCCCATTGTCCTTGGGATAAAGGTAAACTCTGTAACATGACCCATAGGCCTCCAGGTGACCCATAAGCCCCTGTGTGGTCTGGACCTGTTGGTTTCATCTCTCTGTGTTCCCCCAAGTCCCTCCACCAGCTCCTTGTGATCCAGCTCCTTTCAATTCCCCGAACAAGCCACACTTCCTCCAGCCCTTGCTCATGCTGCTTTCTCTCCCAGGAACTCTCTCTACACTACGCCTCTTTTCTACCCAGTTAGCTTCTCCTTATCCATCGGAGATCAGCTCCAAGGTCACTGCCTCATATGAGCTCAGAGGAGGCTCTGAGAGATCTGAAGTGTAGGGCCAGAAAGCAGGGGAGTACAGTGGTTAGGCACACAGAGTCTAGCTTGGGTTCACAAACCCAGCGTCGCCATTTCATTGCGGGGTGGCCTTGGACAAATCCTTAACCTCTCTGTGCCTGTTTTAGCCTGTGTACGATGGGGGTAATTAAAGTATTTACTTCATAGTGACATAATGAGAACTAATGAGTACTAATATATACAGTATACAGTGCTTCAAACAGTCCCAGCATACACTCAGCACTCAATGAACATCAGCCTGTCACACACTTTCATGGTGACATATGGGGACCTTTCTTCCATAACACTATCCTGGTTGATCATTATACATTTCCTTGTGTTATCATCTGATGACATGTATCTTCTTCATGAGAACTTGGGCCCTAGAAAGACATGGACTAGGTCTGTTTGTGCACTCTTTTTGTCTTCCATGCCCAGCCTGTAACCTGGCACAGTGGCTGGCACGCCATCTGTATTTATTCAGTGGACTCCCCATTGTCAAGGGCAATGCATCTCCCTGTACCAGACTATGCGGGCTTTCTCCCATATAAGTGCATTATGCTCTCAACCAGGGGTGGCCAAACTGCAACTAGCAGGCCAAATCTGGCACACCAATTGTTTTTATAAATAAAGTTTTATTAGAATACAACCACACTCATTTGTTCACATTGTCTATGGCTGTTTTCATGATACCATGGCAAAGTTGAGCAGTTGCGACAAAGACTGTATGGCCAGCAAAAGCCAGAAACACTTATTATTTGTCTCTTTACAGAAAAAGGTATTTGTAAAAGGTATTTGTAATCTCCTGGAAGCCAAGGCCCATGGTCTCATGGGGTTGGTATGAGGGTTAAATGGGTCAGTCCATGGGAGGCATTTAGAACAAGGTCAGGCACATAGGAAGAACTCCCTAAGTATTAGCAGATATCCTGTAGTTCCATATACTTACTCACAGGTCAATAAATATTTGTCCATTGAACAAATCAGGTAGAATCTGCTTCTTGGGACAGATTTTAGTTCTAAGAGCACACCAGCTTCAGTGCGAAGTAAGGCCAATTCATGGAGAAGTTATGCCTAAAGCAGGAGAGACATGAGAAATAATAAAAATTGCTATCTTTTACTGTACTCAGAGGAAACTGAGGCACAGAGAGATGAGATAATTTACCCAAACTTACAAAACTAATAAATGCTAAAGCCAGATTCAAATTCAAATCCAGATCGTGTAATTCCCTAACCACTACACCACATTGCCTTTCCATGTGCCCCAAGTCCCCCAAAGGGAAGGAGCTAAAAACTTTGCCTAAGAAAGTCAATGAAGGCTTCACAGACAAGGGGACTTAAGAGTTGGATTTGGATTTTGATGAATGAACAGAAGTTTGTCATGTGAAAAAGAGCAAGAAAAACATTCTAATAAAAAAGCGTGGAATTTCAAAACTCAGAAGCATGCAATAACATAACTTGGGAAGTTTGCTGTGGCGGAACAGGAGAGAACATAGACATGAAGCTGGAGATGAGCAGAGGCCAGGTCACACAGGGCCCTGTGGGACTCATGAGGCACTGGAGTTTGGTCCTCCAGGCAGAGATGAGCCCCTGAAGGGCTGTGAGCTGGCCAGTGGCTTGCTCCCTCTCCCTCCTCCCTAGTATTGCTAAGCAACCTCGACTCTGGTTCATCCATAAAACCCCCACTCCCGTGTGCTGCCCTCTCTCCTCCCTCCTGCATCCCACCGTCTCACGGCCATGTTCTCTCTCTCTCCCCCTGACCCTCCACGTTCCACAGGGGCCGTGAGGGCCTCGAGCATTTTCCCAATCCTGAGCGTGATTCTGCTTTTCATGGGTGGACTCTGCATCGCAGCCAGCGAGTTCTACAAGACTCGACACAACATCATCCTGAGTGCCGGCATCTTCTTCGTGTCTGCAGGTAATGGCCACTGAGCTGGGCAGACCAGAGCCCAGGCCTGCCCAGTGGAGAGAAGCTGAGGTTTGGGTACCCAGTAGCTGGAAGGACCTGGCCGAGAGAGGAGGGGAGGGGGAGGGAAGAAAGGAATCTGCGGGCCTTGCAACAGGTCATATTGCAGGAAAGACAGGTTGTGCTGGGGCTCTCACCTGAGCTCCCCACTGAGTCATCCAGGATCATCCCAGACCCTCAGCCCAATGGCCCATCTTCTCCCTACCTCTTAGAAAATGGCCCAAATCCCGGGTCCCCCTTAGGTACTGGACCTATCTTTACTTGCCCTCTCCCCTCACTGCCCTACACAGGTGGGAGCAGGCAGGCACCCAAAATCACATTTCTCAGTCCAGTTACATGACAAGTCACATTTGCTTCCAGTGCCAGAAAAAGAACACGGGCTGTAGCATGAGCCATTTAATAAGAATGACTAACGTTTAAGTAGCACTTAACCACGTCCCAGACAGCTTTCACACGTAATCCTCTCCATGGCCCTACCACAGCAAGCCCTGTCATCCCCAAAGGTTTTGAATCCAGGCAATCTGGCTCCAGGAGCCAGTCCTAACCCCCTAGTACACCAACTTCAAATATCTGTGCAGCCTTAAGGAAGCTGCTTTACCCCCTGTGATCCATTTTCTCACTAGCAAACCCCTTGAAAAGCACTCAGCAGTGAAGGCAGGTGGTAAATGGTCAATAAACAATATCTATTATTATTATTATTACTCAATATATTATAGAACGCCTCTCTCTTCTCTCCTCTCTTCCATATCCGTTTCCATTAGCTCTTCCCTTTGTAGCTCTCTTCAAACGGAATGATAAAATATTAGGGTGATGCTTGCCAAGGTCCCTCTATACCCACCCACCCATCCATGCATGATGAAAACGCTGGACAGGGGAGAGTCCCATCCAATTGTCCCTGTCCTTTAATCCCGCCCAGTGCCTGGCATCCTGCTTGGAAATTAACGTCCTTCTCTCTGATTCTGCCCACCCCGGTGCCCGGCAGGTCTGAGTAACATCATTGGCATCATAGTGTACATATCTGCCAATGCCGGAGATCCCTCCAAGAGCGACTCCAAAAAGAATAGTTACTCGTACGGCTGGTCCTTCTACTTCGGGGCCCTGTCCTTCATCATTGCCGAGATGGTCGGGGTGCTGGCCGTGCACATGTTTATCGACCGGCACAAACAGCTGCGGGCCACGGCCCGTGCCACGGACTACCTCCAGGCCTCCGCCATCACCCGCATCCCCAGCTACCGCTACCGCTACCAGCGCCGCAGCCGCTCCAGCTCCCGCTCCACCGAGCCCTCACACTCCAGGGACGCCTCCCCCGTGGGCCTCAAGGGCTTCAACACCCTGCCCTCCACCGAGATCTCCATGTACACCCTCAGCAGGGACCCCCTGAAGGCCGCCACCACGCCCACCGCCACCTACAACTCCGACAGGGATAACAGCTTCCTCCAAGTTCACAACTGTATCCAGAAGGAGAACAAAGACTCTCTCCACTCCAACACAGCCAACCGCCGGACCACCCCCGTATGAAGCCGCGGGGCCTCGCCAGCGCCGCCTGCCGGTCCCAGGCAGAGCCGGGAGTGGGGCGCGGCCGCGGGGTGGGCCGGGGGTGGGGGGAGGGTAGGGGAAACCAAACCATCCCCGGGTGGGGGGGAAACCTTCTAAAAGCAAAAACAAAAAACAAAAAAAAACAAACAAAAAAACATAAGTAAATCTAAAAAAAAAAAAAAAGAACAAAATATAAGAGGAACAAAGAAGCCAAACAACAGGAAATGTGAAAAAAAATAAATGAGGGAAGGAAAAACAAACTTTAAAAAAGCAAGAGAGGATAAAAAATTAAAAATAGAAAATAAATCTAAAAGAAAATGCATGATTTCCCATGTACCATTATTTTAACATTTAATAAAAACCAATTTAAATGAAAAAATAAAAGGGAACCAAGATAACATTAAAGCAAAAAAAATGAGAAGGAGCAGAAAGAAAGGGGATTTCTTTCTTTGCATTTATCAGAGGTTTACGTTACTTGTTGTTTGTGGTTTGTTTTTTGTTTTGTTTTTTTTTTAACTCCGGAGAGTTACTTTTCTGTTCCCTTTAACCCCAAGTGGGCTCTGCCTCCCCTGGGTGAGTTGGGGGGTGGAGACTCAGAGGCCCCGGGGCCAGGTGAGCCTCGGTCACTGCCAGGTCCCTGGAGCCTCTGGATGGGTGCCCCAGGAACGCTGGGCAAGCTCCTGGCTTGCGAGCCGGCTCCACCCAGCATCGATGGGGCAATTGAAGGCCTCCAGGTGACCCAAGAGTCCTTGGTCCCTCCTGTCCGAAAGACGCCTGGACGGGGGTGCACGTGGGGCTTGTCCAGCCCTGGGGTTCCCAGTCCTTAATGGTCCTTAACCCACTGTGATGACTTCCTAGGCCTTGAGGGAAAGGAAGGAGAGGGGATGGCTGCCGGTGGCTTGCCGAAATGCCCAGAAACCCCGGAATCCTCAGGGTGAGCCTCTTGGGGTCACCACCACCCCAAGCTCCTGTCCTTGGGAGCAAGAGATCCCACCCTCCGGGGGATATAAAGCAGCTCTCCCTCCTCACCCCTCACCTCGGGGCTACCCGATGACCCTGGGGCGATGGTGGACCCCCAGACTCATAGGCCCCCAATCCCCTGGGAAGGGGGCTCACTGACCCTTTGGGGGTCCTTGGACTCGCTGAAGCCCCCTCAGGGCTCACCGGGTCCAACAACGACATTGCAAAAAGGTTTCTTTTTACAAAAGAAAATGGAAAAACAAGTGGTGATTTTTTTTTTTTAATAAAAAAACCACGGACTATAAATAAATGTAAATATATAATAAGTGGATTTACTTGCAAGAAAATCAGATAGTATTTTTCTTTTAATTCTTTTCCAGCTTTAAACTGTGAAAACAAAAAAAAATGGGGTGGGGTGGGGGACTTAAAATTTAGCAGGGAACTTGTAAAGAGAAAACAGAAAACAAATATACCAATCCATTTAAAAAAAAAAAAATGCTGTTGTGAGAGATTAGAGCTGGATTTAAAGCAGGAGGGAGAGAAGAAGGAACTGCAGGGAGTGTCTGTGACAAAAGATCTCTTCCTTATACCGAGAAGGTGCTGCTGCTGTGGAAGAGAGAGTCCCGATGGAGAATCCAGTCTTCTGAAGGAGATGTCGCTACACCCACTCACACACACACACACACACACACACACACACACACACACACACACAGTCCTAGAAAGCCCAGCAGACATTTGAATCACTCACAGGAATACACATGCCATTATAAACCATTCCATCCCTGTACACAGCCAGAGGCAGAGTTCAAAAAAGACGGACTTATACCCTCCAAAGCCATGGACAACGACAACAGCTCTGTGTTGGCCTTTACGCTCACACGTGCCCTCCTACCACACACACACACACACACACACATGCCATGCTTGCATGCATGAAAAGGGCACAAGTCTAGAATCTAGCTTTGAATTCTGGAATCCCTTGCTGTGTGGCCTCTCTGGGCCTCAGTTTCCCCCTGTGTGAGCATGCAGATTGACCCAGATGAGCTCCAAAGGCCCATTCTTATTCTTGGCATCAACGACTTTAAGATCTGCCACCTGCCCAGAAGAAGATGCCAAGGACAACCAAAATAGCTGCCATCCAGCCCCCAGACACTGAGAACATTTCCAAATCATCAGTCAGCCATTCACACAGACGGACGGACACACACGGACACACACACACACACACACACACACACACACACGCCCCATATGCCTCCTCACTGTGCTCCCAGTCCCCTGCCCCCACATCCAACGTCAAAGCAAAAATTACACACATGTGAGCAAACGTATCCTGCCATTCAGATAGAGAGGGAAAAGGCACCAGAAAGCCACTCCTCATCTTGTGTCCCCTTTCTCTAATTCCATAACCTGGTTACAGGAAGGAAAGGGGCTTCCTTGAGAGAAGAGGTCAGCCATCAGGGTTCCCCCACTGTCTTTGGGGTCAGAGGAAAAGAGGGTCCTCTGAGGTTTGCTGGGAGTGCTTAAGGCTGAGGGGATGGAGACAAGAGCTTTATAAAGGTTGGTCCCAGGGTAAGGACCAACCTCAAAAGTTAAACTTACACCACAGACTAAAGTCTGGGGCATCCCATGTTGCTCCCCTTTCTTCCCAGAGGGACGAGCGCCAGGTCGGACTCAGAGACACCCAACAGTTTTCCAAAGGTTGAATTTCAGCCCAGCCTGCCAGTCACTCTTCTGAAGGTGGGGCACCCTGCTGCCCCCATCAGCACGTCCTGGTTTGCCTCTTTCTGACCTGGCCTGAAGTTTCCTAAGCTGAGCTCTGAGGAGTTGGGGGGAGTGGCTAGCAAGGCTTTTGGGGTTTGTGCACTCCCGGCTGCCCTTCCTCTCTTTTGTCTGGGAAAGGAAAGCTCTGTTCTCAGGTCAGCAGCAGCTGGAACCCTAAATTCAGCCTGAGCCACAAGGCAGAACATCTGCCAGCCCAACCCAGAAGTGCACGGGACGCCATGGGGCCCCAAGGCAGAGCAATGGAGGCCAATGCCAGGCGTGGGCAGAAATCACGATCTCTCCCCACTCCCACTCCAACCCTGCCAGCCAGCCCGCCAGACTCCAAACCTGAAAAGGTCAAGGACTAGAAAGAAGGGTGAGGTCCCAGGAAAACAGCAATTAAGTGGGCGCTATCCAAAGAGGAAAACTGGCCCAATTCTCTGAGTTCTGGCAGTTTGGGAGTGTTTGGGATGACAACCGGCTCTGCTATGCAGGCCCTGAGGCCTGGGTCCTGGGTCCTCTTGAAGAAGGCACTCTGGGTGTGGGTGAAACCAGCTTGGCTGAGAAAGGGCCAGGGGCCCGGACGGGGTCGGGATCGGGGCGGCAAGGGCATTGCTTGCCAGGGTGGACGATTGCTCATGTCCAGCTCAAACCAGTTCAAGAAATCAACCTCCATTTTCTTTTCTTGGTGGGTCCTTTTTTTTTTTTTCAGACTGTTAACAGAAAAAAATTTTAAAAAGCAGAAAACTAAAAAAAGAAAAAAAAGAAAAAAAATCCTGGTACATGAAATAAAGATTTTTTTTTATAGCTTGGTCCTTACTTCGGTGGATTTCTTTAATTGCTTTCCCAACTCCCAGCATCCCATTTAAGACCATCGCAAAGCCACGGATTCTCAGAGTTGGGGAATAGGGAGGCTTAGAGGCAATGTTCCCAGTAGCGTGTGCCCACTGCTCAGGTCATAAGTCCTCTCATAAATATTCCTTCCTGACGCCTCTAGTGGCAGGGGGCTCACCCCCTCCACAGGCAGCCCTCATTGGTGAAATCCTTCTCTGCCTAATGTATTTCAATCCACATTTCCTTGGAATCTGGCAACACTGGATGAATCCCTTCCCCTTTCAGCACAGCGGTCCCTTCAATGCTTGAAGACAATGAGAATGATGTCCTTATGTGTCTGTCTGAGAATAAACCAGACCCCCTCAACAACCCTATGACACTCCATGAGAGTGTACGGCCTGGAATGGACGCAGTATTCAGAGGGCTCCCCTCACGGGGGTGCTCCTGGAAGGGACCGTGGACTGGGAACCAAATGAGGAGAGTCTCGGAAGGGGCCTTGGGAAAGCAAGATGGGATGTGTCCTGATCAGCTTGGGCTGGTCTAACAAAACACCAGAGACCAGGTGGCTTAAACCACAGACATCTATATCTCGCAGTTCTGGCGGCTGGGAAGTCCAGAATCGGGGTGCCGGCAGATTTGGTGTCTTCCTGGCTTACAGATGGCTGCCTGCTCTCTGTGTCCTCTCGATGCAGAGAAAGAGTTCTAGTCTTTCTTTCTCTTCTTGTAAGGACACTAATCCCATCGTGGGAGCCCCAACCTCATGACTTCATTCCACCCTAATTACTTCCCAAAGACGCCATCTCCAAACACTACCACTTTGGGGGTTAAGGCTTCAACATATTTATTTGGGGCGGGGGGGACACAAAAATGCAGCCCATAACAGGATGCTATCAGGAGGTTCTGATCCTTGACAGTGAAGAAAGACCCCATTTGAAAGCAGCTAAAGTGCTCACTCCGCATTGTCCAGCCTTGGTCTGGTCAAACTGCCAGGGTGAGCTCTTTGAAGGAGGGCTGTACATGCCTCGCAAAATGCATTAAACACGCTTAGTTCATTTTAATTTTAAAAAATTGTCATACTGCATAGGATGGAAAGAAGGAAGGTACTTCAAAATCAAATCAAGATTTGAAAAGCAGACAGAAAAGTACTCGTCTCTTGGCAAATTATAAAATGTTTCTTCTCCTGTGCCTACCTTCCCTTTAGAATTCCTGCCCAATTATCCTTGATGCAAAGATCCGGTATAAACTCACAACTGATGCCATGACAAACAGGAAAAAGGAAAGTCGACCACTGCGTGTTTAGAATGAAAACATGATGATACATTACTCTGAAAGGAGATAAAAGCTTCATTGTGTCCTATCAATATCCATCATCACAAACAAAAAACATGGGTCTCATTCATTACAGTACTAGGAGAACCTTATGGAGACCATCTACGTCACCTTAGAAACAGCCATGATAATGCACAGTGATGAGGACAGGCGAGAGCCCCAAAAGTCGCGACCCCAGTCCCGACACAGACAAGGGCTTCTTCATGAGCTCCAAGAGGTTGGGTCTCTGGGAGAGAAGATACTGTCCAAGATTCAAGGGAGGAAGCTTAGTCATTGAGCAGCTCTCCCTGGGCTCAAGGGAAAGCACACAGAGGAGACCTGAGCCTCCTACAGAAAGGCTGGCCCCGCACGATGGGGACCCAGGAAATGCCACTCTAGAACTGGCCAACGCTCAGCACTCCCTGCTCAGTTCAGCCCAAGTTCCCAGGGGCCACACAAGCGCCTGTTCCTCCAGGCTCCCCGCTAACATTTCCAGGTCCCAGGGCGGGAATACAAATGGAGGCCCACATACCATAAATCTAAATATTAAACAGCTAAAATTCAAACTAACAATCTTTAAAATTAATGTTCCCTCCTTCTATCCTGACAGATATATCTTCATGATGACCTGGAATAGTAGGTTTGAATTTAGAATTCTTAACCACATCTGAATTCTGTACCCAAAAGTGGCAGCATGGAGCAAGCCTGCGCTGGGCCCTTGACCCTGGCTGCTAGCATACAGCCAAGCCCCCTTCCCTTCTCACCTCTACTCCTCTCAGCATGTGCAGGGCCTCTCCCACAAAGGGGGTGCCCATCCCAGCCTGCACATCCAATTTCCAGCTACAGCTGCCAGAAATGGCCACTCCTTGGCTACCTGTTGGGACAGGCCAACCTCAGGACATCACCTTAGATGGTAGCTGGTCCTGGAACCTGGCTCAGTACCCTCTGGGCAGGAATTCTAAAGTAGCAGACACCAGAGAGAAGTCTAGAAGAGGAATGTGGGCTCAGAGTGAGCACATCCCGTTAGCCCACGGGAAGGGGCATGGTCAGAGGTGGAGGTCCCTCTTACACGTGTCCACAGTACAGCCTCTCTCTGGCTTTTGATTGTATTTTTCAATAGCCAAGAGCTCTGACTTCCAGGGTCAGAGGAGAGGCCTTACATCTCAGAAGATTTATGCCTTCATAGGCAAAAAAAAAAAAGGTACAGTTGGAGTCCAGAGAGGACAAGCAATTTATCCAGACTTGCACAGTGAACTGGCCTCAAACAGGCTCCAGGCCCCAGCCTCCTGACCCATCCACCCCTCCACCGTCCCCAGCCACCCTTTCTGATGGAGGGTAGAAGCCTTTCTTCTCCTCCACTCATGTTCCAGGCTTAGTTTCTCTCTTGCAATAGTGCTGACCTCGCCAAACTCCAAAAGCTCCGAGAGTGTCTTCAGCGGGTAAGGGAAGGCAGCTGTCTCAGTGAGTGTCTAGACCTGCCTAACAAGAAGCATCAGTTTGGACTGGCTTCCAAGCCGATGGCTGAGAAAGCTGGCTGGTAGCCAACAACTGCCTGCCCCGCTGGTGCCCAAAGAAATGTCTCTGGGACAGCTTGCAGACTTCTCCTAGGCCAAAGGAACCCTGTCCTGCTTGCCCTTCCTGCCATGGACTGCCACAGACACAAATTCAGTGTGCTGGGGCCACCTCCTACAGGCTCATGAGAGCCAATCACATGCATCTCTTCTCAACTCCAAGTTCAGTGAGGCCACACCAGCACCCTGAACTCAGTCATGGTGGGAGTGTTTACACCACAGAAATAGGCAAATGCTACAAATTAGGGATTTTTTTAACAAAGAGTTGATTGTCAAACATTTACCAGCATACCACTGCATAAACCTGTAAGTATGGTGTGTGCACGGAGGTTCGCTAACGCACACCTTCGAGACACAGCCGCAGCCCCCACAGTGCAGGTATATGTGTATGTCCACATACATATTCTTACATGCACGCACACACACACACACACACACGCATATGCACACACACTTCTGAAATTAGATCCACTCTACTAGGCCTTGAACTTGGTCCCAAGTGTATGGACATGACAAGGACATGGACTATCCTGCAGGACGCCCTCAGTAGAGACAGGGTCATGAACAAGGAAACGGAGGGCTGCTGAGAAAGATGACAAAGCCGCACAAAGGCGTGGAGAGGACGATGCACTAGCTCAGGGCGGGGACACAGAGGAGAGGGTGTCGGCGAGGCTGTTCGTGCCCATCACACACGTTCCTCTACGTACTTAGCCTACGTGCTCTCGTAGACCCGTCTGTGCACTTACATGCACAGGTAAGCACAGAGATGTGTATACTATGTCACATCTATGTGGACACATGTACCGTATGTGCATGCATGTGCCTACATGTGTGCACCTATATGTACCCAAAACATCTGTCAGAACAAGGGAACACAACACTAGGGCAGATGGCCCGTTTTTGTCACCAGGCGTACCCAGCCCTGAAACGCTAAACCTGGCCTTCCTCCCCGCTCTCTCTCCCTCGTGCTCTTCCTCAGTGTCTGCCATTACCTCTCTGTCTCTCTCTCTTTCAGTCTCCCCCTCTCCCTCTCTCTTGCCCTGGCTCCCTTCCACTCTCTCTCCTTGTTTTCTCTCCCCTCTCCCTCTCCCTCTGAGTTACCAG
>NW_024347791.1:1726262-1727376 GCF_902729225.1 Pteropus medius
GGGGAGGGAGAGAGTTGAACTTGAGCTAGACTACTATTTCTTTGTCACTCCCTCACTTGAAAACATTCAGTGGCTCCCTAGTGCCCTCACAGTAAAGCCTGCGATGCCTTCCCTTGTCAAGGCGCTGGGATTTATGGAGAGCCCACAATGTGCCAGGCACTGCAGATCATACATATCTGATAAGGTTGTTATGAGGAGTAAATGGATTTAAAGCATCAGCACCGTGACTGGCACATCATAAACGTTACACAGCACTTTCCATACAAGTGAACACTCAAGAAATGTGCCGTTGCACCAAGACGCACTCAGAGTGTGGCGGAGCTGTGTCCAGAGTTCTCAGTCGTACCCACTACTCTGTCCCGCTTCTGTCACCTACATACACAAAACCTGCAGGGTCATGGGTACGTTAATGGAGGCTGCACAGGGTACAGAAGGGCAAGGAGAGGGGGTGTTCTCCCTGGCAGGGGCGAGGGGGCACGGGGTGCAAAGGCAGTGCCGGGAGAGGCTTCGCAGTCCTGAGTGGGAAAGCCCTCCAGAGCTGGAGCTTGGGCTGTACCCACCTCCGTCCTGGTGCTGCCCAGCCTGCCTCTCAGGAATGCTGCAGGACTGTCCCGATGCCTGTCACTCATTCATTCATCCCCACGCTCTGTGCACAATGATGCGGGGAGCACCAATCCAAATAGACACGGCTCCAGGCTCCTGTTCCAGAGTGGAAGAGGGAAAATGAGCAAGTTCAGAGTCAAATAATTAGATAAGCGCAAGTTATCATGAGTGCTGTGAAGTCAATGCATTGGGGCAATAATGAAAAATAATAATAATAACAGGGCTTGAGGCCTCTCCTTTGGTTACCTAAAACTTAGCGTCTTAAAATAATAATAACTGTTTTATTATCTCTCACAGTTCCGTGGGCTCGGCCGGACAGTTCTTCTGCCTTACACGATGATGACTGAGGCTGCAGTCACCCGAGGACTTGACCGGGCTGGAGCAACCAAACTGGCTCAATCGTGTGCTCATTTCTATCCCCTGTGGCCTCTCTGTGTGTCTTGGGTCTCTCACAGCATGGCAAGTGGATGAAATTGAAAGCTGCCAGTTATCGGAAGGCCGAGCCTCAGAA
>NW_024347791.1:1728705-1745898 GCF_902729225.1 Pteropus medius
GGCCTTAATTTAAACATTTTACATCTTAATGCTAACAGCAACATTATGAGATAGGTCCTATTATTATCCCCATTTTATAAATGAGGAAATGAGGCACAGAGAGATTAAGATATGTATTCAAGGTCACAAGCAGGAATATGGTGGAGTATTCCAGGCAGTCTATTGGCTTCAGAGCTCATGTCTTCAGCCCCACATGAACCCACTTCTCCATAGTGCCACAGTGTTCTCCTTGTACCCTTCTCTCTACCTTTATCCCCCATTACACACCCACTCAGTCTGCTAGAGTGCTCCGAATGGGAGCCCCTCCCTCCATGGAGCCAAGATTCTGGTCCCATTGGCTCGGCTCGCTCTCACCTCCTTCCCACATTTCACCTCTCTCTTGCCTTAGCTCTGTCCTGTAGAGTTTTTGAAAATCACACTAACCTTTCTTCTACGAGACAGCCCTTTAGAGTCCATTGCTTCTGCTGAAGGGACTGGCAACAGGTTAACAGAAGTGAGACTCAAAGCTAACCATGAAGGATGAGAAGGATTCTTCCCATGGACTTCTTGACAGGAGAGACATAACTCACTTATCACTTGCTTGGTACATGGCAAGGCCTAGTAATCTTATGAACTGAATAAAGGTTATTTGAATTGAATTGAATTGAATTGAATTGAATTGAATTGAATTGAATTGAATTGAATTGAATTGAATTGAATTGAATTGAACTGAACTGAACTGAACTGAATTGACTTGAACTGAGTTGAGTTGGGCTGAAATGCAAGGTTGAATGGATGGAAGATGGAAGGATAGACAGATGGATGACTAGATGAGTAGACAGCTGGTTGAAGAAATGGAAAAATGAATGGATTTTTATTTGCTAAGATGATAGATGGATGGATGGATGGATGGATGGATGGATGAATGAACATACGTAGATTTGGTGACCACAGCTGGTAGGAAAATCTGGTACCTGAAAGCATAGAAGTAGGAATGTCCAAGGTGTGTTTGAGTAACACTGAACATATCGGTGTGACGGAGGCAGAGGGTTCACGTCAGGGAGAAATAGAAAAAAACTAAACACCCACCTTGCCCCTCCTATAGGGACAGATGGGAGTGCTGGGAGGGTGCTTACAATCTGTGTGCTTGGTGGCTGCTGGGAAGGGAGGAGTTAACTGAAGGATGGCTCCCTGGCCAGCTGCGACCACGGTGACACTGACAGATTACAGCGTGTCCTCCGCACTAATAACACTGCGGCGTCCTCCGCCTGCTGCTCTGCTGCTCCCCAGCCAGCTCCGGCTCCAGTGGATCAATACCAAGAGGTGCACGCTGAAAACCCTCAGCCAATTCCCTCCAAGGCTTGGACGCGTTAACGCACAGACCCGCAGAGTAGAAGGGACCTTAGGGAGCAGTTCATTCCCTGGACTGGGAGCTCCCTGGGCCAGGGACGGTGTCCCACTCACGCTGGCATCCCCTGTTCCATCGCAAGGCCAGGCAAGGACAACGCTCTCCAAAAGTTTGCTGAGCAAATGAATCAACCTCCTGGCCAGGGCAGGAATCCTCACAAGAATATCTCTATAGCACATGGTCTCTCAGCCTCTACTTGCATACCTCCAACAACAGGAGGCTCTCCACCTCCCCCAAACAAATAGAGTCTTCCTTTACTGGACAGATCTGACAATTGAAATTGTCTTCTCATCACACTTAGTGAAATAAGCCAGACAGAGAAAGACAAATACCATATGGTTTTGCTTTTATGTGAAATCTAAAAGAAAACAAAAACAGATTCATAGAAATAGAGATCGAACTGATGGTTGCTGGAGGGCAGGTGGGGTGGGGTTGGGGACAAGTGAAAAAGGTAAAGGAGAATATAGTCAGTGAGACTGTGGTAACTTTGCATGGTGACAGATAACTAGACTTAGCGTTGTGATCATACTATAAGGTATATAAACGTCAAATCACCATATTGTACTCCTAAGACTACTATAATATTATATACCAACTATACTTAATTTTTTTAAATTTTAATCAACTCCCCTATTGTGAGTTAATCTCACCTCCCCCTTTATTTGTCCACAAACTTCTATTTTCCAATTTCTTCCCCTATAGTCACCTCTATTCCCCTCGCCCAAATCTTCCAGTAACCCCGTCCTCATCTCCCGGGGTGCTGAAATCACATGACTGAGGAGGGAAAAGAAAGGACTTCGCATCCATTGAACACCTGCTCTAGGTGAGTTACATCTGACGTCTACACATGTTGTCTCATGTAATCTTCATGAATGCCCTGTGAAGTAGGTGCTATTCTCCTCGTCTCACGGATGAGGACCCCGAGGCTCAGAGAAGTTAAGTAAATTGCCTGGAGTCACTCAGACACACAGTGGCAGAGCCAGGGCTTGAATCCGGGTCTGTGGAATTCCACCATGCCACTGTAGCTCGGGGACACACAGCATGAACACTTCCTATGTCTTGTTCTTGGCCTCAGATGAGTCTGGAAAGGACTTCGCTGGTCCTCTCTCTAATCCTCAACCCCTAGGGATGTGGAGGGACTTGCTCAAGGTCACCAGAGCTAAGGGGCTGTCCAGATTGGAAGTTCTTCCTCCGGAGCTTACTGCTTCCCTCCACGCCCCCGGCCCGAGGACAGTGGCCTCGAAATAGCGTTTCTCATGGAAGGGAACCAGGGCTCCTTGGAGAAACAGCTTATTCCAGGACTTGGAAAGGGAAAGTCCAAGATGAGCCTGGAACATCATGTTCTTCCAGGAAGCCAGGAAGTTATCAAAGACTATGAAGGCTTGACCACAAGGCTCAGTGTCTAACTCAAAGGGGCTCCCACGGGCTGGAGGAGGCCATCTGAGCATCAGAAAGAATGGGATGATGCCAAAGAACCTGCTCATTATCTTGAAAACTGGTTTCAAAACAGGGTAGGTAAGAAGAAAACGATATCTGTATTACATATTATTACACTTATTATACATAGGTCATGTTATATTGTACATATGACATGTAATGTTTCATCTACATACAGGCTCCCTGCCCTGCCTGGGAGAGTTCTGCGCACTGTGGACACTTGTTCCCATGTAGCTGGAAACCTCTGGAGAAAGATCCCAGGCCCCCAGCCCATTCCGGCCTAGGCCCTTCCACTGCCCTTCCACTCCCCACCACCCTGCCTGTCTCTCCACAGGGAAGAACAACAGGGCAATGAACTTCTGACTGGCACTAAGGCCTGGAGAGAGAAATGACTTGCCCAGAACCCGCCGCTGGGGCCAGACCTCCTGGACGCCTGAGTCTATGGGCTCCCTGTCAACCCAGCGCCAGCAGCTCAGTTCCAACGTGCAGCCCGATGGGCTGGAACTGCTGCTGGAGTCAGCGTGAGGCCTCAGACAAGGACTGTCCCAGCCCCGTGGCCACCTCTCCGCTTAGTGCACCCCCAGCCCTGCCTGTCACGTTACGGTGACCCCTCAGCAGCCTCTCTTCCTCTCCTCACCCTGACTCAGTCTCTCTCCAGGCCCCACTGGTCCTCAGTCCCTCATCTCCATCTTGCCACCATACCTGGCCCCCAAGTCCCGCCCTACATCACAAACAAACACACACACACATCCACGCCACCCTCCAAGCCCTTCTGCCCCTTGCTCAAACTACGATTTAATGTAACACCCTTCATGCTCACGCACACACACAAAAAGTCAGGATTCAGTCCCTGCAGGCTGTTCCCAGAACCCACACTTGTGATTCACACGCACTTGTCTTTTCTTACCTTTTGTGCTTGAGTCTGGATGGAAGATCTCTAGAAGAAAACATAAAAAACTAGTAAGAAACGCGTAAGTAGTCACCTCCGGGGAAGGAGGGCTGAAAGCAGGGATATAAGTAAGAGCAACTTCACTTGGTAACTTTTGAATTTGGTAACATAGCATGAAAAATCTATATAAAATTAACCAATTTGTTTTAGCGAAGGTGACCATTCAAAAGCAAAACAGGAAAAAAAAATGTCCTAACACCACCTCACTCGTTCTATGACCTTGAACCACTTACTTAAGCATTCCAAGCCTCAGTTTCCTCAGCTATAAAATGGGGGTGATAATAGTTTCTGCCTTGCAAGGTAGGTAAGAAGGCGATGCCCAGGAAGCCCTTAGCACCATGCACGGTAAATAGTCCGTGTTCGGTAAATGAGTGGTGGTCTTTTTTCTGTTCTCCTTTCCCATGAAACTCTGAACTCCTTGACAGCAAGAACCAGCGTTCAGTTTTGGATCCTAGAGCTTAGCACGGCTCCTGGCATGGCTGAAAGTCTTAAAATATTCTCTGACATTTAAGGACACAATTCACGGTCTTCGGGATAGCCTTCAAGGCCCCTCTGGCTGCCTTGCTTTCTGTCTGGCGGCACCTCTTACCTGCCCTCAACTGCATGAGGACCTATAATAGCTTTCGCTTCTGTGCACACACCTCTGCCCGACTCTCCTTCCCTCCACCTTCATGCTCCTTTATTTGCCTGGTGATCTGCCCACTTGTTTCATCCTTCGAGAGCCAGCAAATGTTCCCTCCCCTGTGTAATCTGCGGCCCCACCTCTGGTAGACTCAGTCACCCCCAACACTTAGTCCAGACCTCTGAGCAAGCCAGCCCTGTATTGCTCATCATTTACCCTCTGTCCTCCCCACTGCTCTAAAAGCTCCAGGAGGACAGCGGCTGTGTTCTTCATCTCTGTATCCCTAGCATTTAGTATGCAGCAGGCATAACTTAGGAAATGTTTGTTGAATGAATGAATGAATGAATGAATGAATCACTGCTGACCACTCAGCCACCTGGCGGCCTTCAGAAGCCAAGTTATGGTGAGTCACTCATGCCCTGCCCAAGCCTCATGGTGAAAGCAGTGACCTCTCTTTGCAGTCTCTCGCACCAGCCCATACTCAGAGGCTGCGTCTCAGCCTGAGTGCACCCAGAGAGGCTTCCGGGCTGGCCGGGAAACTGCGACCGGTGCGCCATCCAGCACTGTAACCTCGGAGAAGGCTGAGCGGCCTGCAGGGAGCCCCCGGCCTCTGTTCTCCCTGCTGCAGAGGTCTGCTGAGGCCCCCCGCCAGCGCTGTGCTAGCAGTGGGTACAGAAAGACAAATAAGACAATCCCTGCTCTCACGGACAAAGAATAGCGTGGAGGAGACAGATGTTGTGTCCAACCCATTCAATTCACCACCTGTGGTTCACCGAGTGCCTACCACGTGCCACTCTACTCTGTGCCTTTCCACAAGTCTTGTCACTTCTTTTGTGCCTCAGTTTCTTCTTCAAATGGGGGTGGAAAGATTCACCTCGTCTAATATATCAGGATACATGTGACAAATGTAACCACATAATCCATGTAAATTGCTCAGCTATGAAAAACTGTATCAATGTTGTTGTCATTGCCGTTGTTATTTATATATCTTAATATAGCAATAACGAATAACTGAAACAGCCACAGTGACTTGCACATAGTAGGTGTTTGATTGATATTTGATGCATTGAAGTGCAGTCCAGGTGACGGTCGTGACTTTTCATGTCTTGTGGAACAGCACCATCCTGTGGCCATAGCTCAGAACAAAAGGACCCTGTGGTAAACAGGCACCGGGCCTGGTGGGTAGGGGCTGCTGGGAACCCCATAGGGGTCGTTTTAGGACAAATGCAAGGAAAGTTGGTCTGACACCACAGAACAAGGAGAAATTTCTTCGCCCTCAGAGGTGGTACAGGCTCAGAGTATAAACAGGTACAATAAAGGTTTGAAGCAAGACTGCAGATTATTTATCTACAAAGGGGTCTTTGAGAGATTTGGAGTGCCCAAGGAGTGGCCCAACCTTGCATCAGGTGGTCTGGCCTGACCCTGTGGACACAGCTGCTCATCCTTCATCTACGAAGACTTGAACTTTGCTCTGCCACTCACGAGCTGTGTGACCTTGAGCAGACCGCTGCCCTCTGAGGGCTCCAGTTTTCTCATCTGTGCAATGAATGAGGTTATAACCCCTGCACTGGCTACCTGAAAGGATTGTTGCAACAGTCAAAGGGGAAGAAAAGCACAACTAGTTCATAAACAGTAAAATGCTGTACAAACACGATGGATGATTATTAGTAGTACAATATTTCCAATAATAGTAATAACTGGCATTTATTGATTTTCTCACTGTGCTAAACCCTTTACCATATAATCTCATTTAATTCCCCAGAAACTATATAAAATAGGTACTTTCAAGACGCCCATTTTGCAGACGAGGACACTGAGGTTTAGAGAACTTTGAAATTTTGCCCAAAGACACACAACCAATAAGGAAGCCAAGGTCTGAACTCAGGACAGTGGGACCCCCAAGTCGGGTAGCCATGCACAATACTGTATCACCGCAAGAGTTCCAGCCACCAAACGGGGGTTTAAAGGTGGTCCCTCATCCTCAGTGGTAGGTGTCTTGAAGAAAACAAAACAAAAAAAAACATTGACATTTCTCCTCTTTTTCCCAGGAAATTCTGCTTCCTTCTCACCTCTATCTCAGTATCTCTTTAGACCTCGGAGCCCTTGGGCTCTGCACCCAGGGTCCTGCTCACAGCGAAGGTCAGAAAATCCCAAAACATTCCCTTCTTGGGTCCAAGTCTGGAAAAGGGCCATGCATGCTCCTATGAAGGGCTGGCAAAGGCAGATGGGGGGACAGGTTCCCTTCAAGGTCCCTGTCAAACAGATGGTACCAATATCTGGTATGAACCATCGTAACGCACCCATGTCTAGAGTCTTCCTGGGCTTATGAGCTTCCCCCTATCCATTTTCTCACCACTTGGCCCTCAGAACATTCCTTTGATGTCAGAATCCTTAGCCCTACTTTACAGATAAGGAAACTGAGGTTCAAAAAGATAAAATAATTTATCCAAGGTCACGTGCAAGTAAGTGGCAGAGAGGGGACTCAAGTTCAAGATTCCAGAGTACAGATGCTCCTGACTCTGGAGGCCCCCACCTATTTCTGGTTGACAGTCCTGGTTCTAGGCCTAGTTGTGCCATCGGCTGGCTGTGTGACCTCAGACAAGCCACTGAGCCTTGGTTACTTTATGTCAAGAGATCCCTGCCAGCTCTAACTCTGTATCCTCTATTCATGTCCTTGAGCCATAAAGATGAGGGTGTCCAGTAGTATCCACAGGATTTACAGAGAAGCAGCTGTGACTTCACCTCCCTTGGGAAGTTTTTCCTGACTACCCAAGGCTGAGTTATTATCCTTCACTGTGCTCCCACGGCACTCACGACATTACATGGTAATTTATCTATAAATGCTCAGAGGGCCAGGCAGCAAACATACATGAATGTGAAGAATGTCAGATGTGATTCAACTGGGAGCAGTGGGGACTGTGGCAAAGTGCAGCCCCTACTCAACCCCAGCTTCTTGTCGTCATGCAGCAAAGCCAGCCCAACGTTGCTAGATCTTAAGAGAAGCCAAAACTCTGAATCTTTATGTGAAATCTGCTTTTTAAATGTAGACTTAGTATTTCTTTCGTTAAGTACTGCATAGGTACTGCAGCCCCTGGATTAGCCACACCTGCTTTCCCACTAAACCCCAGGCTACTCAAGAGCATTACTGGGTCTGTCTCTGAACCCTGGGCAACCAGCTCAGGGACTGGATCCTCATATGTGATCAGCGACTACATTTAACATGTTGCAAGTCTATGGCCATGCTACCCTGAACAAGCCTGATCCCACCTGATCTCAGAAGCTAAGCAGGATCGGGCCTGGTTAGTACTTGGATGGGAGACCACCTTGCAATCCCTTCCTATAGGAAGGCCTATAGGCATAAAAAATAAAAATAAATAAATAAGGGATTGTAAGGTGACAAGGTCCTTGCAATCTGTGAGGTCAACCAAGGGGTGCCTTGCCTTAAAAAAAAAAAATTTTTTTTTTAAATGTCACAAGATCTTGTCCCAGTCAAAGCCCCCACAGGCTTCTGGTGACCATGCCAATCTGACTGCCTCGCATTAAGGGTTTACTGCTTTAAGCACATTACGCATCACCTGACTTGATTCTCGCCACTTACACTCTATGATCCCATCCATTTTATAGGTGAGGAAGCCAAAGTTTGGTTATACAACTTGCCCAAGTGGTAACTAGGATCCAAGTTCAGGTGGTCTGTCTCCACAGATGTCTGCCTGCATTGCCGTGATGCCATAGTGCCCCCACGAGACCCCCTTAAATGTCACCTGTGGTCCCTTGGCCCCAAGGCTCTCCAGGCACCTGCCAGGCATGGTTTCCAGTCCTGAGGACAGTGGGAAAAGAGGCACATGGCACAGAGGAGAGAACAATGCATGTGCTGCAGAAAGTGGACGTGAGATTCAAGGACGGGCACCTAGTGGCCCATGACCACAGCCAGATCAAGCCAAAATCAGCGTTTACTTTGTCCTCAGGACACCAAACTCCAGCTTCCAACAGAATAAAATGCATAACACAGAAAGAAAAAAGCCAAGGAGAGGCCTGAGTATTGCTCATCCCATTGAAAAGTCAAGTACTCTCTAAACTAGCTAAATGGTTCCAAAGGAAATGGGAGTCTATTTTGTCTCCCGTCGCCAGGGCTGCAAATCCTGATATATCTTAGGCCACAGAGAGAAGCGGATGGCTCAGCACTTGGAGAGATGCCCGCAAGAGGCAGGAAATGGGGTGGATGATTCAACAGGTACCTCTCTATTCTGAGAACTGATCCTGTGACGGGTGAGTGTACATCCAGCTGAGATAAAAAATAAATTTGAATGCCAACCATTGGAATGTACAGAAAGCCTCCCTTTCTTCCGGGGAACTTGAAGCGTCCTTTGGGGCTTTAATCCTTCCAGGTTTTCTATTTTAAAAAATTTACTGGGGCGACAAGGCTCTTGGGAGGCTGGGGGGCTGATGACTCAAAGGCTTCCCTTCTGGCTGCACCCCTCCAACAGAATGATAAAGAACTGCAGTTTCACAGAGTCTGCCAGAGGCATCATGTCCCCGATTCTCAATCTTTCTCATCTGTAAAATGGGGGCAGCGATTTCCACATCGCTGAGATGGCAAAGTTTGGTACAAACCCACAATTCCTTACCTGAACCTTGGGGCTCGATGTGTCTGATAACTTAGAAGTCTTTGGGTGTCATAAAGTTTTATAGTGGGCCCACCATATAGTATGTAATTTGCCTGGCCAGCTCTGGGACATACTCCATAAACCCTTTACTTTTTCCACAGCAGAATGTATGAATAGTCATGCTAAGGGAGATAAAATAAAGACTATAAATAACGTCGCATTCAATTCACATCAGGTTTGCTGTCAAATGTTTGCCCCCAAACGTTTGCCCCAACCTCCTGAGAAATTGTTTGGTTTTCAGAGCAAGCTTTGATTGCAAGCACACGTTCCAACTGTACCTTTACAGGTTGGCTGACCTGAGGAAGACATTGCTCCTCAATGCACCTCAGTTTTCTCATCTATAAAATGGAGTGATAATCCCTATAGTGGTTCTTAGAAGGCGTGTAAGGAGATGCAGGTTACTGCTCTGGAAGAGTGCTGGCCCCAAGGAGGGGCCCTCAGAAGGAGACCCTGGTGAATCCATCACAGTTTGAGGTATATCTGCACGCAAGGCAAGGGCAGATTCCCTTTAACCAAGCTTGTAAGGCTGACGCATAAACAGAAGATCCATCCACTGATGGGGAGATCAGGATATACAACTGCCAGCAGGACGGGGTGTTTTTGTCAGCCTAACCAGCACATATTTCCCTGCAGTAAAGCTCCGTGAGGATTCATGGTCTCACAGGGCTGCTTGGTGTGAGGGAGTCAGAACAAGGGACAGCGTTACTCTGAGGCAGCAATTCTCAGCAGACGCTCATGAGGGAACAGAGAGCCTTGCCCAGGAAATGGGGATGATGTGCCAGCCAGTGCAGCCAAGAACCGGCTCCCCGGACAATGCCAGCCTCTGGCTCTGCGACTCCCCACTTCCTGTACTTCCATCCACTCCTCTGATCAGCTTTCCTTGGTAAACCACAATCACAATCCAGGCCTCCTCCCAATCAAACTTCCTCAGAAACTCTGTCTGGCATTTGCCCTAAACTCTTCAGTCACACATTTGCAGACAGACAACCAACTGGTGATGTCTAGAAAAGGACAGTTTACATCTGTGGCAGATCTGATGCTCCTCGGAAGGCCACAACCACATCTCCCACTCCTCATGCTCTTCCAGAGCCTCGCGCCTTGACTCTGGGCAAGCTTGGGACCTGCTGGTAGCTAACAGAAGGGGTGGCGGTGATGCTGCGTACCTTTCAAGGCCAGAACAAAGAAGGCCATGCAGCTTCTAGCCTGTTAGCCAGAATACTTGCTCTGGAAGTTTTCGGCTCCCATGTAAGTAGTGTGACTGCCCTGAGGTCACCATGTCGTAAGGAAGCCCAAACTCCTTACATGAGAGAGGCCCTAAGGTGTAATGGAGAGAGAGAGAGGGGAAGGTCTGGCCGGCCTCCAGCTGCTCCAGCTCCATCCACATCAAACTACAACAGCATGAGAGACTCCAGGCCAGATCCGCCCGACCAAGTCCTTCCCAAACTCCTGACGCACAGAAACCAAGAGAGATAATAAAAGGATCGTTATTGTTTTAAGCTGCCAAGTTTGGGAGGGATGCGTTACACAGCGACAGATCGCCAGAACAGGGGCAGTTTTATCTCCCTTCTCCCTAGGGTTGCCATGCCTCCCAGTCGCATGGGACAGTCCCAGTTCACATCTTTTGTCCGGCATCATTGATAGCAACCCCTTTCTCTCCCAAAAGGCCCCCAATGTGGATGGTAAGTTATAAGGTCACCCTACATTTGGCCAAGTTCTTAGAGCACACTATAGATCCCGGCAAACGCCCTTCGCCTCACAGTCTAGCATAATCAATACACATGAGATGCCTCGCGTATAGCCAGCATTCGAAAAATCAATGCTTGCTCTCTTGTCCCTTCCCCCTCTCCTAGTTCTGTTCTGCCTGGATGCTCAACAGTTCTTCCAAGAGATGGTTTACAGAGCAGGCTCCGCTCCCTTGCAATCTCAGGATGCCTTCTTCCAATATACACCGCCTCAGTGAAAACAGGACGTGTCATGCAAATGCAGGTGTAAGACAAGCCCAGGGCTCCCCCTTTTCACCAGATTGCTGTACTAAGCCCCCCGCCACGGGGAAATTCTGGATTTTCCCCCTATTCGAGGAAATCCCACAGGGAAAGAGGAAACCTTTCGAAACTCAGGAAAGGCTCTCACCACTCTGTAAGGGTGGGAGTTTTTGAAGATACAAAACCACTCTCAATTCTTGGCTCAGCAGCTTACTCACTAGGCCAAGCACCCTGCACTTGCTTCTCCCCACCTGCATCAACGGGAGGGCTGGCGCCTCTCTCAGAGAACTCTTACAGAATCAGAGATGATTCTAAGCACAAGCACAGTGTCTGGCATACAGTAAGCACTCAATAAATGCTACTTAACTCTTTAAGGATTGGAGGTTCCTATTAGAAAAGGCATTTGCCTTATCTGGAAAGAACAAGACAAGACAGAATAGCATAGAAGGCTCATCAGAGAACAGTAATACTGGTGCCTCTCACTTCTAGACATGACACGAGGGGATGTATATGGAGGGCCTGGCAGGGGTCTCCCTTTTTTGGTTTAGAAAATGCTTTTGCAGTCACTCCCTCGGCTAGACCGAAAACTCTTTGGGACAAGAATCTCATTACATAAATAGGGTCCTGATGCAAAGGGGTGGCTCTGGGTAATGCAAGTTGAATGAATGATCTCATACCAATTTTGATCCTTTTATTTATTGACTTAATCGATAAGTACTTACTGGGCACCTACTCTATGTCAGGCACTGTTCTAGCAACTGGGAATACAGGCCGTATTCCCACCCCCTCACGTGCTCCATGGGTCAAATCAGCACACGAATAATCATTTCATTATCGGGACTATGAGTGTTAGGAAGGGGAAGCACAGGGAGCCTGGTGTGGGGAGGGAGGGAAGGCGTACATTAGACCAGAGGCTGAAAACCAGTCAAAGAACAGAGGCGCCTTCCAAGCACGGACAGCAGCCTGTTGGGAGGCCCTGAGGTGAAAGGAATGGCAAAATCCAGCCACCAGAAAGAATGCTGGCAAGTCAGCTGAAGAAAGAGGCCCAAGCCAACAGCGCAGACACAGTGAGTCTGCCTGGCAGAGAGAGGTCTGAGAGGACAGGGGTGTCAGATGGGGCCGGAGAGGGGAAGGGAGAGAGAATGTGTTTGTGTGAAGGGAAGGCATGTAGGAAGAGGTTAAGAAGGAGGAAAAAAAGGAGGGTAGAAACCAAGCAAGAAACAGAAAGGCCCCGGAGAAGGGAAGAGTGATTCTGGAAGTGGCCATTCTGTTAGAATTCTGAGAAACTGGAAGGCGTGGGGAAATAGGGACAAGGGAGACTTGAGGTGACACCAAGAAATAGACAAAGGAACTAGAAATGTTTACCAAAAAGGACAAAGTAGCATCACTAGAGGGGTCATCTCCCCAGCACTAGGCACAGCCAAGCAGAGGCGACAGCAACCAGCCAGACAGGTGACAAGGAGATGCCTGTCTGGAATGAAAGCTGGACCCAATGAATAAGAGGATCCTGTCCAGTCCCAGCACCCAAGAACTCATCCTTCCCTCCTCGGAAGGCCACATGTGGGGACAGAAAGGGCCTGTTCCCTCTGCTGGAACGCTCTCCCGCCAGACCTCCCCTGGCCAGCTCTCTCTCGTTCTCCAGTCTCTACCCAAATGCCACCTTCCTCACAAATGCCTTCCTGAACTCCCACCTGAAAAGTGCTGCACCCCGAATCATTCTCTAACACGTAGCCCTGTTGCAGCATCTTCACCCACTTCTCACACTTCTCTCTACCCTTGCCCACTGTCTACCTCACCCCATTTAAAAGGTGCCTTCCTAGAGAGCAAGGCCCTCACCCATCTTGGTCCCTGCTGCATCCTCCACACTCTGCTCCGTTCCAGGCACATAGACGGTGCTCCATAAATGTTTGTCGAATGAGTAAATAAAATCCCAGCTCTGCCTCTCACTAACTGCATGACCTGGTATCAGTGATTCACCTCTCTAAGCCTCATTTTACCATCTGTAAAATTGGCATTAAAGCATTATAGTGATGAGACTCAAACGAAACTGAGGAATTTGTCACTTATAAACTGCTATACTAATGTTAGCCATCATTAGCAATAACGAAGTTAGTCATTCAATTGCCCAAAGACAGTGACCGTGCCTCTCCAAACTGGAAAGACACTGTGAAACTGCCATCTCCTTTTGAGAATAGGGCACCTGCCCTCATACCTACACTTTTCTGGCAAGAATGTTAAGTTTCTTATTTTACAATCTCTAAAAGCAGAATCTGAAGGCCCTGGATTCATTAAGCATTTCCTGGCCACACTCTGTAGGCCAGGCACTGGGCTGGGCCAGGAGGCTTCCTCTAGGAATAATGCAGTCCCAGGCTGGAGGAACCCAGAGTCTGCAGAGGGTAGGAGAGGTGTGAGACACTGGTAACAGAACCAGATGTGTGGTAAACACAGCAATGGAGGACTCTGCCAAGTGCTGTGGACACCTGGAGGAGAGAATCTGTCCTCAGAGGTCGCTTGTGCATCCAGCAAACACTTTCCAAACACCAACTATGTGGTAAAACAGCATCCTAAGTGCTGGGGATATAACAGTAAACAAGCCATGTAAGAGCTCACCTCTCTCGAGGCTTGCATTCTAATAAGGAGACAATAAATAAGTAAACAGATAAACGAACAAGGTAATTTTAATAGAGACGCTAGTCATCCAATAAAATACTAATGGGACATGCAGAAGCAGCAGGGGCCCGGCTGCTTCTTGAGTTTGAAACTCCAGCTTCACTACGTACTGCTCAACCTAGAACACCTCTCTGTGCCTCCACATCTTCATCCATAAAATGGGGAGACTAACAGGTCCTAACTCACATGGCTGTGGTGAGAATTAAATGAGTTAACGTAAGTTCTTGGAAAAGTACCAGGCACATGGCAAGTGAGAGAGTGAATGAGGACAGGGCAAGGCTACTCAGAGGGGTGGTCAGGAAATGCCTGCTTGTTGAGGACACAGGCTCACGAAGATCTAGGGGAGATGCCTTCCAAGCAGCAGAGAACAGCAGGTGAAAAGGTCTCAAGACAGGAATGAGCCTGGGTATGACCCAGAAAGAGGAAGCTGTCAGTGGGAAGCTGTCATTTAGAAACTGCAGGCCATGGAACAGAATAGAATGGGCTTTTATCTTCAGGATCAAGGAAAGCGACTGAAAGATTTTAAGGGGGGGAGAGGGAGGGAGGTCAGGCATGCTCTGATTTCATGTAAAGGAGAGTCAGTCCAGGTTTACGCCATGCGGAGAATGGACAGTGAGACAGGTAGAAAGAGGCAGCAGGGGCATCAGTTAGGAGGAGGAACAGAGGCAAGATCTCCCATCCAAGCCCAGGGACCCACTACTGAGAATGAGACAGGGCTCTCCAAATCATCATCCATCTGGGGTGGGCAGGAAAAGATGATTAAACTCTGACATGAGACACTGCAGCAGATGGCCTGTGTACCCACAGCAAAAAAAAAAGAAAGAAAAAAGAAAACAAGACATGAGCAATTTAACAAACATACATCTCCCCTGATGTTTTAAAACATATTACAATTTATTACTGATATTAATTACACTAACACTGAGTGCTTATTTATGTGCCCAGGGTAATATGCTAAATTCATTTTCTCATTTAATTCTCACAAAATCCCTGTCCATTCATTCAACAATTCAACAAATGTGTATTACCAGGCACTGTTCTAGGTAAGCCAGACAAAGCCTCTACCCTTATGGAGCTTACACTCTAGAGGCAGAGACAGAGCCTAAACAAGAAAATAAAAATATTTCAGAGCATGATGAAAACTGCAAAGGAAACAAAGCAGAGTGAGGGACAGAGGAAGGAGTTGCTGTTTTAGGAATGGTGGTCAGAGAAGATCTCATTAGGGATATAATTCTTAAGCAGATATATGGATAAATCTGGGGAAGAGTATGCCATGCGGAAGGAACAGCAAGGGCAGAGGCCCCGCTGAGATGGAAATAGGTTGGTGTATTTGAAGCATAAAAAATACATGGTAGCTAGAGCAGAGTATAGAACGACAGGATATAAAGTTGAAAGGTAGCCAGGAACCAAACAAGCCACAGAAGACATTCATATTTCACTCTAAGCATATAATGGGAAGAACAGATCGCTTTGACTATCATGTGAAAAAGGAACTCTAGAGAAGCAAGAGTAGACAGAGTCCAAGTAAGAGGTTGGGAGATGATGGGGGAAACTCATAGCATTCAAGATATATTTTAAAAGTAGAATAAAGAGAACTTAGTGAAGGAATGAATGTGGTGGGAAAAGGAAAAGGAGCTAGCAATGATGACAAGTTTTTGCACGGAGCACCATTCACTGGGCATCATTAACAAAAATTAGGAAAACTGGAAGATGAGCAGATTGGGAGAGAATTTATGGAAAAAGATGCTGCTATTAACATTTTCATTTTATAGGTAAGTAAGCAGCGTTAGAGAGATTGACTAACTGTCCAAGTTCACCTAACTGGTAAGTTCAATTACTAAGTATTCCCACATACATTTATGTTTACCCTCACAGTATTATACGAACCCCCTTAGTATTATCTCCAATTTACAGATAACTGAGGAGACTGAGGCCCAGAGATGTGAAGACTACACAGTTACAGAGTGGCAGAGCCAAGAGTAAATATCAGATCCGCCTAATAGGAGATATATTTTCCAATAAAGCAGACATGCTGGGAGACTGATAAAGAAATCTAGGAGACAGGGTAGAAGAGGATCTGAGGTTTGAATAAAATGACGCCCTCAGATTCTTTCAATGTTTTGTAATCCCCTAATAAGATTCCGAACATCTAGTATAAATATGAACCCCCCCATACAAAAAAAAAAAAAAAAGATTCTGAACAAACTCTGTAGGCTGGAAGTTGGGGACAACTGTTGCCCACCAAAGAAAGTGGTTCCTGAGTCGCCACCTCAGAATCCCAGTTGCTAATAAAAATGCAGATTCCTGGGCTCCATCTTAGACATGCTTGAATAAAAATTTATGGAAGCGAGGCCCAGAATCTGCATTTTTCAAATTAGGGCTCCAGAAATCGTCGTCGTACAGTAGTTTGAGAACTGTGGTTCGAACCCTGGCGGCCATTCCCTAAACTAGTAGGCTGAACTACGCAGGTCGCTTGACACCTCTACCTGTTTCTGAAACTGTAAAAGAAAAGGGGAGGGAGGAACAATAAAATCTGCCTAGGACGCTCGACTTGCCCCTACCTGTGAGAATCAAACCACGTGATCAGTTAGAGAGGGTTGGAGCCTCGGGTCATTGTGGGATACAGAGTGGCTGAAGCGTCCCGTGAAGCATTGTGGGAGACAGAGGGGCCGTCAGCCGTTCCCCGCCTCCAGCTTTGACTGCACTGCCGCCACGTTTCAATAAACCTGATCGGGACGTTGCCAGATACCCCATGACGTAACCGTAAACAACCCTCTCGCGTCTTGGCGCCTAGGAGGCTAATGAGGCGACCTCGCAAAGCGAAGTAACAAAGTTCCGGGCGTGCCTCCGCTTTACGACTCGCGTTCGGCAGCCGAACCCAAAGCTGGACAGCAGTTTACGACAGCGCCGGTCGTGTTTACGGCGCCGGTGGCTGCGTGCGCATCATTCCTCCTTTCCCGGTTTCTTGGCTTGCATCTGGTAGCGAGGTCTCCGACCTCGACTATCTTTCGCCATCCGGTCCGGCCGAAGGCGTTGCAGGTGAGCGGCGTGTTCTATAGGATTCTAGGGACCTCCGGAGCTGGGTTGGGCGGGGCCCGGCTTTCGGAGGCCTCCCGGAAGAGACCCCCGGTACGCCCCTCTTGCCGCCTCTGTTCCTCCACTAGGCGTAGCAGGAATCCGCCTTTCGGGCCCCAGGCCCCGCGTACTGCGGGATGCGGGGTACGGCCTTGGGGTTGAGGTCCCTGGCCCTGTACTTCTCTTAGCGGCTACCGGCTTTGCGAATTTGATAATGTCATTTAACCCAGCGGGGTCTCAGAGTCTTTTTTTTAAGTGTCCAAGGCTGTCTGCGTTTCTGTGTGTGAAATATTGGGCGTGCCAAGCTGAACAGTGTTCAGCTCTACTCTGAGCAGTTTACAGACCAAATGTGAAATGGAATGGAGTAGATCTGATTTTTGATTTGGAATGGAGTAGATCTGATTTTT
>NW_024347791.1:1746142-1800410 GCF_902729225.1 Pteropus medius
GTGCCAGCAACAAGGCCCCTTCTGACTGCCCTGTTGGTGCCTCCCCATCCTGCCCCTGTAGCCCATGTAGCTGTCACTCCGTTTTAACTGAAGGACTCAGTTTCTCCCACTGGTTCTATTCTGCTCACTATTCTTTTACATGTGTGGAAACTGGTACTTTCTCTCCCTGGAAGAATGCCTTGGGTCTACTTCCTTGTTGAGCTATGACAGAACAAGCAGATTTTTAAGAGTGTGTTTTGAGACATCATTGTTTGGTCATTAAATATGGTATAAAACCCCAGATCTTTTCAGGCCGCTGTCCAGCTAGAATATGATTGGAAGAATGCTGGACTTACGTCAGACAACCCTAGAAATCAAATCTATTTTGAAACGATGGGCAGATCAACTCATTTTGGCTGAACTACAATTTTTTACCTCTCAAGTGGGGTTTGGGGGAGTTACTGGTGTTAACGTATCTAGTATGGTGTCTGACACTAAATAAGAGCTCAGTAAATATTTGTTGAACATAAATTGTTTGGACCACCACCCCTTCCCTCAGTTCTCTTCCTGTAGTATAAGTTAAGTTCAGAATTGGAAGATGGAGCTGCCAGGTTCATTCTCTGTTGCTGCCACCCAGCTCCTGTTGCTGTCGCCTCTGTAAGACACCTTAGTCTCTCTGTCATGGGACAAAGAGGAGAGTTTACTAAGTTCAGTATCCTGTGCTCTTTGATCGCTCTCCAGCCTCCAGAAATATTTGTTAATGAGTTTTCCTTTGGGAACTCACCTTGTGAACATTTTCAGAGGATTACAATGGATACAGGCATGGAGTTTTGACAGGAACTGTCAGGCATCTGTCACACATCTCTTGGGAGTCCCTGTTTTTACTCTCCTGAGAGGAGCTATAGCATTAGGCGGAGCGTGGACTCCGGAGCCAGACTGCCATGGTGCAAATTTTTCATCAACTAGCATAGCGACTTTAGGCAATTTCTTAACTTCTCTGTGTCTCAGTTTTCTTTTCCAAAAAGGATAATACTGGCCCTTGCCTCAGCTTGTTGGGGGATTTAATGAATTTATGTGTGGTAAGCACTAAGAACAGTGCCTGGTACTCATAATATTTATGAACATTTGATGTATGGCCACTTTTATGGCCGAAGGTTTCTGGTGACCTCAGCCTCCTGTCAGGCATTTTGTTTGGCTCTGCATATGGATTTGCATTGACAATAGAAAATTGGGAGAACAAGAAAAGAAAGTTGAGTTTTAGGATATACTCACGGATGTTATTTTTCTTAGCAGTCTATGTAAATGTATTTTTGCAGGTCTGAATAGTAATTGTGTGGCATTCTACAGTAAAGGTACTTCCGTATGTGTTAACTATAAGACTTTCACAATAATGCTCTGATGTCAATAAAACAGAGATCATTTTACTTTACAGAAGAAGAGACTGAGGCTTAGGAAAGTTAAATATTGTATACCGTGGCGAAGGTGTTTCTGAGGACCAGAATATGGTTATTACATTTAAAAAAAAAAAAGTTACTACATTAAAGGAGCACCAGTATTTTATGTAACACTAAGAAAGGAAAACTGTCAATTAAGATATGACACCCAAACTCATTTCAAAGATGTCACAGTGAAAAAAATCAGTGATATGTGGTAAATCAGTTTCGTTAGCTATAAGTGTTCTTCACGGTATTATTTACAAAAAAATGAAAGGAGTAGATAACATTTCAGAGTTCCATTTTGTGTTGTTTTTTTAATTTTATCATTCACATCTTACCTCATATAGGCCTTTTTTACTTTGAGGCCTTTCTTCATGCAGCTACTGAGGTTATTTTTATTTTTAAGGTCTTAGAAGATGGCAAAGTTCATGACACCCGTGATCCAGGACAACCCCTCAGGCTGGGGTCCCTGTGCGGTCCCTGAGCAATTTCGGGATATGCCCTACCAGCCATTCAGTAAAGGAGATCGGCTAGGAAAGGTACTACATGTCGGCAGGGGTCTGGCTGCTCCTCTCTCCAAGTTCCTTTTGATTTTATTCTCTCTAAAGCATAACCTCTGTGTTCCTTATAGCAACCAGCTGAGAAGGGCTGTAACCTCTGGGTACTTCCAGTGTCATAGGCGAGCTGGGCACTTACAGAGGCATTGTTAGCCAGTCCTGCTACTTTTTCCTCACAGCGTCCTCACTTTGGGGGGTTTCTGGGTCACCAGAGAATTGCCTAAGTGACCTGTGTGCTCTGTCTTCCCTTGTCACTCTTACTAGGTTGCAGACTGGACGGGTGCCACATACCAAGATAAGAGGTACACGAGTAAGTGTTCTCCTGCTGACTGCCCGATCAGGGCCTTGGGAAAACTATTGTTCTTCCCAGTAACCTCCATCTGAAGGTGCCCTAGAATGGGAACGAAGTGCTGATGATAATTCAGGTGTTAGGAGCATATTCTAGCCTGTGAACACTAATCAAATAGCCCCACAAGTTAGCCTGTTCATTAAAGAAGTTCAACCTATTATACTGGAATTTTTTTCCCACTTTTGGGGAGCTATGAACCCTTTTACAAATCTGTTGAACATATTCCCATTTTGCATCTCATTGCTTGGGATTTACTGAACCTGTGAAGCCAGGTGGATTCCAGTTTCAAAATTCCCGATTTTAAGATCCTAATACAGTAGATTGGTTTAGTTCTTAGCTCATATTCTTATGGAATAAGGCAAAGAGTGGAATGGGCTTATCTAGAGTTCCTCAGAACTCTGTCTTGACTTATGTTCTTTAGACCATAGCATTTCAAACTTGAATGTACATATGAATCACCTGGGGCTCTTGTTGAAATGCTGGTTCTGATTCTGTGGGTCCAGGGTGCAGCTGTCTGCATGTCTAAGATGCTCCCAGCCAATGCTGAGGGTCCCGAGACCATGCTTAAATAGCAAGGCTTTTGACTAGTATGTATTTGTAAAGCCTGTAAGTAGTGGTGATTACACACTGTCACCTTTGCCTCCAGATAAATACTCTTCTCAGTTTGGTGGTGGAAGTCAGTATGCTTATTTCCACGAGGAGGATGAAACTAGTTTCCAGCTGGTGGATACAGCACGCACACAGAAGACCGCTTACCAGAGGAATCGGATGCGATTTGCACAGGTAAACCAAGAGCCAGCATCTGACTAGCTCAGGGCTATTACATCTTAGGGCTGTTAACCTGCTGCTAAAAATGCAAACCTGTGAGTACTGATGAGAGGAAAAGGTATTATCACAGGTCTTCTAGTGAACCCCAAGTAGCCATTCGGTGACAAGTTGTACTAAAGTAAACTTTATTAGGTCCAAGGATGCATTTAAATGGTTTAGATTTCTCTTGACCAGTAGCTGGATAACAAGGTGCATCTGTGCCAGCTGCCCGACTTCATTGCTTGGTTGCAGGCTTTATTAAGCAGATGGTCCAGTTGGACCACATCTTGTTGCATAAAGAGGCGAATTCAGCAACTCTAATAAAAGCCAGTAAAGCTGCTTAAATAAAAAATACATATGCGAATGTAAGCCTAAGCTAATTCCAAGTACTTACTCAACTAAACCCCCAGACTTTTGATTCTGGAGAATAACAGCACAGAGTAAAACGTGCAACTTGGATTTTGCATCCTATCTTAGGCTAATGACCTCCCATTGAGCACTGTCTGTTGTGAGCCAAATCTCCAAGATTTTGACATGGATGTTTTTTTCCTAATTCCCAGCGGAACCTCCGCAGAGATAAAGATCGGCGGAACATGTTGCAGTTCAACCTGCAGACCCTGCCTAAGAGTGCGAAGCAGAAGGAGAGGTGAGCTGCCCATCCTGCTGGAACAAGTTCTCCCAGGACCAATCACAGTCTGAAATCACGAGGCCAAAGCACAGGAGAATGGTAGCAAAAAAACAAAAGATCTTAAAGCCAGTTAATCCACTGTTTCAACCCTGATGTCATTCTCCGAAGGCAGATAGCATGAGCAGGAGGGTACTTGAAATGGACATGCGCACTGAAGGGAAACAAGGGCAAATAAGAAGAGACTCGCGCTCACCTCCGCTCACTTCTGCTGGGGCATAACTCTAGGGGCGCCATTCGCACTGACTCCTATGAGCCTCCTGGAGCTGGGTATAGCCACAGCCTGGCCCAGGTGGGGACTGCCAGGGGACAGTCTCTATAGATGGGAGTAAAATATAGCCGGTCAGTATTTGGGGACAGTATGCCTCTTCTAGCATGTCTAGTGTGCACCCCTGTGGTCTGTTTCTTTTTATTAAGTCTGTATTTTTCTGAAAAATCTGCACCGAAAGCACAATTTTCTTATCTTTTTCAGGGAACGTATACGCCTGCAGAAAAAATTCCAGAAACAATTCGGAGTGAGGCAGAAATGGGACCAAAAATCGCAGGTAGTGTATCCATGCCAGAATTCTGTCTAGATTTTTATTTTGTTTGCTTAGTTTTATAACAGCTTTATTTATATTTAATTCACGTACTATACAGTTCACCCATTTAAAGCATACATTTCAGTAATTTTTAGTATACTCATAGACTTACAATCAACCATTACTGTGGTCAGTCATCACTCTAAAAAGATACCCCGTACCTTTTAGCAGTTAACCACTATTCCCCGCAGCCTTAGGTGACCATTAATCTGTGTTCTGTCTCTGGATTTACCTGTTCTGGACGTTGCATCAAAATGGAATCATACAATTTGTCATCTTTTACGGTTCATCCATGTTGTAGCATGTACCAGTTCTTCATTTCTTTGTATTGTTGAATTCTGTTGTATGGATAATATTTTGTTTATCTGTTCACCTGTTGGTGGACGTTTAGGTTGTTTTCCCTTTTTGCTATTATGAATAATGCTGCTGTGAACATTCCTGGACAAGTGTTTGTGTGGACATTGTAAGAATAGAAGACGCATGTAGGCAAGAGTGAAGTTGCAGTTGTAGAAGTTACATTTTGCTGTATGATGCTTGCTGTGTCAAGAGTAGATAACTAATACCCTGAGAGAAGTCTAAAGAAGCTGCTACCGCTGCTTTATGAAATACAGAAACAGAAAGAGCTAATGTGCCCTGGGCAACATCATTACCTAGGGGTGGAATTCCCGTTTGTTTTTGAATTCGTGATCCCTTCAGTTCTCTTCTAGATTATAGGCTCCTGAGAGTCAGGGATTCTGTGTTCTAAGACAGCCAGTTCGGAGTCAATGTTCCAAATGTGTTTATTGAATAAAAGCCCTTCACACTGTTAACCTGCCTTTCGCTTATGTTTTGCACTGGCTTCCAATGCTTTTCCACTACAGAAACCCCGAGACTCTTCAGTCGAAGTTCGTAGTGACTGGGAGGTGAAAGAGGAAATGGACTTTCCTCAGTTAATGAAGATGCGCTACTTGGAGGTATCAGAGCCACAGGACATGTAAGTGGCATCTTTTACTGCCTTCCACCATGCTCACGTGTGTGGACCAGCTGATGATGAATATTTTCTAAGCCCTAGGATTTCCAAGAAGGATCTGAAGCCACTTAAAAGACATTGCATAAGACGAACAGATGAATTTCAAAACAGTGCCAAGGGAGGGAAAGCAGAAAGAAGTTTACTAATGCTAAACTTTAAATCTCTTTCAATTTCCTGGCATCATAAGCAAAAGAAAAATTAAGTTATATAGCTCTTTTTGGCAGAAAGAGAAAGGGAAGAAAGCAGAAAGAAATTTGCTGATATTAAATTCCAGGTTTTTTTCCGCTTCCTGGATTCCTGATCCAAAGAGAAATTAAGCTATATAGCTCTTTTGGCAGGAAAAAAAAAACAAAAACGCAGTTCTTCAGGAGAAGCAGAGCTTTTCCTGACATTTCAAAGAGCCTCTTACTTCAGAGGCCAAGTAGGTGGGAATAACTTAGTGGGGAGCTGGAGCGCCAGACCAGAAGTCAGCACGCCTGAGTGCCTGTCACTCCCCACCCCGCACTCTAAAACGGGAGGTTGAGCTGAATCAGTTATATTCACTGTTCCGGGAGCCACATCGGGAGCTAAGGGGATGGGGTCCCGAGCGAGCACTGAGAGTTCATCTCCTGTCTCAGAGACTGTTTTCATCTCTCACATATTAGACGTCTGGATAAGACTTCAGATCCCAACACATAAAAGAAAAAGGTGGTGATCTTCTTTACTTTGTATGTCTTGCCCGCTTTTTCCTGCAGTGAGTGTTGCGGGGCCCTAGAATACTACGATAAAGCCTTTGACCGCGTCACCACAAGGAGTGAGAAGCCACTGCGGAGCATCAAGCGCATCTTCCACACTGTCACCACCACAGACGACCCTGTCATCCGAAAGGTGTGCACCCCCTTCATCACTCACACCCCACCAGGAATGCCACCTGCTTCTACAGCCCAGGCCCAGATTGAACAGGGGAGCCGGGGGTTAGGCCTTGGAAACCCCCCTAGATAAGAGTTCTGCGTCAGGCTTGGGATTTGGTGAAAATACAGGCACTCAGCTGGCTGGACCACGAACAATGGCGTGAGGTAAAGCTGGACACGAATCCCGGCTATGCAGGCTTCATAGCTCCGCCTCTCTGGGGCCTTCGATTTCTTCTCTAATGGTTAAACGCACTTACCACATGCCACTGGGTGAGGATGGAAACGTTGTGAAGTGTTTTCCTGGAACATGGCAAGGGACCAGTGAGCGACAGGCCCACGTGTCCCAGGACAGTGGCGGCCACCAGAAGCTCACTGACTGATTTGCTCCAGCCTTACTCAGCCAGTGGCGCTTGCACATAGGTTGTATTTGGGCATGAGAGAGACAGTTCCTTACAGAGGAACCCGCTCTGCTCCATGTTAATGGGTAGGTGGACCTAAGCATGTCCTCACTTTTTCTCTCTTTTGTCCTCTTCACAGCTGGCAAAAACTCAAGGGAATGTGTTTGCCACCGATGCCATTCTGGCCACACTGATGAGCTGCACGCGCTCCGTGTATTCCTGGGACATTGTCGTCCAGAGAGTCGGGTCCAAGCTCTTCTTTGACAAGAGGGACAACTCTGACTTTGGTAAGAAGCCCGTGTGGGGATAACACAAAGGCATTGAGTGTTTTTGTTGGTTCAGAGCAATTCCCTGGTACTGCAGAGTGGGTAGAAGATGGCCTGTCTCCCCGTGGGCATTGACAGCCATGTTAGAACCCTTCCCAGCTTCCTCAGAGACAGAAGGCACTGTCACTGCAATTTCTTTGGGGCGTCAGTTTTTTGAGTCCTCACAGCGCCACAAAACTCTGCTTCCAGATGTTACTCTTTTGAATGATAGTTTCCTGACTTCTGTCATCTCTCCATACCATCTTCATTACTTAATGTTTTTCTTGAAATTGATGAGATTTTTTACTTCAGTGTATTTATAAAGGAAAAAATACGTATATGTGTTATACCGTTTATGTCTGTACAGACAGATAGGCCATGACTGAAAACAAAGTCGCTCAACAACAATAGCAGTGAAACAGAATAATATCACATTCCGTGCCTCAGGCCTTCTTTTTATCTAATAAGTAACAGAATCAAACATCCTGTCGAATCCCAAAAGACTGAAAGGAGTTAGCTTTTCACACCGTGATGGCAGTTAATGTTAGGAGCATCTGAAGTTATCCAGGAGCGCCCCCCGGTTCCTCCCCTGCACGTCCCACCCCTGGTGTCCCACGCACATTCGCGGATGACAAAGGCCCTTGAAGGAAGGGCCTTTGTCAGTCGGATGGCTGCGTCTCCCCGTGGCACCGTTCTTCATTCTGTGGGTGATGACCGTGCTGCCGCTTTTGCAGACCTCCTGACGGTGAGTGAGACGGCCAACGAGCCCCCTCAGGATGAAGGTAACTCCTTCAACTCGCCCCGCAACCTGGCCATGGAAGCAACCTACATCAACCACAATTTCTCCCAGCAGTGCCTGAGGATGGTGAGGACGGGGAGCGTCCGGGCATTTGTTTTATTTTGTCAGCTGCAGCTTTCATTGAGCATCTGCTTTGTAGCAGGCTCTGGGCTGATGGGATTGAGCAGGACAGAAGGGGCCCCTGCTTGTCGCCAGTGAGTTCTGACCTTGGGCTCTGAGGTCACACTGCCTGACTTTGAACCCTAGATCTACTATTTCATACCTTTGCAGTATAGGACATGTTTCTTCTCTGTAAAAATAGAGCATTGATAATATTTGTTTCACATAAACACGTTGTGAAGGTTGCTTATTTGACAAATATACTATTTAAGTACGAAGTTCCTGCCCCCGGGAAGGTTTGTTATAATGGAGAAGGAAAAACAGTAAATCCTAAAAACATATACAATGGAGAAAAACAAAGTGGGAGGGACATAGTTGCTCATTAAATGAGAACACGGAGCACGCAGCCAACACATGTAAGCAGTTGGTAAACGCTGGCTGTTAAAGTCTGTTGTGATTTGTGGGGTGCTTGCTTACACTTGTGGGGAGCAAATAGGCAGACAACATACACAGTGAGCTCAGAGCCCCCTCAAGGGCTTCAAAGACCTGGCCTGGGCTGTAACTAAGCAGAGGCGCAGGGTCTGGCTGATTGGCTTGGCCACAAGTTGGCACTGTCACGTACACCTTTTTCATTTTTGCAGGGGAAAGAAAGATACAACTTTCCCAACCCAAACCCGTTTGTGGAGGATGACATGGATAAGAACGAAATCGCCTCTGTTGCGTACCGGTATGTCACCTCTGGTGGGGTGTGCACAGACCATGCCCTGTATGGGATGAAATATCTGAAATTCAGGATCACAGGTGACCAAATGAGTCCCTTCTCCGTTGCAGTTATCGCAGGTGGAAGCTTGGAGATGACATTGACCTGATCGTCCGTTGTGAGCACGATGGTGTCATGACTGGAGCCAACGGGGAAGTGTCCTTCATCAACATCAAGACTCTCAACGAGTGGGATTCCAGGGTGAGGCGCACCTTATCACCCTGGTGGGGCGCCGCATCTGTGTTTCCTGCAGGGCGTGTGGTCACAGGCTAGCGTTTGAGAGCCTATTTCTTTTCCCCTTGCATTACTTATATTACCAAAATTTTTTTTTTTTTCTTTTGGTCCTCTGAATTTTTCTGCCGCATAGTTCCTAATTGAGAAGAAAAAAAATAATCGTGTGCGAGGGTCACTGCCTTCCTCTGGACTTTCTCCCTCTCTTCCATTCTGACCTCCCTTTGGCTTCTGCCCTCTGCGAGCGTCTGATTTTGATCTTGTTATCTGGGTTGGCAGGTTTCCTGTAAGCCCGCCAGCTCTTTTTATTTGACCTGTTCTTTCACTTACCGTAGCCACTATCTTCTCTTCAATCTTCGTATTCTGTTTCCAACTCCTTCACGCAGTGAACTCCAAGGTTCTAAGATGAGCTCAGATTTGGCTCTTGCAGAGGCACCTGCGATGAAACGTGCTGCTTTCGTTTGTCCTCCTCTCTGCTCTCGCTCGTGCCGGCGTGCCGTGATTGTTGGGCTGTTGTCCTTTCCGAAGCTGCCTGGGCTTAGCGCTTGAATTCGAAGTGGACGGCAGTGCTCCCCAGTGCTGCTGTACTAAATAAAGCATCCTCGGTGGGAAGGACAGCTCCTGTGTTGAAGGAGTGTCCGGTGACATGGCACCCAGAGAGCCACTGAGCTCTGCCTTCATTAGAGCCAAGGGATTCGCCCTCAGTGCTGCTGATAATCATCGCCAGGTGTCCCTTAGCCCCCAGCCTGGCTGGAAGAGCACACTGGAAGGTTGGCGGTGACCTTAGCTCTGGGACGACACCCTTTTCCACCATGGCCTCCCTGTAGCATTTGGCATTGTATCTATGTGGCTTTTCCCTCTGTGTCACTACCTGCTTTACTCTGGTCTCACATATTTCTCGGCTTCCTCTGCATGTTTTCTTGGCTGGTTCCTCTCCTACTTGACCCTTATGGAGTGTTCTCTTAGGGTCAGCCCCGTACACAGCTCTTTTTGTCTTTCTTACTTTTTCGTACAGCCTTATATTAGGTTCTTTTTCTTTTTTTTTTTTTTCCCGCTCCATAACAAATTAACAAAAACTTAGAGGCTTACAGCAACATCCATTCACTCATCCATTGACTCCCCATTCTGTTGTTTTTCTGCTAAAATACCTTGCCTTTCCAGTGTCCTCATTCTGTGTCATTTTTGTCTTGGCTGTCCATCAGTTTTGTCGTTCTCTTGCTCACTTAGGCTCAGGGCCTCAGACATCTCTGACTCTTCTGCACACTTCTCCTTTGCTGTCAGGTATGATCTGTGTTCTCACGCTCTGCATCTCACCAGCAGCACCCCAGTTAAGACCGTATTCAGTATGCTGTATCTTCCATTTGTCTCCTAACTGGCCTCCCCAGCTCCCTCCTCCCACAAGCCCATTCAGTTTCCCTCTGCCAGTTGTCCAAAGCACTGCTTCCGTCATGCATCAGATTTGTGGGAAAACCCTTAGAATGCCACAGCACAGGGAAACACAGAGACATCTATCAGAATGCAATTCCTAAGTGGTCGGACCTAACTACTTAATAAAAGGGACTTGTCAGTATTTCTTTTGGCCTAGGGTTGCCATAAACCAAGAAAGTTTGGGAACCTCTGCCATGTGACCTTCATCTAGTCGCTTTACTCTGGTTCCCACATCTAGAAAACGGGGTTGGAGGAGATGATCTCTGGGGTCTCCTGCTTTGCGTGCACGTGCAGATTCACCGTCAGACTCTGACCACCACCACCCCCCCAATGCGGTCTTCCCCTCCATGCCTCTCATCACTGCACCTCCGGCCTCTGCCAGTATTCACCATCTGGTTAGCTGCAACTCTTCTTCTATGAAACCCTTTTTTTATCATGCAATGTGTAGTAAACACTTGCCTCTGCCATTTATATGGCACTTGTTTTTAACTTGTGTATGTGTCTAGTAAGCTCTTATGAAGAGAGGAATTGCAATTTGTTGAATGCTGTGCAAGGTAGCAACCATGTCTTTGCCTCTTAAATGGTAACAGTCTTACCTCTGACTGACCAGCGGCCTCGCCCCCATCCTGGTCAGGCCCACTTGGGAGCTCCTCCTTGCCAGAGGAGGCACCGGAGCCTTGGGCGGTAGGAGCCTGCCTTTGCTCGGTAACCTGGGCTTTCCTTCTGCAGCACTGTAATGGCGTCGACTGGCGTCAGAAGCTGGACTCTCAGCGAGGGGCCGTCATTGCTACCGAGTTGAAGAACAACAGTTACAAGCTGGCCCGGTGGACCTGCTGCGCTTTGCTGGCCGGATCCGAGTACCTCAAGCTTGGGTGAGGGTCCTGGCCAGGGGTCTGCGGTAGAAAGACGAGGGCTTGCCTTTTCCCCTTTGCTTTGGGAAGGGCATCATGCTCAGTGTCCCCATGTAACTGATATTTGCCCCCAGGTATTGCTGTGTCTCTGGGCCACCCCCACCACTAACACCGCATTTCCCCCACTAGTTACGTGTCCCGGTACCACGTGAAGGACTCCTCGCGCCACGTCATCCTGGGCACCCAGCAGTTCAAGCCCAATGAGTTTGCCAGCCAGATCAACCTGAGCGTGGAGAACGCCTGGGGCATCCTGCGCTGTGTCATCGACATTTGCATGAAGCTGGAGGAGGGCAAGTACCTCATCCTCAAGGACCCCAACAAGCAGGTCATCCGCGTCTACAGCCTGCCCGATGGCACCTTCAGCTCTGACGAGGACGACGAGGATGAGGAGGAGGAGGAAGAGGAGGAAGAAGGTTTGTAGCAGGCCTTGCTCTGGAGGCTCGAGGGAGCGGTGGGCTAGCTAGGACCTGGCTGTGCATCCTCTGGGCCTTCGAGCTTTGATGCAAAACCTGTTGAGAGTCCCCCGAGGCTTACTCTGGAGTAGCATTCACTCCGACTCCTGGAGCTGCTTCAAGAGCCTTTAGGCCTCATGAAGGGGATAGGGAGGAGAGTGGTCTTCTAGAGCAGGGGTCCCCAACCCCCAGGCCATGTATTGGTACTAGCCTGCATAGCAGGAACCGCAGGCTAGCAAGCGAAGCTTCATCTGTGTTTGCAGCCGCTCCCCAGCACTAGCATCACCACCTCAGCTCTGCCTCAGATCATCAGGCATTAGATTCTCATAGGAGCACCAGTTCCTGGTGCCAAAAAGATTGGGGACCGCTGATCTGAAGGCTGTTCTAGAGGCTCGGGTGAGGAGGACAGTAGGAGTCCCTGATGTTAGCCAGTGGGCTGAAGGAGAAAAGATGCTCCAGGTAGTTACACAGGTTACTTAAGCTGTCTTTCCTGCTTCACAAGCTGGTGTCTGCAGGAAATAATCTGTTAACCTGTGAGATCTAAAGGCTTAACTGTTAGTGGTGGTGTTAAAAATCCTAAGCAGTTCACCAGTTTGACATGACTCATTTCTCTAACATTTTGTATCTTTCAGAGGAAGAAACTTAAAAGGAGCAGGATTTTAAATCCACCAAGTCCGGGAGGCCCTTGGATGCCTGATGGGACTTTTGTCTGATAATTGCCCTCCAAAGCGTGTTGCCAGATGGAATAAAGCATGAGTCTCTTCAGTCTTGTAACCTCATCACATGCCTGCACCATGATTAACAGCCCCTCTTGCTTCTCCAAGTAGCCCTTGGGAGAGGGAGGGTGAGATACAGAAGTTTCTGTCTGGAGTTCGTAATATTGGTTCCATCATTTGTTTTTGAGCATTATTAGTTTTCCTTTTAGAGGGTGAACACCCTAGATTTTTTTTCTTGGAACCCCATGAAATTATCCTTTCCTGGAGTGTTATCAATTGCGAGGTCCTTTATGGAAGTCCCCGTAAGAAGTCCATTTCCACACACACGAGTGCTTGCTGGTTGTGTGCCACCCTCAAAGACATAAGTCATTAGTAGAGGTGAAGCTGGGCACGGTGTTTGTTAGGTGAGGCGGGGTTGCTGCTCACAGAGACTTCTGCAGAAGGTCCTGATATGTCCCACCAGGTGGCGATCATAATGGTTTGTAAATTGTGATCAAGCTTGGCTTGGGCTGGTGACAGTCTCAAGCTGGCACCCTCAAAGCAATGTGTCATAAACAGATCGGAGCTACAGACATTTAAGATATGTAAACTTGTTCTTATCAGGGGCTAGTGTTCTCTTCTTGACACTGGAAAATAATTACTCTGCCAGGTATACTAAGCTTTCTAGAAACATCTCACCAAGTCTGATACAACTTAAGATGTTGGCAGAAGCGATAGCATTGTATAGGTGAAGAAGATCTCAGCTTTTGAGTAAAATTTCCAAAGCTATTTTAATCAAAATAATTGAGCCTCAAAAACTAAGCAAAAATATATTGGACTTTGTTAGAGTTATTAGGAAGATAGAGCATAAAGCATACTTCTTAGGGAGTTTTCAGTGAGAGTTGAGTATTAAAAAGTACACATTCAAGCGGTGTGGAAGATGCCAAGGGCTTTCAGAATTGGACTGGCACCAAGCTGCCTCTTGCAGACTATGATGCAGTCCAGGGGGATTTGCTGCAGCCGGTGAGCCGGTGGAAGTTTCACGCTCTCAAAACATTTCACATCAGCTTCCATACACTTCATTTCTTTGTCCCCTTCTTTCATCCGTCCTGCTTAGAACCACCAAGTTGATTGCTGAAAACAGTCCTGACAAAAACCTTGGATAGCATCCTGCTGCCTACAATCAGGCTCAATCTAGTCTCAAAACCCTGCCACAACTTCTCAGTCTTAATTTCCCACTCCTCACTAAGTAAGACCAGCAACTATTTTAGGTACTTAAATTATTTGCCAGCCTCCATTCTCAATCACAACCACCAAGAAGTAGACCTCCTTACCTTATCTTTGGTTAGGTATTTTGCCCAGCCTGTCCGGCTTCAATGGTCATTCAGCAAATGCTTACTGGGGGCCCCCTATGTGGCCTCAAATACTGGAGAAAGCACTATGGTCACCATAGTGAATAAGATCTTTCAAATGGCATTCCTTAATGGGTACTTTGGTCTAAGAGATCAGGGAAGACTAGAGAGATCCCAGCTATTTTTAATGAAAAGAAGCTTCAGCCATGCAAACCTGGGTGACTGAAGTTCTTTACACACTAGGCATGGATGGCTGCCTTCCCAGGAGAACCCTCAGCCCTGTCTCACTTGACTGCTTAATGTCCCTTGCAGGTTCCTGTACTTCGCTCACAAATGCACTATCTTCTGCCCGTGTAAATCTCGATAAAAACTAAGATTTAAAAAAAAAAAAAATTGAGATTTTAACTGGGCATAATCAGGGTCTATGGGAGGAGCCAGGGTTTATGCGAGTTCTCACACTCCATCATCCTGAGAACCCTACAGGAAGGGCTCTATAGTGGTAACAGCCCGTCCCCTTGACTTCTATAAATTACTCCTTCATTTTTGTCTAGATCATTGTGTACACGAGGCTCACCATACCTGCATATACTGGATTGCATCCTTTTTCCTACTTTTGATGACCTAATAACTACTTGATTCTATTTCCAAGTCAGTGTTATGCAGGATCCACATTCCACCTCTGGGAAGCCAGCTACAATCATCTAGTTCACGTGAAGGGTGGTTCATGATCATCCTCCCGCCATTTGCCATGCTGCGTCTGCTTCAGCCACACCAATACTGTGCATTAGCAGTGCATTTGCGTTTAAGTGTCTTCATACTGGCCTGTCATAGGCCACTTTGTTTACAATATTACCAAGCTTATAAAACATGATTCATGAATGAATAAAAAACATTTTGAAAAGAATGCATAATTTAGAGTAAAAAGGGGGGTTTTAATTTCAAGCTCAACTTTTAACTGTGATCTTAAGTCGTCCCTACACCTCCAATTAGTCAATGGCTACAGTCAATGGCAACATAATCGTTGCCTACCTCACCAATTGGTGGAAGATAAAGTCAGTCATGACTGTTTCTTGGTAAACAGACTGAATCATTGTAGTGTCCAGGTAAGAACTTCCAACAATTTTAATAAGATTTTTATTCGAGCTAAAAAGAGGATATGCCTTGAAATAAGATTTCAACAGCCTGAGAAAAATGCTTCTCAGAATGACAGTTTGTGGCATTTTAAAGAGGGAATGTACAGATTACATGCAGGTGGGAGAAATCAAGGCAAGGACTGGATTACACAGTTAAGATTATGTGCTCTCTTAATAGTTTCACTTGAGGGGGTCTGAAAAGAGGCATATCAAAGATGTGTTAACCTAGATACACAGAACCTATGGACTGGGCTTGCTTTAAGGCAAAGATAAACCTTTTACTAAAGAAGTTACTACATGGTGGGCGTGACTACCCACCATGGCCTGCCCAGTTAGGAATACATGATCAGATCGCTGAGGTTACTTTCTGTAAAACCCCTTTTTTTGTCCACAATGGCAAACACTCGTTAATTGGTTTTTCTGTTCTAGCTTCTCTAACCTGGTTTCCAGCCCCCAAAACATGGGTAGCCAACTAGTCTTTGGCTATATTAATGGTGCAGTGTAAGAGCTGGGATTTTCTCCAAAAAAAATCATCTGCTCCCATGCCTCATAAGTGAAAAAGCACAGCTTTAAAACAAGAGCCCAAGCCTCTGCTGGATGGCTTCTCTGGTCCCTGCCACCCCGAGCTGAGAGCGCCACTGGGGCCTGCACGTGCGGCCCTCTTCACTGCGGCCTAGAGACCACTGCCGCAGACCGCCCCCGACGTGCCTCGCGCCGCGCACGTGACCCCGCCCCCTGCCATTGGCCGCGCTGGAGGGGCGGGGCGGCTCCGGGGCGCCAGCGGGCTGTGCACACACATACCGGTCTCACTCCGCGCGCTGGCTACGGAGCGGCTGCGAGGTGCGAGCTCCTGGGTAGGGAGTGGGCAGGTGGGCCGGGGAGGTCGGAGCTGCGGGCGCGAGCCCCGCGCAGGCTGGGGGAGCGGCTCCGAGAGAGTGCGCACTAGCAGGAGGGCGGCCTCGCGCCCGCGTGGCAGCAGGTGTACTAGGCATCTCTGTCGCGTGGCCAAAGAGACCGGCGCACCTGGAGGGGTCCTTTCAGGACACGACTCCTTCGGGCTGAAGCCCGAGGGCGGGGTCGTGGCCAAAGAGATCTGCCCCTCGAAAGTCTAACCTGGGGAGAGCACAGGAGGGGTGTCGGACTTCTTTTAAATTAGGGAGAAATTGGGTTAACACCCGCCCTCTTACTACCATGGCTATAAGAAGAGGGCTGGCGCCCCTGGTAACCGAGGACTTGAAGGAGGTGGAGGGGTTGGAGATTCCTGGGAGGAGCTCCAGATCCGAGCTTAAACCTATGGAGTCGTAGCAAATGAGCTCAGAGGTCCTTGGGTTCTTGTCCTGGCTCCACCCGGAATCGCAGTGAGCGCTCAAGGCAAGCCTCTGCCTCTTTCCAGGGCCCTGTTCCTCACTCATTTTTCCGCGCCTTAGGCCATCTGTGGTCCAAGGCCTCACCCATCTGGTCTGCAGCAGGATGAGCCTCTCCCTCGCGGCCCCACTGTGGGGCTCCCCGGGGCTGCTTCTAACCATCGCCCTGTACCCGGCTCTCACCCTGTACCCGGCTAAGGCCTCGGCACCCCCACACCGGGACTACTGCGTCCTGGGCGCCGGGCCCGCGGGCCTGCAGATGGCCTACTTCCTGCAGCGGGCCGGGAGGGACTACGTGGTGTTCGAACGCACCCCGGGGCCAGGCAGCTTCTTCACCCGTTACCCGCGGCACCGCAAGCTCATCAGCATCAACAAGCGGTACACAGGCAGGGCCAACTCCGAGTTCAACCTCCGCCACGACTGGAACTCTCTGCTCAGCCACGACCCCCGGCTGCTCTTCAGACACTATTCCCAGGCCTACTTCCCGGATGCCAGCGAAATGGTGCGCTACCTGGGCGACTTCGCAGACAGGCTGGGGCTCCACGTACTGTACAACACAACCATTGCCCACGTCACTCTGGACAAGGATCCACAGGCCTGGAACGGCCATTACTTCATCCTGACCGACCAGAAGGGTCAGGCATACCAGTGCAGGTAAGGAACCCGGTCCCAGGGCTCACCTGCCGAGCTGGCGCCTCTCCAGGAGGAACCCCTTCATTGGCCTCTTGGTGTGGGAGGAATGGGAGAAATCTGCCACCTATTCTGCATTCGCTGAAATTCGTGCTCAGCCATCATTTCCCACGTGTCCTAAATTGTGATCAAATATATTTGGAAAATACTAACCAAGTCTTTCCTTCGGGATTTGTCAGCCTTTAATATCTTCATATTCACCGTGACACTTCAACATTGGACGTTCAGCATTGTCTAAGATTATCCTCAAAACCCTGTTTGTAGAACATCTGGAACTAGTGTTCCCCAAACACATCCTGGGAAATGCTGGAGCCAGTGTTAGAGTGGCTTAGTGTGGGAGGACCTCTAGGCAGTGCTACCAGCATTGTTTTAGCTTGTAAAAAGCTTAATGTCATGTAAACGACCCAAATTCAGAGTCCTCTCTCTACTGAACTTGTTTCATCCCCACCAGGACCTTATAAGGGTGGTTCACTGATCCCTATTTTACAGATGAAGAACTAGAGCTCAGAGAAGTTGAGTGACTGATGCTGTGTCACACAGCTTTTAAGCAGTACAGCTGCAATTTGAGCTCCTATCTTCGTGACCCCAAAGCCCATGTGCTTTCCACTGCACCAGACTGCCTCTCACTTCCTGGCCATTAGCCTAGCACGTGGCTCCAGGCAGGTGCTCAGAGTTCATCTTCTCGTGTCTTTTGCCAGAGCCCCAGCCATGTTCCTTGCTTGTTACAGCCCAGGGAAGGAAGTGTTGGGCCAGTTTGGACCCTTGCATTTAGACAGTGTGCTGCAACATAGAGAAGCCAGGTATGAGCAGAGTGGACAAGGGTCAGAAAATGCAGAACGGTAGGGGCTGCACATGCCCCTTCTACAGGCCATCCAGTTCAGTTTTTGAAACCACTCTGTGATCAAACCATTTTAACGCAGGCTGGCGGGATCCAGCTTCCCGGAGGGCTGCCCAGCACAAGACCGCAGTCCCCACCAATATCGAGAACAGGCATCAGGCTGATCTGTGGTCAGAGTCTGGATCTGCTGTCTTAGGTGCTTTGGAGGTCATGGGCCCCCACAGAGCATGTGTCTCCTCACCTGTAAAGCATGACAGGTAACACCAATCAGGGCTGCTCCGAGCAGGAAGATGATGCATAAAACACTAGTACAGGGCCTGGTAGAGGATCACTGCTCAGCAGATGCCTGCATCTGCCAGGCAAGTCAGGTAAAAGGGGACATCAGATCTCATTCTCTGTCACTGAGAGATATTTGGTCAACCTCTGTGTTCAAATGGGGTGAATTATTTGATTTCTGATGGTGCCAGCTTCTGTCAGAGAGTCATTAATTCTAGTACCTGGTATAATTCCAGGGAGGAGTCAGGGAAACGGTCCACTGGAGTGAGCTCAGTGAGGGGTGAAGTCTTAGGTACACTGCGGTAGGTCAGTAAACGGATGAGTGAATGTCTTCTCTTTTAGGAGCCAGCAGTCTGGGTGAGGCAGGTGAGGCAGGCGAGCCAGGTGGCAGGTACAAAGAGAAATTCTTACTTAGTGTCTTAGAGCTACGAGACTAAGCCATCTTCCTTCTGTCCCCTACTTGTAGCGTCCTTCTTGTCGCCACCGGTTTGTCGGTCCCCAACCTGGTTGACTTCCCTGGCTCTGAATATGTGGAAGGTTACGAGTCCGTGTCCCTGGACCCCAAGGACTTCGAGGGTCAGAATGTGCTGATCCTGGGCCGTGGGAACTCTGCTTTTGAGACGGCAGAGAACATCTTGGGTGTCACCAACTTCATCCACATGCTGAGCCGCTCCCGGGTCCGGCTTTCCTGGGCCACCCACTATGTAGGCGACCTCAGGTATGCCACGCGGCTGCTGCTCGTGTATTCTGTACTCTGACCCCTCTAAGCTGTCCCTGACCCCAGCTGGACTGACCACCCCTTCCTCTGAGTCCCCTTGTACCCTCTATAGACTCCTTTCTCTTTCCTGGCATGTCCCCTCGGCCCCAGGGCCATCAACAATGGCCTGCTGGACACCTACCAGCTGAAGTCGCTGGACGGCTTGCTGGAGTCCGACCTGACAGATCTGGCCATCGTGAAGGACCGCGAGGGCAAGTTCCACATCACCCTAAAGTTCTACTTGGAGGAGGGCAACCAGAGCACCGATGCCATCGCCCTCCCCCAGGACGACAATGACAATTTTGCCATGCGTGTGGCCTACGACCGGGTCATCCGCTGCCTGGGCTGGAACTTCGACTTCTCCATTTTCAACAAGTGAGTCCTCTTGGGGGAGGGGCTAGAAAGTTGTAGCAAATCCCTCTGCCGCCTCCCCTGGGAGCAGTGTCCCCATCCAGCAGTGCCAGCGACAGGGTTTTCAGGATGCCACCCTCAGCATGGGTGAGGATGCTGCCTCGTTTCCCACCCAGGCACAAGCTCTCTGTCCACCGGGCTCCCAGCTGGCCCTCAGACCCTCCCTCCTGGAGCAGCAGCAGTGGCGGGTCTTCACCTGCGTTCTGATCCTCCACCCGGGAGATGGGAAAACAAGCTCAGACCGAACCAGGAGGTGAATCTGCTGAAAGACAGTGCAGTGGCCAAGAGCACAGGCTGTGGGGTCAATCCTTGATTCTTTCTGACCGAACCAGTGAGCTCTGGGAAAGTTACTTAACCACGCTGGGCTCCACTTTCTTGTCACTGAAATGGGAACCATTGTTTCTTTCTCATAGGGCTATTGTGAGGACGAATATAAGAAAGCACTTGGCATGTATCACATTCTCAAGAAAATGTTAGCTGCTGAAATTATTTATAATTGTATTTCGAAGAGCTGTTTTGTGGAGCCTCATCTTTAGACATTACTGCCCCAGGACCTGGGCAAGGCCTAGTATCAAAGAATCCAACCAGTGTCTCACTTTCCTTCTGGCCAAGGCACAGGCAGACAAAGAGAAACCTGGAGGGCCTGAGCCAGAGCCTCCTGTCCAATCATCAGGTCACACAAGGCCCAGTCTTAGCCCAGAGCCCAGCCTTGAATCCAGATTGAATCCTGGCCCTGTCTCTGACCCACCACGTCTTTACCCTGAGCCTCAGTGACTCCACCTGTTAAATGGAAATGATTATACCCGCCTCCAGCAATTGTGATGTGGTTTAAATGCAATAAGGAACAAAAAGCACAGCCTCAATGCCAGACCTGTAATTAGTGTTTCAGGCACAGCAGCAATTTTTATTAACAACCCTTTCTACTCACAGGTCCCTCAGACTCTCTTCAGGGGGTGAGTTCCGCAAGAAGTATCCACTGGTCAGACCTAGCTACGAGTCCAAAGGAAGCCGGGGTCTTTTTGTCCTGGGTACCGCCAGCCACTCTGTGGACTACCGGAAGTCAGCCGGGGGCTTCATCCATGGATTCAGATATACAGGTGAGCCCAGACAGAACCATCCCAGGGTCTGCCTGATTCCCAGCAGCCTTAAAGGGATTGCTCATCAGATGTCAACTGTCATAAATTCCCTGTCTGGGTCAGACAGCCGCGGGTTTTCGTGGTCTGAGGATATGTCTAGAAAAGCATCAGATACGGTATAAAAGTATGTACACCTGCACAGCTGAAATTTATTGGATTTCATTAACCAGTGTCACCATTAATTAATTAATTAATTGATTAATAGCTTTTGTAAAAAAAAAAGTACATACACCTGGGGCAGCATGTTACATGCCTGTGCCCTGTGCTGGAGAGGTGCCACATGTTAGCGAGAACATGGAGCTTGAGGAATGCTAACCTGGGCTCCTGCCCAGCAGGGTGCCCTCACAGGTGAGGCTTCCTAACCTCTCTAAGCCTCTGTGGGACACCCTGACGCCAGAGATAAGAGCAAGGGGCACTCCCCCGCCCGCAAGGGGCTGTTGTAAGGACTCAATCAGGCTGTCCCCACAGACCGTGCAGCCCTGAAGCATCACACACACAGACTTTTTGGGTACCAATAAATTTCAGTTGGATTATATTCTTTAACAGAAGTGTAGGTACTGAGGGTATGATTTTTCCGCACTCTGGGTAGACCGTTGGATGGCTGCTTTATTGTATGGCGGGTGTTACATGAGCTGGTTAATTTTGCTGTAAATACCATGATGGTCCCGCATCCCGACATTTCTGTATTCAGTTCGATGCCTTGCTCTGCCTTCATGCTCGTTTTTGCATTTTGCTCTCCTTCCAGTTTGGCAGGGAAAGATGATCATGTTTTGCTGTTGATTTCCAGATGATATATTTTATAGCTCATGCGTGTTATCAGAGGAGGAGACCAGGGAGAGTGTTAGCGGTCTGCAAAGCAGAATATTTGCAAATTGAGTGCACACACAGAATAAGCGTGTCTCTTCAGCTGTGTCATCATCGCTCCTGTGCACGTCACTCTCCCTGCACCCACCATCTCTCTTGCTTCCTTCTGTCCCCTGCTCTTTCCCCACTTCACATACTTAATCCTCGTAACAGCCCCATGAGACAGATTCTGTTATTCTAACTCCATTTCGCAGATAAGGAAATTAGGACACAGAGGAGTTAAGTGATATGCCCAAAGTCACCCAACCAGTGGATGGCAGAGGTGGAATTTGAATCCACGCCTGCCTGACTGTAACGCTCATAGCTAACCACTAAGCTTCAGGCAGATGGGAAACAGTCCTGGGTGTATAGGCCACCGATTGCTGTGGTCACCACTACTAGCTGAGGACCCTACCTGAGAGAGGGGCAGTGTGGCAGGACCCAGTACATTCTGCCCGGACCCTGCTCATCATTCAGCTGAGAAACAAGTCTTGGGAGACGAGCAGAAAACAGGCTGAGTAAAACAACAAGAGATGAAAGGTGGGCGGCCCAGACTAACCTCGTGGAAGGTAGGACGTGCCGGGAGCCCTGCCCACCCCGCTCCTGTGTCTCCCCATCACTGCCTCACTCTCCTGACTTGGCGACTCTTCGTCTCTTCTGAATGGTCTTCCTGCCACTGGTCTTTATGGCTTCCCATCCAGCCACCATAGTACCCACCAAAACAACCTTCCTTTTAAAAAAAGTCATACCTTTCCTCTGCTCACAAATCTCGAGTGGCCCGCCATGTCGCTGGGGGAGTTGCAGCTCCCGGGCACAGCCTTCGGAGGCTTGCACAGGGCAACACTTCAGCCTGGCCCCCCTCCTGCTTTTCAAACTGCGCCAGGCTCTCTCAAGATTTCATTTCTTCACACATATGCTCTTTTGGTCAGGACACTGTCCCGAGACTTCTCTAACTGTGTAATTCTTTAACTTTTTGCAAAACATGGCCTGACCATTGTTCCCTCCAAAAAGCCAGATGTCTAGTGAGGCTGCACATCTTCCTGTGACTGTGGGCCAGCTGCGTCCCCTGTCATGTGGATTGTCTGTGTCACTGCCTCTATTGGATTTGGGTGTTGTGTTGATTTGTTTTGGAAGAGCAGGCACCTGTGTACAGTGCCCCAATTTCACACCTGTATGCAGCAGCCCCAGGTATACAGAAAAACATCTCCCTGTTTTAGATAGCTGTTGCTTTTCTATCCTTAACACGCGTATACAAAGCATCTCAAAATAGAACTTAGTTGACAGATTGGATTTAGGCTGTGAAGGAGAGGGAGCAAAGGTTTGCGAGTCTCTGCTAGAAATGGGATCTTTAAGAAGCGGGGAGGTCCCAGAGAAGGCCCTGAGTCTGGTTTGGACATACCACATGTGGAGTGATAGCGGTGGGACTTTCATATGCAAATGGACTAAAGCAGGGATGTGTACACGCTGGCCTGGGGACCAAATCCAGCCGCACCCCTTCATTTAGCTCTCTGTGGCTGCTGTCACACCAGAGGTAGAATCGAGTAATGCAACAGACTCTGCAAAGCCGCAAATGCTTCCCATCTGGCCCTTTGCAGAAACCATTTGCTGACCCCACTCTAAAGGCATCTTCTTGGCGCCATGCATACAGTTCAGAGAAGTTAATGGGGACCTTATGTCTCTCCTGATGGCAGTAGATAAATTCTTAACAGCCAGCATGCCGTTCCTCCCTCTGGCCATTTCAGTGCGTGCTGTTCACCGGCTACTGGAGCATCGCCACCACGGCATCGCCTGGCCCTCCACAGAGCACCCCATCACACAGCTGACCAGCTCCATCCTCCGGCGCGTGAATGAGGCTTCTGGGCTCTACCAGATGTTCAGTGTACTGGCCGATGTCGTCCTAGTGAAGGAGTGAGTCCCCACCACTCTCCCTTCTGCCTGCCTAGCCTGTCCTAGCTCTTCCCTTCCTCTTCCAGGTGTGGAATAGCCAGCCTAGCAGTTCCTTCCTCAGATGAAGCCCGAGGAGGGATAGGAGGGGGTTGTGGGGATTTATTCTGAGGAAAAATCGGTGAAATTAAGACCACAAACCCTGCAGACAGACAGACAGACGTGGGTGCGAATCCTAGTTATGCCTCTTTCCACCCGCGTGACCTTGGGCAAGTTAGTTAGCCTCTCTGAGCCTTTCTAGCATCTGCAAAATGGGGATGATAGCCCCTACCCTGCAGGACTGTAGGAAGGAGTGGCGGCAATGCGTGGAAAGCATTCGGCACCAAGCAGGTGAGCGGTGACTGCACCGTCAGTCTGATTTAAGAATTCCCTAGGGCCAGGACCGAGTTGGCTCCTATCAGTCACTTGCTAAGGGGACACTTCCTGAGCAGGGAACAATGTGCAAGGGAGTAGACAGGCCTCAAAGGACAGGCGGCAGGCGAGGAGCAGAGGAAGAACCTTTAGGGAGCAGCCTGGTCCAAAGCACACGAAGTTCAGGGACTCATAGAACATTCGGCGGGAAATCCCCTATCGTCCTTGATGCCTCTGTCACACCCCTCATTCACACTGCGTCAATCCCATCAGCTCTACCTTCAAATTATGTCTGGAACCCGACCGCCTCTCACCAGCTCCACCCCTGCCACCCTGATCCAGACCACCAGCATTTCTGACCTGTACTGGTATAGCAGTGGTCGGCTCTCAACTCGGTGGCCGGGTGACCCTTTTAAAACATGAGTCACGTGAAGTCTTCTCTGCTCAATACTCTCCAGGGGCCAGTGGCTTCCCTTCAATCTGCATGAAACCAGAAGTTCCCATCATGGCACAGCACACACAAGCCCTCTTCGACCTGCCCCCACGGACCTCCTCAACCCTCTCTCCTGCCCCTCCCCCTCAGCTCCACTCAGCCACCCTGACCTCCTTCCTATCCCTTGAACACACCAGGGCATCCACCCTGTCCCAGGCTTTCCCGTTACTCTTTCCTCAGCCTAGGTCACCCTGTCCCCCGATAGCCACTGCAGCTTACTCAGTTTTCCAGAATCTACCCCACGTGTAAGTCAGCTCAGCTGTTAGGTAATGGGAAAGTGAGATGTGTGGGGCTGATCAGAGTCTGCACGCTGTTTGGTGGTTGCTTCTTGGAGGGAGAGAGACACACACACCCCATGGCACACACTCACCTCTCGTCTCTGCCAGCACCGAGGGTCTTCCCGCCTACTTTGCCGTTATCCCCAGGAACGCCGCAGCATTTGAGTACCTGGAGGAGTTCCCCATGCAGATGCTGGCCCAGCTGGAGGCAATCACGGGAAGGAAGGCCAGGCACGGGCTCTTCGTCATCAGCATGGAGTACGGCAGGAATTTCTCCGGGCCCGACAAGGACGTCTTCTTCTATGATCGGTCCGTGGGGCACACGGAAGACGCCTGGCAGTCCAACTTCCTCCACCCTGTCGTCTACTACTACAGGCATCTCCCCACCGGTAAGCTGGTCCCTGCCTTCCCCTGAGCGTGAGCTTTCTTGAGCTAGGTGCCCCTCGGACTTCACTGTGTCTCAGGTTGTCACCTGATTAAGCCCTCCCACAACACTCTGAGCTGTCAGAGGGGGACGACTGGGTACTCTGCCCAGAGACCAAAGAGGACAGAAGGTCCAAGAATGGTAAGCGATTTCCCAGATTCTGGGCTATACCATGACCTGGGCAGGCCACGCATGGAGTGTCATGCCCCAGGTACCACACAGTAAGAGGAACACCGTCTTGCTGTGTGTCCCCAAAGGAGGCTGACCATGGAGTGGGGCGGGGGGACTTGGAGAGTGACTGTTAGAAGGAGCAGGGAAAGGAACTGGAACCGGTTAACGCAGGACTGTAGTAACAGAGTACAGAAAAGCCGCGCAGTATTCCCACGTCTGTCCTTGCCTGGCTGTGTAACCTCGGACCACTTTTAACCTCTCCGAGCCTCAGCATCCTCATCTGTAAAGTGGGGCTAATAGACCCGCCTTGCAGAATTATATGAGGGTAAATGAGATAATATATACAGAATGCCAGCATGGTACCTGGCACAGAGGAGCTACCAAGAGATAAACCGCCCAAGGAACACAACTCCTGCTTCAGAACTTGAAAGACTGTCACTTGGAAGAGGACGATCTAAAAATAGAATGATCTAAAAAGGGGCAGAGGTAAGATCAACAGGAGAAGTGACAGGACACAGGTTTACATTCAACATAAAAAGCAACTAAGAGTCAAAGCCATCCGTCAGTGGGTTTCCCAGCACAGGGATAGTGGGGTCGTGACCTGAGGCCATCTGTCTGGCAGGGACACCACGAAGGGAGTCCACACCAGGTGGGAAGTGGGCTAGATGAGCTCCAAGACCCCTTTGGATTCAGGGCCCAAGTCCCCTCACAGACCAGTTCTGAAGCAGCCACAACAGACCTCAGTCCATGTGAGTCTTAGAAGCACACCAAGTTCAAGTGATTAGTCTTAGTTCTGCCCCCTGATACCACAAGGGATAAGTCTTGTCCTGCTTTCTCATGCTAACCTGCCAAATATTTGGAGATGGCTGTTGACCAAGCTGACCACAACCGGCACAGAGGTGTATCAGGAAGGCTGGGGGCGGTGGGAGGGGAGGAAGGAGGGAGGCACTGGGGACGTGCGGGAACCATGCCATCCACTCCGGGATGGGAAGCCCAGCCTCTGGGCTCTGACGCGGCCCCACTTCTCCCCAACAGAGCAGGAGGTCAGGTTCCGCCCCGCTGACTGGCCCCTGCCTCGGCCCACGGCTATCCACCACATCGTGGAAGACTTCTTGACAGACTGGACCGCCCCACTGGGCCACATTCTACCTCTGCGGCGCTTTCTGGAGAACTGTTTGGACACTGATTTGCGAAGCTTCTATGCAGGTAACTTAAGTTCCCAGAGGGACAAAGGGACTGGGCTAGAGGTTGAAAGGGGACAGATAGAACCATGCCCTGAGGAGTTTAAAGCACTGGCAAGAAAATAAGTTAACTTCCCAGAGGCCAGATACTAGGAAAAGCATGAACCCAAGCTGGTCGTGGGTTACCTGCTGGTCATCAGTAGCCTAGAGCCTGGGTAACTGAGCAGCTCTTGCGGTTGAGAAGGTGAGGCCGTAGCAGGGTGAGAGGTCTGTTTAGACACCCTCCAAGGAGCTTGGATCTCAGTACATAAACTAGGAGGCAAAAAAACACTCCCCAGAGGGAGACGGTGGAGACGCATGCTTGTCGGCTCTGGGTAGGCTGGCGGGAAATCTCCCCTGAGAATTTCCAACCACTAGGCCTCGGTCATGGGAGTTTGGGGCCAAACTTCATATCAGCATTGTGATGCAGAAATGACGGAAGTAAATCAAGTCTTCTGTGGAGAAACACACTTTAAAACTAGGCCACACACAAAAAAAATTCCCACAAATAAAGTTACAAGGATCATGAATTCCCAAGCAAAAAATCACTTAACACATAAGGACTCACACCACCATGAGGGAGTGTCAGCAGAAACAGCAAACTGTAGGACCAAACCAAAAAGACTGCGGGAATTAGAGTGGTCAGATAGAAGATATAAAGTTTGTCTAAATTATGTAAAGAAATAAAAAAGATTATTGAAAATACAATTGACTGGATAGTTTTGAGAAAGATCCACATAAAACTTCTGGAAATGAAAAACTAAATTTGTAATTAGAAGCTCAACATAAAAATACAGACAGAGATAGAGAACTGGTGAACTGGACGATAGCTCCGACAGCCAGGCCCACAGAGGGATCCGGGGAGAGAAGTCTAATGATCCAGAGAGAGAACAGACTGAAACAAGTCAAATTTTTGTCTGCTTTTTTTTAACCCCTGAATGCCCAAGATATCTACTCTTCTGTTCGACAAACATCTGTTGAACACCAGTTGTATATCAAGCACTATTCATATCAGATCAAGTTAGAGAAATAGTACCCTGGCCTACAGGTCAGAGAGGAAGTGTCCTCATTTCATCCCCAGGTGGCATCCTCAGTCCACTTTGAAAAAAAAAGCATATATTAAGGGAGATAGCTTAAAACAATAGGTTAAACGAATAGTCTAAACATATGTAGACACCCAGAGGTAATTCATAGAGCAGAGAACTAGCATTCTGCAAACTATCAACCTTGACCATATACTTACACATGAAATTACATGTTATAGCTCTAGAGACCTGAACTATAAAATCTCATCCTGTTTCTTAAGGTTTCAGGAGTATGCAAAGATGCCAGTGCCTCTTAGGGAGTATATTCCTACCCTGAATTATATAGCTCCTACCAAAGCATTGTCACAGGCCCTATAGCCTCCTAACTACTGTTCAACAGTACACGCCACTATGTGTCACTGCCTTGAGCTTGGAAGAATCCTCCTGGCAAAGGACCAGCTGGCAGAAGGTGGGCTTTCCCTCTGCCCTACTAACTGATGTGCAGCTGCTAGTTCTGGCCCCAGATTCTGCTAAGCTTCTCTGCCCCATGGCCCCTGCAGAAGGGGTGATGTACGCCATCAGAAGGTGATACTTGACAGCTACCCTGCTGCCTCTCTACCAGCCTCCCCCCGACGTCTGCCGGCTTGCTTGCTCAGAGAGGATTGTCATGGCCTGTTCTGCCAAGGGCCCTCTGTGCTCTAAGTCAGAAATAAAGTAGGAGATATTTGTGTAGCGCTTTACAGCCTGTTCACCTATGTAAGCTCACAGCATGCTTTGCAATGTACCCGTTTTTTTGTTGCTTTTTTTTTTTGAGATAAAAGATTCATGCTGTTTTTTGACACTCTATCTTCCCATCTTGTCCTATATGCCTCAGAAGACTGGAGCCCATATCTCTCATCTTTTCTTTTTTTTTTTTTAATCAAAGTTACATAATACTTGGCTAAAAGGCTTTTTTCCCACTTTCATTCTCATTCCCCAGAAGAAACTACTTCTAGCTCTTCTGGTTGTTTTTTCATATTTCTAAATAATAAGTATCACACGATTTCCTGATTGGTCAGATTTGACCTACGCGCCAACTGTGCTGTGGCATAGATGAGGATAAATCATAGACGCGGACTGACCAGTTTTGTCTTTGTAATCCCCACGGTGCTGAGCACAAGGCCCACACACGGCATTTGCAACTTCAGTATTATTGAGGAAATAAATCTTTACAGGCAGCTCTCAGCTCAAAATGGGACTGACCACCAAGTTCCTGGCCCACCTGGGCTAGCTTCCCAGAGGGCTGAGGGTCCACTCCCGAGCCGCGGAGCCCCTGCCCCGGCCTGGCTCCATGCAGAGCACACTGCTGGGCCCAGCCTCTGGGAGCTGAGTCATTTCTGTGGTTTGCTTTCATTTCTAAGCCTTGTTCCTCCCAAAAGTCAGGGCAGCCTATTTTTGGAACATCGGGTGGAGGGTAGGGAGCCAGGTTCCATGACACTCAGGTCAGACATGAGGTACCCAGAAAAGTCAGCTCCAAGCTCAGGGATGGAAGGGAATGGGCAAGGACCCCAGAGCACCAGGGGCTCCTCCTCCTGCACCTCTCCCCACACCTCTGAGCCCAACTCATTCATCTCCTTTTGCTTTTGTGTAGAGTCCTGTTTCCTGTTCACCCTAACACGCCAGAAGCTGCCACCCTTTTGCCAGCTGGGGTATCTGAGAACGCAGGGGCTGGTGGGAACCGAGAGCCTCCGGCAGCACAGAGTGGAGCGTGGGCTCCAGCAGGACTACGCCACTGCGGGCAAGCACAGGGAGGACAGTGGCCAGTGGCCTGGCTCCCATGGGCCAGTAGGTCACCCCCAGGATCCAGGGCCTCTGGTCCAGCCCCTCAACAGCAATAAGGAAGAGCTGTGACAGCCAGGCCTCTCCCACCCAGACCCACGTCAGCCCTCTTCCCCACGCGCCCCGACGTGAGACTGCTGAAGACCACTCAGGTCATTGCAGTGACCGCACCGAAGCCACACACAGGGCATGTAAGGGCTGAAGGGCGGCCACGCTGTGGTCTCCTCCCCTCCTGGTCAGTCCGTAGGTGGCCAGGAGGCGAGGTCTGGAGAAAGGCAGCCTCTGCCAGGTGAGAGCCACCTTCCACAGCCCGGCTTGCCACAAGTGAACTGTCACCAAGCACCAGGCTGGCCTCAGTTCTGTGCCCATCAAGTGCCCTGTGGTTCTTTTTCCTTCTGGTCTACTCTTCAGAGGGGCCCAGATCCCGCCCATCCATGGAGCATTTCACAAGTAAAACCCATCCTCATCTTCATAAGGGTTTGTGTCAGGCTCTTTAAAACAAGCTCTAATATCCTCGATCGTATAGAGCAGGTAGGACTATCACCCGCAATGAAGGCACCAGCTCAGAGAGGCTAGGTGACTCCCAGGGTCCCAGCCAGAAGTTTCTACTTGGTCCACTGCACCACAGCTGCTTCTCCCCACCCCTCTCTGGTTTCAGAAAGGGGGCTAGGGGGCTGGGCTAATCCTCACAGGCCCAGAGGCTATCATCTGGCAGATAGTCATCTGAGCAGGGATTCCCCAGACTGAACTCCCTGACTTATCTTCTATCTCTGTGCTCTTTCCTCCTGCCCCCTGGCATCCTGGACAACACCTGGCCTCTGGCCTGGCCCATCACATTTGGTAAAACTGTCACCACATGGTCTTTCAGTGGGCATTCTTTTGGAGGTGATTCACCCCGCTGTTTGAACAGAGCCCCGCTCAGCTTGTGCAGAGACATTTTATAAATGCACTTGTATGATAAGGATGATGAATTCAATTTCCGGTTCCCTTTGCTGTTCTAGTTCTTCATTGTCCTTCCTCACCAGGAACCTATTCCCTGCTTTCCTCTCTTGTCAGGCATTTCAGTCCTATTATGAGTGAGCCATGGGAAAGCATTTGTACATAAAATAATCATGGTGATTTTTCAAGGCCCGGGATCATAACTGATTGCTTTCTCACTGGTTCTTATTAGCCCTCCAGGTAGCCACCCGGAATTCAAGGGATGCGGACTTTCTGGCTCCACCGCCTTTTTCCAGAAACACTCTCTCTGCTAGGTCCAAATTTCCTTGTTCCATCTGCCCCGTTGCCGCCTCCCTTCCAGTCATTTGCAGAGTTAGAACAATGAAACCCCAGCCACCTTAGCCTGTGGGCAGGAGGTGTTTACCCCATGACAATACTTGGCATAGTTTGCCCGCCTCCCTAATCCCAGGGTGTTGAGTTCACTGTAACTCAGAAAGATTACAGGTAAACCAAAATTAGGTCTGTCAGCCCTCCCTTCCTTTCCCAAAACCATTTTTAAAATAAATCTTTTAATTAGGACTGTATGCATGATATCAAATGCTGTTGCAAACATCTTGCCTACCCAGTTACTAAAGGTTGGCTGAGCCGCTCATTTCAATAAACATTTGAGGTACGATAACAAATAGTTTACTGATGCCTGAATGTGACATCTGCTGCTTTTCCCATCATCTGCCAAATTGTTAATTCCATCAAAATATCAGCCAGCCTTATTTGTGTTTAATAAGACATGGTTCCATTCTAGCTCAGCTGACTAGAGATGTCTGAGCAATGTCCCCTGTATTGTAAATTTTAATAGTTGGCTTCAAACAGAAATACTCTTTTCCTATGGAGATCATTCCTGCATTTGCTGGAGGTCCCATCTAGTCCCTCTCCTAGTATATCTAATCATTTCCAGCTGGATCAAGTTCCTCTACTAGCCAAGGACTGACTTCATTCATTCCTTCTGTTTTTTAATATTACAAAAATACTGGTGCAAAATACACAAATCGATGAAAAAAGAGGCCAGAAATAGACCCTATTCTAAGTAAAACAGAGGTGATTTTAAAAAGAAATCACAAATCAATGGAAAAGATCGTACAGAACTGCGCAATAAATGTTGAAAAAGAAAATAAGTCTCATTTTAGGCCCTATTTCATACTGTACTTCAAGATGAATTTTTTAAAGCTATAGAGGAACTGGAGATGGGTGGTGGGGTACTATAATAAAAAAGAGGTCTTTCCAATTTAGAAGCAACAGAGTAATTCTCCCGAGGAAAAGATTTAACATTTCCAGGTACATCCATCTAGCCTGTACCTAGTCAATGTGACTATTTTAAAGAAAATGGTAAAAATTAAAAGGCAAGACAACATGGGCAAGAAATAATTACAGCAGAATGTAACATAAAAATAAATATCTTTATAATATAAAGAACTGATAAAAATAAATGAGAAAAATGAAGTAAACTATGGTACATTTACCCAAAGGAATATTATACGGCTCTCAAAAACTAAAAAGTGAAAGATCGTGTAATACAAATACATGCGTAAGAAAGTTAAGTGAAGAGAAGCGGGATGTGAACTTGTCACGACTACTTTGAACTGTATAAAAATATAAATAGAGAACTATGCACAGGGGAAGCTATGGAAAGGCAACATCACAAAACGTCATCAGTGGTTTATTAGGTTGTAGAGGTTATTTTTTCACTTTGCTTTTTCCTCTTTTGTCCAAAATTGTGATAATAGTGAAATAAAAACATTTATTTTTAAAAACCATCTCTGTTTTTTGGAATTTAAAATTGCTGGGGGTGAGTGGAGCTAGGTACCCTACCCACAGGCTATGCTCTGCTCCCTTGGTCCAGGTGATGTTCACGGCATCATCCCTTCTCCCTAACTAGGAAGACACCGTACCAAGTGTCAGGGGAGGAAGTGTTCTCAGTCTTGAGAAGTGAATTTTAAGTGGCATTTGCTCCTCTCCTAGAGTCAATGACCCAGCATAACAGCAGAAATCTGTGGAAGAAATTTTCCCTTGCATGTGATAGAAATGAAAGATTAAAATCCTCATTTTGTGGAGGCCTCCTGGGTGTCATCTCTAATCCACTATAGAGCCCCAAATTCCTTTTACCTGATAAAATTAGGGTGTGCCTAAAACTGCCTAGAAACTGAATCACCAGGAAGTGAATTTGTCTGCTAAGCTAATCATAACATCTACTCATTTATTGAATGGGTACTACATGCCCAGAACTGTGTTGTCATGGTTTTATGTCCACAAATTCTTTGATACTCCTCCCCCAAAGAGGTGGAGCTTAGGCATCTTCTTTTGGGTGTGGGCTGGACTTAGTGATTCACTTCTAGCAAATAAAATACAGCAGAAATGACGATGTCATTTTCAAGATTAAATTATAAAAAAGACTGTGGAGTTCATCCATGGAGACTGTGCTTTTCCTTTCCCTCCCCCTTCCCCCCGCCTCCCTCTCTTCCCTCACTGTGGAAGGCTACCTGCCATGTCAAAAGGACATCCAGTACAGAGAGGCCCATATGGCAAGGAACTAGACATATCAGCAGCCCTACCCCAGTCCAGCCTTCAGATGACTGCAGCTCTGGCCACGACCTTGAACACAGTCGCATGAAAGACCCTGAGCCAGAACCACACAGCTAAGCAGCTCTCTGATTCCTGGTCCACAGAAACTTTGTGATAATGTTTATTGTTTTAAGCTGCTAAATTTCGTGGGAAGTTATCTGTTACTCAGCAATAGATAACTAATACGTGCACTAAATAGCTTACCTACATTAATTTAATTCTTACCACAGCCCTAAGAGGTAGATATTACTATCCCCATTTTACAGCAACCTGAGGCTGCGAACAATTACACAGCAAGTGGTGTGGTACTTTTAAATCCACCTCCTTCAAGCCATCCTCCATATATTCACTCATTAAAGCAAGCATTTCCACATCACCATCCCTGAGTTTCTTTCATGTGAACACTGGGTGACAAGAAATTAAGAGAACAAACAATTCTCAAACCTAGGAAAGTGTGTGGTTCCCACAGGAGGGCAGAGAAGTGTTGAAATGCTGATTACGAAAAAGGTACCCTCGGAAAGAGTATTAACCCATCACATCAAACCAGATGTCCTGTGATCCAGGCTGGATGGCATGACTCCAGATGGGAACAGGAAAGCTCTGGAGTCTGGACCATCGGCCTTCACCAGGCTTCAGCCTCCGGCTCCTCTGATCTCTGACCAATCACAGCATCAACTCCAAAAGCCAAATTGGAATCTTCTCTAGAAAAGAAACTATAAGCAGCATCATATGACTGCAGATGCTTATTTTTTAAGTATGGTGAAAATGCTGACTGGGGAATGGTTTTTGTCAGACTGCAGGCTTTAAAAAAGCATTTAATTCAATCTGGCATCCCAGACGGAATGTAAATCTGCTGCAAAGTGAAGTTGATGGGCAAATATATGAGATGCCTTAGCCCAAGTATTTAATCCAAGTACATCACACGACCAATCCATCAAGCCTGAAATAAAAAATAGCATGCAACAGATGTATTTAAGCAGGGAAGAAAGGACCAACAGAATGTCTCGCTCCTTTCTCAGTTCTGCATAAATAAGACTGATTTGCCTACTCTTCTAAGGAAGCCCCAAATTTAGTGAGAACTGCAAAATCAAGTGTGTCGACTGCTTTTTCATTCCCTTTACTGTTACCATCGCAGACCAGCCTCTCAAGTCATTCCAAAGCATTATAGATTAATTAGATGCAGCAAAGTCCACCACCAATAACAAAATAATGACAATGCAATATCTCAGAGTGTTCAGAGTATGTAATAATCTGTCATTGTGGTTTAGAAATAAAGCAACTACAAAAATCTATGAGATGAGCCCCTTAACATCAGCCATGTTTACGTTTTAAATAAGTCAGTCTATCAGGAAAGGAAAAGGTGCCCAGAAGCCTGCCGTGAGGCGCTGTGGTAGATTAAAGATGGACAAAATTTCTTTGGCAACTCCTATCAAGATGTGAGGTCCATGTCCCCTTCCTCTTGAATTAGAATGGCCTCGGACTGTTTTGACTAAAAGAACATGGTAGAAGTGATGCCAGGCCAGTTTCTGGGCACAGGCCCTAGGAGGCCGGCAACTTCTACCTCCTCTCTGGGAACCCAACCACCATACCATGAGACAGCCATGTGACAGCCGGCACCAACTGGCAGCCCCGTGGGTACACCATCTTGGAAATGGATGGTCCAGCCCTGGTTGACCCTCCACAGTTGACCTCCCCACGTGGAGCAGAAATGAGCTGTCACTGCCAAGCCCCCCCAAAAGTTCATATTTATGAGCAAAATAACTGTCTTTGTTCTAGGCCACTAAGTTTTGGAGTAGTTTGTTACACAGCAATAGACAAGAGAGATAGGCACCAGGGACAAATTATAAAGGTGGTTTTGAAGGTAAATTTGTAAGAACAGGCATAATATCTGTATTAGCTATTACTAATAAGCAAATTACAGAGATAACTGCAGAACACACCCATCAAGTCACTTTAAGTAAAATATAGCTATGGTTTTACACCACTTGGTGTACCTATACTAAGGGATCAATTAAAAAGAAAGGGAAAAGGAGAAGCAGCATGAGTAAGTTAGATAAAGGAAGAGAGTGCCTGGAGACTCAGTGGCTACATATTATGTGGTTGCCTGACATTAACTGGTGGAAACTCAGAAGTCTGATGTCTGTCTTTCCTTCAGGAAAGCCACAAGTAGCCTGTGCAAGTCAGCAAGACACACAGGTATCTCAAACACTCTGCAAGATCAAACACTCTGCACTTGAAAGGGATCTGCGTCTATGCAAAACTAAACTGTCTCAGCACAACTTTCCGTGATCAAAGGACCCTCCTTCAATATCAAAGACTTCCCAATTTTGCCAGACATCAATAAATCAAGAAGTTATATGGTGAATGAAATATTATTAGATTTGAATAAAAGAGCCCTTATTACATGCATGTTTATGTTTGGCATGCCCTCCTTTAAAGAACCCATTCAGCTTCCACCCAACTGTATAGAGGCTACCCAATACAGCAGCAGGCACGTGCAGGCTAGCCAATCAGTGACTGAGTAAGAATTAGACATATGACCCAAATTGGGCCAATCAGAATCTTGCCTGAGACTTAATAAATGGACCTGGGGAGGGAAGGAGACTTTCCTTTTTTTAGATTATAAACTCAAAGCTTTTCTTCTTGTGACGAGTAGTAGCCATCTTTCCCACTGCACAGAGAATGAAACGAACATGCCGAGGAAAACAAAACAAAAGGGATGGAAAGCCACACAGAGTTCAGCAACATTATTCAGGCCCTGACCCTTTCATGCCTAAACTAGCTGCATCCTTGAATGTGCTAGTCATATAAGCTGATAAGTCCTTTTTCATGAGCTGGTTTGAGTTGGTTCCTGACACTTACCACAAAAGAGTCCTGAATTATACAAGCCTCCCGAGGGACGTTCTTGAGGGCAGGGTTAAGGGGCTTCCACTCACAGACCACCAAAACTGAAGCCACCTCTCGCTGCATTCTTTTTTTTCTCCCTCTCATTCAAAAAACATCTGCCCAGTGCCTACTATGTTCAAGCACAGGGTTAGATCCTGCATGTATGGATGATGGAGCTTCGTAATAGATTAAAAGTAACAGTAAATTGTCTGTGCTGGGCATCTGGAGGCTAAAATGGAGAAGAAGAGAATCAGAATCTCTTTCCTCAGGGAGCTTACAGTCCAGTAGAGAAAACAGACATTAAACAAGCAATAAGCACTTGAGATAAAGAAAAGAGAGGGTGCTGAGGGATCATATAAATGTTATATCCTGGTCTATTCCCTCTATTCCCATCTATGATATCATAATTTATAATAATATGTATTTGGTCTTTGCCTTTTTTCTTTGTCCCTCTGTCCCATCATGAGGCCTCAACCTCATGACCTCATCTACTAAATATAATTACCCCTCAAAGGCCCTACCTCCAAACACCATCACATTGGGGATCAGAGCTTCAACATATGAAGTTTGGGAGGACACAAACATCCAGCCCATAACAGCCCATGTATCTGTAACAAATTCTGCCTTACAGATAGTAGGCCGTCAATAAATCTTCATGGTAGATGAGAACAATTGGACCTACCCCTGGTCCAATAGAAGCAAAGTGATCTCCTTCAAAGCTGATCACTGATTCCTTTGAGGATAATTTGAGTCATCTTTACAGACAGGTAACTGGTCCCTTGTGAGAAGCTATTTATGTCAACTATGTGGGCCCTTATCTCCCTAAAGCAGCTATTCCTTCCTATCTTACCACCTCTAGGCTCGGGCATCCCAAGGGCCCAGATGAGAGGATGGCTTCAACTTGCATCCAGTAGGGAAGCCTGAAGAAAGCTATAAACAAAGAAAACTATTTTTCCAACATAAAAACAGTTCACTGAGTTCCAAGAAAGAAATAACTTTGTGCTCTAAGAGTTGTGAATTTTGGGAAACACAAAGCAGAGGTGACATAGATCATGTGTACGTAAGTAAACAGAAAGTAAAAATAAGGGACGTGAAACCTGTTCCCAATTTCTGCTTCTTGTGGCGTTGAGCTGGGAGTTACCACCTTGTAGAACAACTGGGTGCATCCTCCATGTGCTAGGTTCTCGGGCTATTCAGTAAATACTGAAAACCTGCATTCGTAATAATGGTAAGCACTTCTGATGATGGTGGCGTATCCTCTATCAGACCATATCCTCTCACAGGTAACAACCCTGGATAAGAGAGGTACGTTTTCAAAATTACCTGGAGACACCGGAGGGTAACCAAAATAGGCAGAAACTAGAGGAAAGTTGACACATTGAAGAAGGAAATGGCACTGAGTTTTCCATTTCTTAAAGCTTTTCACCTGAGGACAGATGCCAGCTAGCACCACACAGGGCAGCTGAAATCCCAAAACAAACTCACAATCGTGCTGGCTTGAAGAACCAGGGGAAAGAGTTGAGGGGTACCATGGAGGGGGAAGTGAGGGTGGGAAAAGCCTCAAAAAGAAAGCCACAGAGAAGGAGCCCCAAATTCTACATGTAAATTGTGCAAATCTCTGTCTGACCCCTGAAATAGCCATGTGTGGCGTGGACTACAAGCAGCTCACCTAAGGCTGAAAAACTGAACTGAGTTCTAGCGGCTGCTCATCACAAAGGAGACAGACAGAACTTGGAGTATGAATTTAGCCAAGTCAACTCTCCACTAAACAAACAAACAAACAAACAAAAAACCTACATTCTTTGGAATAATAAACAGAATCCAGAGTATCTGCAATATATCAATCACAATGTCCAGGGTATATTCCAAAATTATTAGACATATAAAGGAACAGGAAAATATGACCCATACTCAAGAGAAGAAGCAATCAGTAAAGACTGATGCTAAAGTTCTTCAGGCTGATGAAAACTTGGATCCCTGAAGAACTCCAGAAAGGGCAAATACATGGGTAAATATTTGACCATATTTTCCTCTTAATTTTTAAAAAATACATATACGATGGTTTAAAGGAAAATTATCAACACATTATAGGGTTCTTAGCTTACAGATGCAGCACATATGACAATACAGCATAAAAGATGGTAAGGGGTGGTAAATGAACCTATGCAAGGTTCTTAGATTTTTTTTATATACACAATTTAACTCTAAATTGACTGCAGAAAGCTAAGGATGTATATTGAATATATATGTATAATGTAAACATGTAGCTACTCCCTAGAGTAGCCACTAAAAAAAATAATGTAAAGAGGCACAGCTAAAGAGCCAATAGATTAATTAAAATTAAATTCTAAAATATATATTCGATTAACCCAAAAGAAGTCTGGAAAGGAAAAACAGAAGGACAAAGGACATACAGAACAAACAGAAGACAAATAGTAAAATAGTAGACCTAAATCAAAACATACCAATAATTATGTTAATCGTGAACAAACTAAACACTAAATATAAGCAGAGGTTGTCAAAAAAAAGCAAGACCCAACTGTATGCTGTCTATGAGAGTTACACTTACATATAAAGTCTCAGATAGACTGACAATAAAAGAACTGGAAAAGATATATCAGACAAACAGTAATCATAAGAAGGTTAGACTGGTTCTATAAATATCAGATAAAGTAAACTTCAAAACAAAGAGCATTGCCAGAGTTAAAGAAGGACATTTCATAAAGATGAAATGATCGATACAGCAGGAAGACATAAAAATCAGAAATATGTAAGAGACTAATAACAAAGCTTCAAGAGATGAAGCAAAAACTGACAGATTTAAAGGGAAAAATAAATTCATAATCATACTTAGTTTAAATATCTCTCAACAACTGATAGATCAGTGAGGCAGAAAATCAGTAAAGACATAGAGAATCTAAACAACACTCTATCAACCACATTGCCCTAATTGACCTTTTTTTTTTTTAACACCTATGGCAACTGGGATTCCTAGGTGGTCTCCCATCCAAGTACTAATCAAGCCCAACCCTGCTTAACTTCGGAGATCAGACAAGATCGGGCACGTTTAGGGTAGCATAGCAGTAGACCTTAATTGATATTTATTGAACAAGCCAGCCAGCAACTGTAGAACTGTTCTTTTCAAGTGCACATGGTCCATTCATAAAGGTAGACCATAGGCTGGACCATAAAGCAAGCCTCAGTGAATTTCAAGATTGAAATCTAAGAGCACTTACTATGAGCCCTTTACTTGAATTATCTTATTTAATCCTTCACAATAATCCTAGGATATTGGTACAAATTATTACAATATTAGTCCAGTTTTATACACAAGGAAGCAAAGGCTCAGGAAACTAAAAGTCACCTTTACTGGACCTCACTGTGACTTTTTCCAGTGATGCTTCCACAAACTAAAGGCTAATTTACTTATCCTTAGACCTAGCCTCACTAAATCTTTGAAGATCAGTGGGAAAAACTCAAGACTTATGATCAGAAGATCTGGATGTGCACCTGCCCTCACCTCTCACTAGCTATGTGTCCTGGGCAAGTCACATGATCTCTCTAAGACCTGATTTGCGCATTTATAAACAGCATTTGAGGTAGGCAATACCAGCCCCATTTTACAGATGAGGAAACCAAGCCTTAGATGAGTTACATCATATTGCATGTAAGTGGCAGAGCCAGGATTCAAATCCAGGTCCATCTGACTCCAAAGCCCACGTGTTCACCAACCTGGGCTCCACAGATCTAATGTCAGCACACCTGGGACCTACGTTCCTAGCACAGGTCTGTGATTTGCACCTCCAGGCATAGCCTATAATACAACCTAATATTTACATTAAAGGGTACTTTTTCGTGCTAAATCTCATTTAGATAATATTAAAGACACAGTAGAGCTGTATTGATAACATGCACTTTCTGGGGCTGGTCAGCCTGGGTTTGCATCCCAGCCCTGCCATTTGCTTGATTCACAGCCTAGGCTAAACCATTTATCCTTTCAGGACCTCAGTTTCTCTCATTTGTAAAATGTGACTAAAAATAGTATTTTGCTTACTATGAGGATAAAATCAGTTGAAACAGGAAAAGTGCTAAAACAGCTGTGAGGTGCATGGTAAGGACCACAGATGTGCTGGCCCTTGTTTCATTATTAGGAAAGTCCCCAAACTTTTTGTAGAATAAGCATCGTTAGAGCCTCAGACAGAAGAGGAACGATGCCAGAAGGCTTTGCTCGACTTGCCCGAAGGCACTCAGTGGGTTAGAGGCTGAGCCTGCTGAAGAAGTATTTCCAATTCTGGGTGCAGGGCTCATTTTTCTGCCCCACAGCTGCCTCCTGCTCCAGGCCAGGGGTTGGAGGGAGCACACCAAAGGGTGCAGGAGGCAAAGAGTTTTGGTAAGGAGGAAGGGGCCTTCCCTGCTTCCTTTCCTCAGCCTCTTGTAGCTGCAGGCTTGGCCCTACCCAGCAGAACCTGAGCCACCAGACCTGACAAGGCAGGAACACATGAGGAGCCTCCCCACAACAGTGGGCAGGATCCAGGATGATCCCTGGTGCCCTGGTGCCCCAGCCTGCATGTGTCTGCTGAGGGCACTGGGCTCACACTAGGGCGAGCAAGTGTGGGCAACAGCACATGTCCGCCTACATCACAGCCACAACATTCCAGATCTCCCGTCCCAGGACGAAGCAGTCACCAGTCTGAGTTAAGGGTTACGTTGCTGTTCCAGTTTCAAGTCCGATTTTCAGAAAGGGGCGAGGGGGTATTGTGTAACTTCTGGAAACGCGACAGAACGTAAATCACGACAAAACATGAAACCAGCTTCTTGAATTGCAAAACATAAGTCATAGTTCCGATTGTTCTGCAACAGCTTTAAAAAATATATCATCAAGATGGAAACTGAAAACGAAAATAGTTCTAGGAGCAACGCCTCTTGGAAAGGAACGCACTATCAGCTTAGACTGTGGCCCACCACCTCTCTTTGCCTCGTTTTTGCTTTTTTACGGTGTCTCCCTCTTGCCATGAAATCCTCTAACACAGTCAGCAGAAGCATCTGCAGCCCTGTGCTCTGTGATTGGTCCTGCAGACCTGAGGGCTCCCAGGCCCCAGAGCTGTGCCCTGTGTGACTGGCCCACCATGGAAGAGGCTGAAGGAACCACACTGCCACCATGTGGGTGCCTCTGCTCACAGCCACTGCTAACTAAGAACCACAGCTGTCTGCCTCGTCACCAGCTGCAATTCCCCATGGGAATTGTTTACCCTCTGATGTCCTTGATTGGCTGGCTGGTCCGTGGGGCTTGGCAGGGAAGAGGCAGCAGTCTAGAGTCAGATCAGATCCCTGCCAGAGGCAATACAGCACCTTTAAGCTTCCACCCCCTACTATCTGGGTGACCCTGGACAAGCTACTTAACCTCTGTATGCCTCGGTTTCCCCGTGTGTAAGTTGGAGGCCGTAACAGTACCAACCTGATAGGGTTGTAGGATTAAATGAGTTAATACATGTAGGGTGCTTAGAACGATATCAGGTGTTTGGTAACTCCTCGACCCATCAGGAACTTTCAAACCCTTTGAACATGATCCACAGTAAGAAATACATTTTATAAATGTACAGACAGACATAACGCGAACAAAATAATACTTACAACATGCAACATATTCTGATATTTTCAACTGTTTTCTTTCTAAAGCTGATCACAACCCACTAAATTGATTTTATAAACCTATTGATGATTCACATTTCACTGTCTGAAAAACATTGCAATAAATATCGGTAAGAGGTAGCAATAGAAGCTTTACACTTAGCTCAGGCTGCCAGTCCTGGCTTCCTTCCCTTCCCCTCACACCTGTGTCCTGAACCTGCCTTGTGACTCACAGGGATGAGCTGCCCTAGAGCTGAGGAGCTCATTTGTAGCCTGCTGTGAGCGCTTCCTTCTCCATGTGTCTCACAGGCTCTCTTCATGCAGGAGGGAAGAGGATTCATTCATCTCTCATTAGGTGCTGACAATGGGCCAGGCCAGGTACTCCCTCCTTCCCGCACCCCCACAGCCCTATGAGGAAGGCATCTTCCCATTTCTCAGATGAGAAGCCTGAGGCCAACAGAGATAAAGTGCCTATGGAATAACAATAAATAGGACTGGTTCCCTTTCGAATTTGGAATGTGAATTAAGCAAGGAAATTGGCCTTCCAGAAAATGCTGTGGAAATGCTGAATAGGGTTAATAAGTGACTCTGGAAGAGAAAGTGCTGGGGACGCAGAAAAAGAGAAATGAAAATGGACAGGGTGGAAGTGCCCTGCCAGATGGCATCTGGCAGTAACAGGAACAGCTGCACCAAGAAATGGTGACCTCAGGAGAGCCAGGAGTACTAGCGGTCCCCCTGAGGATCACCACTTTGGCTTCAGTCCTAGGTGGGGACAGAGGTAAAAGCAAGAAGTCAGATAGGGTGGAGTGGCCATGCCTGCCCATGCCCTCACCTAGTCTCCTTCCTGTAATGGACAAGGGGCTCTGTTAAGTGGAAGGCTGGCATGGCTGCTGGTGGCCAGGGGATGTGGACTTATCCCAACTGTTCCCTCACTCCATCCCAGAAGGTCCCTGTGCAGCTGTGGCTGTGGCTCTTCCCACCAGGGGAATGAGGGAGTCAACCTGCCAATTGGACAGAGGACAAATAATAGCATGATGTGGTCAAGATGAAAACATGGCAATGATTTCAAAAGGCAAATTGGGGCTTTGAATTGTGGCAGGGACAATGGGATTTGGGATGGGAAGATTTGATGTGGGTCCCTGCTCTCTGTTCATGGAACAAATAATCACTGAGTACTTACTATGATGCACCAAGCACTGAGGTAAGCAATGGAGAGACAGATGGACCCCCAGAAGCCAATAGTATAGTGAGGAGTGAGGAATAAATAGTAAGAACAGAGTACTGAGTGTGGTGATTGAAAGATGCACAGGGGATGTAGAAGCTCAGAGGGTATCTACTCCCACTGGAGGAGGTTCAGTAAAGTGTCCCCAGAGGTGATGCTTAATCTGGTATCTGGTAGCATTTTCTTAGATGGACAATAGAGGGGAAAGCCTTCCAATCATAAGGAGTAGCAACTGCAAAGTGCAGGAATGAGAGACACACTTATGCAGACTTGGAGTTGTGATTCCTACCGGAGTATAGACTGAAATGGAGGTGCGAGATATACTATGCCAATTTACCTGCTTCGTGACCTTGGGCAGGTCATGTAACCTCTGACTGTAAACCACTCCCTTAGATATTGTGCTAGCTAATTACTGCTTGGCTATCGCCCATGGGAACATAGGTTATCGCCCATGGGAACATAGGTCGTCACCCATGGGAACATAACATTCTAACAATAAGCTTTCTGCTTCTGTACCCCCGCTTGCACAACCGACCTGTGGATTGACAGTAAATAGAAGAAAAATTAACCTTTGTGTTTAAGACAGAATGAGGAATGGGATTTAGGGGTTAAAAACCCTGTACCTCTACATTTCGGGGCTGCTTAATTTGGGGTCTGCGTACCCCTGGCAGATCCAGCTGGCTGAATAAAGAGTGTGTTTCCTATAACTCACTGGTTTCTGGTGGTCCGTGTGTCTTTCGGGGGTTGGCGGCTACAACATTTGGAGGCCCCAGCAAGATCTCAGGGAGAGGCCCTGGGATCTAAGACCGGACCAGCCTCCGAAGCGGTTGCTGTCCTTGTTGCGGATTCAAAGGGGTGGCCAACCTGAGACGTTCCAGGGCCCTTGAATGCCGTGACGGGGTCAGTAAAATCGTCAAGGACACAACCTTTAGGACATATTCTTTGTTCCTGGTCCCGACAGGAATCTCCGAGGCTTCGATATCTGGATAAAAGGTACCTTTCTGTTCCTGTTTCTGTTGACAGGTCGCCAGGGGGTCTGTGGAGAGACTGGACATAGTCATATCTCCTAGACCGTGGCCAGGCCGCAGGACGCCGCCTCCTGTACCGTTTTCAGGTTCTGTCTATTGTCTTTTTGTCTTGTCTAGGTTGTAGGTGGCAGACTTCTCTGGGTCCACCTACACCCCAGTAATTGTTCTCATCTGAGTGTCTATTTTGTGTTTTCTGCGCAAGCGATGAGGGGAAGCCCGAGTTCACAAAAGACACCCTTGGGTTGTCTCCTGCAACATTTCAAAGAAGGGTTTGTAGAGGGAGCTGACTATGGCATAAAGTATTCTCCAGGCAGATTAAGGACGTTGTGTGAAGTCGAGTGGCTGTCTTTTGATGTAAACTGGCCTCCAGAAGGTTCTTTTGACAGGGGTTTAGTAAGGAATGTTTGGAAGAATGTCAGGGAGACCCGGGACATCCCGATCAGTTTCCCTACATTGATCAATGGTTAAACCTTGTTCAGACACCCCCTCCTTGACTCTGCCAGTGTGCCCTTTCTCTAGGGGCGCGAGTCTTAGTTGTGGGCACCCCAAAACATGCAGCAATTGAATCTCCAAGACAGCCCAGTCCCTCAGTCCTCCAATCTCCACCAGAGGACAGGCCCTTGATATAGTCTATGTGCCTTTCTCAACTAGTGACCTATACAACTGGAAGGCACAGAATCCGCCTTTCTCTGAGAAACCCCAGGCATTAATGAGACTCTTAGAAAGTGTCTTTCAGACTCACTGCCTCACCTGGGACGATTGCCAACAGCTTTTAATTACCAGCTTCACCGAGGAAGGACACAGACGCAGACGCATTCCGACTGAAACACAAAAGATAGCTGTGGGAGGGAGGAGAGTTGAGGAAGGGGGAACAGACTGAGGAGGAATTTCCCCCTCCACCCGCCCTGGGGACACAATTCTCAGGCAGGGAGAACGGCATTAGATCAGTACCACCAGATTCTAATTGGGGTAATTAGGATGGCTGCTCCTCAGCCAACTAACCTTTCTAAGGTAACTGAAGTTATACAGGGAGGGACCTCAGGAATCCCCTGGAGCGCTTCTTGAGCAAGGCGTACCGGGTATACACCCCCATTGATCCTGAGGCCCCTGAGAACCAACAGGCAATTAATATAACCTTTGCTACTCAGGCAGGCCCTGATATCCGGCGTAAATTACAAAAGTTAGAAGGTTTTGCAGGGATGAACCTGCCCCAACTTGTTAAGATAGCCCAGAAGGTGTTCAACAACAGGGAGGCACCGGATGACCCCAAACGTATGCCTAAAATCCAAAGCTACTGTCATCAACCCAGCCAATCCGTTGCCAGGCCCAGACCCCGAGACCTCTATTCATGACTGCATAGATTTCACTGATGCTGTGTGTTTCTCGCGGCCAGACCTCAAAGACTCCCCTCTGCCTGAGGTCGATGAAGTTCTGTTCATGGACGGGAGCAGCTTCATGCAGGAAGGAAGGAGGTATGCTGGGGCAGCAGTCATAACTCTAACTGGCACCATCTGGTCAAAGCTCTTCCCCATAGGACTTCTGCTCAAAAGGCAGAACTCATCGCCCTCATTGAGGCACTAAGATGGGGAAAGGATAAGGCAGTCACAATATACACTGACAGCCGATGCGCCTTTGCTGTTACACATGTACACAGAGCCATCTACAAGGAAAGAGGGCTTCTGACTTCAGCTGGGAAGGACATCAAGAACAAGGGAGAGATTTTAGCCTTATTTGAAGCCATGTAGATGCCTAAGGCTCTTGCTATTGTTCTTTGTAAAGGGCATCAAAAAGGGAATAGTCCTGAGGCTGAGGGAAACTGACAAGCCAATGCAGAGACAAGAACAGCGGCCACAAGGCCAGTGGGGCCCAACCACATCTACTGACTGTTGCCCCTTACCCAGAACTGCCTCCATCTCCGACCTATATGGCGGAAGACAACATATATTTTCAAGATAAGGGAGCCACTAGGAACCAACAGGGGTGGTGGACAACCCCAGATGGAAAAATCGGGCTCTCACGGCCCTTGGAAGGACTTTCTTCCACCAACTACACCAGACCACACACCTAGGGCGAACTAAGATGCTCCAAGCTTTAGACCCCTACTTTCACCGTTAGAAGGGAGAAGAACCGCAGAGGAGATTGCCTCACAATGCCAGGCTTATGCTCAAGTTAATCCAAAGAAGGGGAAGATAGAAGAACCTAGGCATAGGGAAAGAGAAACTTATCTGGGGGACCACTGGGAAGTAGATTTCACTGAGGTAACCCCAACTATGGGGGGCTACAAATATTTACTTGTTTTTATAGACACCTTTTCAGGATAAGTAGAGGCCTTCCCTACCAGGAAAGAGACTGCCTTAGTAGCTACTAAGAAACTACTACAAGAAATTCTCCCTCTATTTGGTCTCCCTGGAACTTTAGGGTCAGATGACGGGCCAGCCTTCATAGCAAAGGTAACACAGCAATTGGCTAGCTGCCTAAATTTGTGATGGAAACTCCACTGCACCTACCAGCCCCAAAGTTCGGGCCAAGTAGAGCGAATGAATCAGACCCTAAAAAAGACATTAGTCAAGTTAGGATTAGAAACTGGTGGGACCCAGGTAGAACTTCTCCCCTTTGCTCTTCTCTGAGCCAGGTGTACTCCATATATTAATGGATTCACCCCATTTGAAATTTTCTTTGGAAAATCCCCACCTTTAGTACCTAGAATAGAAGATGAAAAAAGGCAGAACTACGTAACCTTGTCTTACTTAAGTCTTTACAGGCCCTTCAAAGTGTACAGAAGGAGATTTAGTCCTGGGTTTGTGCCGCCCACTCAGCCCCGGGGAATGGACTTCCCCATCAGTTTCAGCCTGGGGACTCTGCGTGGATCCGGAAGTTCACTTCCAAGGGACTAGAACCCAAATGGAAAAGATCCTTCACTGTCTACCTGACGACACCCACTACAGTTAAAGTAGACGGCGTCCCATCATGGATTCATCACTCTCACGTGAAGGCAGCACGAGAGTGGACAGCTCAGGAAGACGGGCCCTTAAGACTAAGACTCAAGCGTACATAAATCTAATCCTCTGTTTCTTCCTTTTTTCATCTTTAGCCCAGGCATTCGACCAGCCACAACCAAAACCAGAAGGAGCATTAATAACTTTGCTAACAACAATACACGAGGTCTTGAATAAGACCACCCTAGATATAGGACAAGATTGCTGGTTGTGCCTAAACCCAAAACCCCCTTACTATGTCGGGGTAGGAACTCCCCTAAATTTAACTAAGCTCAGCAAGCTATAACTTCAAGTCAATTCACTAGCAGAAGCAGTCCTCCAAAATAGAAGAGGTTTAGATTTATTATTCTTAGAACAAGACAGATTATGTATGACTCTAGGTGAAACCTGTTGCTTCTATGCCAAAAACTCTGGAATAATTAGAGAAAGTTTACTACTAGTACAGAGAAATTTAGATGCCAGGGATAAACAAAGACTACAATCAAATAACTGGTTTCATAGGATGTTCAATTGGTCACCATGGCTAACAACCCTCCTATCTGCTGTAGCTGGACCTTTAATGATCCTCCTCCTCTTGTTAACTTTTGGCCCATGTTTCCTTAATTTCTTGTTTGTATATATAAGGAAGAGAATTAATTCTATTAAACTTTTAGTACTACAAAATAGAGGCTATGAACAAATTCCGCATGAAGAATCAAAGATTTGATTTTTGCTAAGGCCAGTGGGGAATGTACTAGCTAATTACTGCTTGGGTATCGCCCATGGGAACATAGGCTATCACCCATGGGAACATAGGTCATCACCCATGGGAACATAACATTCTAACAATAAGCTTTCTGCTTCTGTACCCCCGCTTGCACAACCGACCTGTGGATTGACAGTTAGTAAATAGAAAAAAATAAACCTTTGTGTTTAAGACAGAATGAGGAATGGGATTTAGGGCTCAAAAACCCTGTACCTCTACATTTCGGGGCTGCTTAATTTGGGGTCTGCGTACCCCTGGCAGACCCAGCTGGCTGAATAAAGGGTGTGTTTCCTATAACTCACTGGTTTCTGGTGGTCCGTGTGTCTCTCGGGGGCTGGCGACTACAACAATATCCAAAGATATTCAGCTTAATAAGCATTATTGAACATTCTGTGATCAGGCACTGTATCATGTCAGTGCTGGAGACATGGAGTCACGTAAAAGCTACAAATCCCTACTTTCAGGAAGCATACGGTCTAGTGAAGACACAGACACCGCAATGTGTTATGTAAGGGATATGAACAAAACACTAGAGAGAAAGAAGCAGTTAATGCTGTTCACAGAAGAGGTAATGAGTAGTGTAAATATTCTACCAAGTGGAGAAGAAAGAAGCATTTCAAATTAAGCAAAGGCAAGGGGAGAAAAAAGACATCGGTGTATTCATAGAACTGTAAGAAGCCATGAGAGGTTGTAATGCAAGATACAGGGTGCAAAGAAGACAAGAGGTGGCTGTGACACCAGCCTGGGACACACAGGTGCCTAGACCCCTGCTGCCCTGTTGACACTGACAATGGATGTTGTGGGAAAGAAACAAACTTTCCTCTACCCTCAAGGTTCTTTCGGTTGGTCTAATAAGCAAATGGACATGAAACAGATTAGCAAGAGAAAATAACCAAATTGACTACATACATATGTTTGGGCATCCCACAAAAATGAGTCAGAGATTCCCCCCACACGCACGAGAATTTCAGAGACAGGGAATGTGGGCATGTGACCTTCTGAGCTATGGATGAACTAAGGTGCCTTGGGGGCTTTAAAGGGTCACTGCAAAAAGAGAAGAGATGTTTAGTAAATAGAAGTTTGCTCAGTCATACAGGCAGGTCAAAAAGAGATTATTGCTGATACACTCTTGTTATGGGCAAGGCCCCTACTTCAAATTCTTCTAGGTAAAGGGAGGGGCAGAAGTTTCTTTTGAGCCTGAAGCTAAAATTGCCCTTGGCTCAAAACAATCCAAATACCACAGATGCATATCTTGGGGTGATTAGCTCTGAATCCCAACAGGGTGAAAGGCAGGCCCAAGCCTAAGTGGTTCACAGGTCACCACTCTTCACCCGGGGCCTCAAAAGCAGGCCTTCCAAGTGTCACCACCATCTGCCATCTTGCGGGGGACGACTTTCCTAGCAATTATAAATAAGTGCATGACAAGACCAGCCTTTCATGTCCCATACTGGGAAACTGAAGACCCCCGGGGCAGGCTGACTTGCCTAAAACCAGGTGGTCATACAGACAAGGGCCAAAAAAGCGGCCTCTTGACTCCCAGTCAGGGTCTTTCGCCCCTTAGCCCCTTAGCTGGCACTACACTTCTTAGGAGCTTAGCTTCCTCATTTGAAGAGTGGAAGGAAAGAACCTTCCTGCACCTCTACGAATTTTTGGAAGACAATGAAGCAGAGGGGCGGGCAATGCTGGATGAACATAAAGCAGCCTGAGTTTGCAAACACCAAAACCACACCTTCCTTCCCAGCCTTTCCACCGCTTGTACCTCCCTCGAACTTCCGCCTCCTTTCACCTCCTCTTCCGGCCAGACCGCCTCTTCCGGTACCTCCCCCCACACACCCGAGAGCCACCGCCTTTTCCGGTCCCTCCCTTTTCCGGTATCCCCTCTTTTCCGGTCCCTAAGTGAGGCTCCCCTTCTTTAGGTATGCTTTCCCCCGCCATCCCCATTGGTGGAAAATCCGAGCCGCCCCTCACGTTGCGGATAAACGTACTCCAGGTTTCAAATCCCCGGAAGTGACGATCAAAGGCACTCCTCTCCGGAAGTGACGACAGGAGTGCCCTTGACAGGCGGGGAGGGCTGGGCCGTCCGTCCCTCTGTTCGCGCTGCAGGGAGGTAGGAGGCCCTTGCGGGGTGACTCGAGGTGGTGTCGCGGCTGAGGCGTGCTGCGGGCGCGTTTCTAACGGGGCCGGCGGCCGAGTGGGTGGAGGCCCCCGGGGGCAGGACCTGCCCTCCGGAGTGCTGGGATCCCTGGTGACGTCCGATTTCCCCAGTTCCCTCCACACAGACGTTCCTTCTTTTTTAGTTCCCACGTCACACCTGTTTCTGTGCCTTTTAGTTCCTCCTTGAATTGTTGTGGTTCCTCTTTCCTGACCCTTTGACAACGTCCCCCCCTTACACCTTAATTTCCCATTAAAACATTTTTTTCTTAAATATTCAATAGAGTAAGGACTTTGCAGACGGCCTTGGATTCCAGTGTTGCGTCTCATTTAAAGTTGAGTTACTCTGAGCATGTGACATCTTAACTGAACCTCGGATTCCTTATACGGGCGTTACTACAGAAAGATTCTCACAGTTGATCTGGGAGGGCTATAATGTAAGGCACTTGGCCTTTGAAAGGTGCTCTGTAAATACTGGTTCCTCTCTCCCTTCTATTGTAATTTCACCGATATGTGGAATTCTTTTTGGTTGTCAACTCAATTCTCCTGTCCTGGTTTCCATTCCTTCTCTTTGATTCTCATTCTTAACTCACCCCTACTCCAGAAATCTTACATATTATTATATCCTGGAATTTTGCTTCCAGTCTTGCATCTTGAGCCCCCCAGTACCCAGATATCTTTTCTGGTGTGTTGACTTCCTGTTTGCTGCAGCTCTTCCTGCCCTTTCCCGTCACAGATGGCTCAGCGGCTTCTTCTGAGGAGGTTCCTGGCTTCTGTCATCTCCAGGACGCCCCCTCAAGGTCGGTGGGCACCCCTCGCCTCCAGGGCCCTGCAGACCCCACAATGCAGTCCTGGTGACCTGACAGTAACACCCAGCCAGGCACGGTCAATATATACCACCAGAGTCTGTACAACAACCTTTAACATCCAGGATGGGCCTGACTTTCAAGACCGAGTTGTCAACAGTGAGACACCAGTGGTTGTGGATTTCCATGCACAGTGAGTCCTGGGGATCAGGAGAAGACTGGGGTGTCACTTGTTCAGATATTTTTGAGTGTCTGCCATGTCTCAGTAGCACGATTGATGCTTCTCATGCATAGACTTACTACAAAGACTGGGAAGACCCAATCCCTGCTCTCAGAGATTGAGTGTAGTCTGATAGGAGACATTAGTAAACAGTCTTCAAAACTCACTGTAATTCGTGCTGGGAAACACTTGTGTTCTGTATCTCACTGCCTGAATGGCTCAGAATCATTTTCAGCTTGGACCAAAGCATGAAAAATATAACTATAGCATCTTCTGGCTTTTGACACATACCAGTTTCCAGCCCTGCAGATAAGGCTCATTTTATTTTAACATCTTACCACCAAAACTGGGAAGGGATGGTAAAAAGTTGGTGTCTGTGCGTGCAGGGGCTGGGCAGGAGTTTCTTTTCAGTGCCATATGAGTTTGTTTCCAGAATATTTAAATACCTGTGGCCTACTGATTTTTAACCTGGCCTTCATTTCCAGACTTTTGGGGCCTGGCTATACGCCTGGCTACAGAAAACTTAGACGAACCCCTCAAAATGAGACATTGTAGAAGGAGCCAGTGTAGCCTGAGTTACAAGTCTGGGCAAATATTTAACAGATTTTTTTGCTTTCTTTCCTGTTCTTTCTCGGAGTCACCATGTCGCCTTGGGCTGTCCGCTTGATGTCCTTGTGCCTTCCTTCCGTCTTAGAGATTGGGTTTTTAGGTGTTGTAAGTTCATGAATTGAAATCTCTGAGTGGAAAGGGTTTCGAAGGCTGAAAACGAAGTCATCAGCCAGGGGTTCGTGGAAGGCAGAGTTGTTCTGCCTTCCAGGCATAGTGAACACTACAGAGAGGGCTTCTAAAATGAATGATAAGTGGGGTGATGCTTCATTTTCTGCTCCAACAAGGAAGCAGGGTGTGAGTTTGTTCATTTGGTGCCAGTCACCATCCTTAGTGCCTCATACCTGGGGATGATAGCTTGTTCTCAAAAAGCTCACCACCTAGAGAGGAGCACCTGTGTTCAGTGCAGTGATAGCCATTGACACCGGGCCTGGAGATCACAGAGTATCCTGGGGCTAAAAGAAGACACTTGGAACACAACCTCGGGTTGCAGTCCCAGCCGTGCTTCTCTGTGACCTTGCACAAGTTTCTTAACTCGTATGGGCCTCGGTTTCATAACAAGATGTTTTCTTTCCCTTTGCAGGGTGAGGGTTCTGTGTAGTTAAAACTGAGATGGCCCTGGCCCAGTGACTGGCATGTTGTGGATACTCCCGAGCCACCGGGTTCTCCTCCCTTTAGTTCTGAGTGGATGAGGTGTTTGAAGTAATCCTGCAGCTTGCAGAGCATGTTTCCCTACTTGGCCTTAGTGGATTTCTCACCACAGCTTTGAGAGGCTTAGTCTCTCTTTCAAATGGGGAAACCGGGGCCCACAACGGTCAGCTGTTTGGTCAGGAGCCTCTCTTTGAACCCAAACCTTGTAAATCTCATATTGTTCTATATGACAGTACATTTCTTTTAGATATACTGAAGTAAGCGAAATAACCTTTACAAAAGAGCCTTGGGATGAGGCCCGCGTTTTAGAAGTTAGGGACCTATGAGAATTCCCCAGTTGCAGAGTCTCCTGGCATAACTGTTTGATGTGTCAACATTATAGGTTAATAAAACACTGTAAACAGATAATAAGGGCAAAAGTTCCCTCAGAAAGATACAGTCAAGGGAAGGTTCTGGAGAGACTGCAGATCGGTGGAGTTGAGTGCTTTTGTGACGGGACGCTTCCTTTCTCCCCTTCCGAGGTGGTGCGGTCCCTGCAAGATCCTGGGGCCAAGGTTAGAGAAGGTGGTGGCCAAGCAGCATGGAAAGGTGGTGATGGCCAAGGTGGATATTGACGACCACACAGACCTCGCCATAGAGTATGAGGTATGGATTGGTGGGATTGCGCAGGGCAGCAATGTGGGGAATGCTTGGGGCCACAGGGTAGCCGGTGCAGGACATGTTTTGAAGACCACCAGGTACCCTGTAAAGGGAGGTGTCGTGGCTTTTCTAGAGCTCTCAGGAGTTCAGAGCACTGTGCAGAGGTGACTCCATTGATCCTCTGAGCCACTTGTCTCGCTTTACCACCTTTCGGAAGTGGAATGTATAACCCAGAACACCACATGGTTCTCTGTCTCGGGACATCAGTGCATTCCTGCTTTCATGAAGTCACCCAGCCACATGTTCAGCCAGCAATAGTCTGCGAGCCCTGCAGTGTGCCAGGCATTCAAAACGCTTGGTGCGGAAAAGTTGAGCTCCCTGTCCTCAAGCAGCTCTTAGTCTCGTGGGTGGTAACAGTAAATAGACGTCATTTCAGCGTAGGGTGAGAAGTGCTGAGAGAAGAGATGCACAAAAGTAGTCCCTCAACTGTCACTGTAGTACCACAGCGGCTTAGACAGTATATAAACAGATGGGCCTAGTTGCGTGCCAATAAAACTTTATTTGCAAAAACAAGTGGTGGCCTGAGTTTGGCCTATGTGCTATAGTTCCCTGATCCCTGTTTTAGATAATAAGTGCTATGGAGAAAAATCAGGAATAGGGGTTGGGAATGCTGAGCATGGGACTGAGGGTTTCGTTTCGAAAAAGGTAGGCTAGGGAAGGCCTCTATGAGAAGCCGACATCTGAGTTAAGACCTAAGAGAGTAAGGGGTGAAGCATGCAGCTTTTTGGAAGAGCGATCCAGGCAGAGCAGACATCAAATGCAAAGGCCCTGAGGTCAGGGTCTCACATGTTTACTCTCAGAATGGCAGGGCCTGTGTGCCCGGAGCAGAGCATGCTGGAGGAAAAGGATTAGGAAATGCGTGGAAAGTGGGGCATCCTCTGGGCCTTGGAGACCACTGTAGTCAAAGCGCAGAGCTCCACCGTGGCTGTAGGCCAGAGTGAAGGGTGGAGCAAGGGGAGAAGACAGGCAGGTAAGAAGGCCAGTTGCAGCCATGTTAGAAGGCATCTGCATAGCCATGCCGAGGATAGCACAAAGCCGTGGTCCCACCTGGTGGCCTGTGGGCAAAATCTAGCTTAGTGACAGGTTCGTCTGGTCCTCGCAGTACCTTTTTAAAATATTGGACCAGATGCTGATACTTAAAACTCAGAAGATTTCATGAGAAAATTCAGATTTCTGGTTCTCTTGAAATATCTGGATTTGGTCAGAATGAACCTTCATCCCTTCCTCCTTCAGGTAAGAAATGACTGAAAGAGGGGGCCTTTTGCTTTCTCAGAATTTGGAAGTCCAGGATCAGTTCCTACCAGACCCCATCAGATAGAGATGCCCATTCTCCAGCCTGTCCTCGTAGCAGGAAATGGACAGGGGCTGGGGTGAGAATCGGCTAGCTACCCTCTGATCTGGGGCTGGGAAAGATCCCCCTGAGGAAATCAGGCTGCCCTGACCAGAGGCCAGAGCAGTAGGTGCTGGGACGGCAAAGCCACCGATGACTGCTGCAGGTGGTTGGGGGCAGTTTCCAAAGACCATCCATGGCACTAGGGGACTGAGGCTGCTTACAAGAGCTTGGGTCGGGGGATGAGTCGGTTCTTTTCAAAGGCTCTCCTGCAGATCGTTCCGTCAGAGGGGTACTTGTCTGACCATTTAGACTCCCCTAGCTTTCCTTTCTTGTCCATCCCTCCCCCAGAGGCCCACAGCAGCTGCGACAGGGAGGCTGTGACCTCATGTGAGCTTAGGGCTGGAGATCCTGGGCATCCCTAGGATGATGGACAGGCTTAAGATGTCTTAGGCTCCCTCCTGGCACTGCCCAATTCCACAGCTTCAGCCTCGGCCAGCGGAGCTTTAGCAGACACGATGCGAGCGCCAACCATGTGCCAGGAACTGTGATAACTGGTGCAGATACAGAGAAGAATAACCCGGTTCCTGCCAACTGTGCTTGCACAGTGGCGAGAGCTCTCAAGACCACTCCACCTGCGTTTCAGGGAGACCAGTGATGCAGGGTTGCACACCGAAGTCTTGTGGCTAAGCCTGGAAAGTGCGTGGGGGGCCCTTGCATAGGACCCCCTCTCTTCTCCCTCTGTCCACTGGCCAGAAAGCACGTGGGTCACACAGAAAGACCTCAAGGCTGTTGGGCTCAGTCACCTGATCCCAACCTCCTCCCACCCCCCCACCCCCTCACCGTTTTA
>NW_024347791.1:1800928-2072635 GCF_902729225.1 Pteropus medius
TTTTGGAAGAGCCTGAGGAAGAAGCTTCAGCTAAGATCGCAGCCCGGGACAGCTTCCTCCAGGGCCTGAAGTGCTTTTCCAGCTGTTGGATAACTTGTTGGAGAAACTGCTTTAAATTACATTTAGGGATTCAGGTGCCTCTCCCCAAGTGCTCCTGGCAGCCCTCCTCAGCACCCCCTCAGGGTACCCAGCACCCCCTCAGGGTGGGTGTTCTTCCTCACACGAATTCCTCTTCCTTTGCATCACATTTTTTAAGCCTAAAAAGTCAACTGTCCACCCTAGAATTTCACTGTCTCCTAAAGGAGAGGGACGGGAAAGTCAGTCGAGGCCTTGGGGTTCCACTGTCAATTGCTACTCCACTCCCCCAGACTCTGCCGCCCTGTCTTGGGAAAGTGAGAGCTCTCTGCTCTCCCAGCTCCTGGGGTTTCTGAATGGTGGGCTTCCCCCCCGGCCCACTCAGATCTTGCCAGCTAAGGGGGAAATTGTGGATCTGGATGTGGACACTTGAGCCTTTATATTTTCCTCTGGGGCTTCTGCTTCTGACCTCGCCCTGGGAGTTTTATCCTTTTATTTCACATCTTCTAGAGACTTCCCTTTAAAAAGCATTAGAAAAACAACCAAGTCTATGTCCATGCCACCCTGAACGTGCCCGATCTCGTCTGATGTCTAAAGCTAAGCAGGGTCAGGCCTGGGTAGTACTTGGATGGGAGACTACCTAGGAGTACCAGGTGCTGTAGGTGGGGAAAAAAGAAAAAAAGAAAAACAACCAAGTAACCATAAAGGGAAGAGTCTTCTAAGTTAGTGCTTCTCAAACATGAATATGACCTGGGATGTTGAAAAGCATATTAGCATTCGGTAGGTCCAGGATGGGTCCAAGATTCCACATTTCTAATGAGCTTCCAGGTGATGCCACTGCTAGGAATCTGGGACCAGACATCAAGGAGCAAAAGTTGTAGATCCCTGGCCGGCCTCCTAGGGGCCGTGGTGTTCCTGGTAAAGGCCCTTCCTACCCTCCATCACGGCACAGACTACCCGTCATCGAGAGGGTTCGCTCTTAGCGAAGTACATTTCATGGGTGTGGACGAATTTATGACGTGTGTTCACTGTTACAGTATCACACAGAGTAGCCTCACCATCCCGAAAGTCCCCTGTGCTCCACCGTTTCCTCCCTGCTCCCTGCAAAACCCTGGCAACCACTGACCTGTATACTGTCTCCATAGTGTTGCCTTTACCACAGTGTCATATAGTTGGATTTGATTTTTTCAATAACATCTTTTCCAAGAACCCTCCAGTATCCAAAAGCTTTTGCAAAGCATTTGGTGTTTCTCATTTGAAACCTGACATCCTTTTAATGCCTCTGCACGTGTCCTTCCTAGCCTTTCTGGGACTCGGTATTTATCTCCCATTTCCATGCTCTTGGGGCAAGGTATGGAGTCACTTGATCACTACGACACAGACAGCAAAGTCAAACAGAACTTGTTTCAGATCCCAACTCTACCACTTAGTCACTCAGCTTTCATGCCTCAGTCTTCTCATCTCGAAAATGAGGCAGTCTGTGAGATAGCATGCACAAGTGGTTAGTCTCATCCCTGACACTTGAAAAGCACCGGTATGTGGCGACTGGGGTGACAGCAGTCTTTCCCTTGTGTTAGTTCTCCAATTAACGAAGGAGGTCTCCAGTCCCTTGGTAGGTCCTTAATAGGTGGGAACATTGAGCTCAGTGGAAGCACAGGCGGATGGGCCACAGATTCGTGGGAAAAGACCACACACACAACCCTGCCCTAAGTTCTCAGGGTCTTTGGCCAGGCCTGGGAGGCTCCAGGGGGCTTCGTGGCACACGAAGAGAGGCGGCACATCTTAGCACATCTTTTCATCTTTTCCCCCGCCCGTCAGTTCCCTCAATGCTGTCACAGTTGAGAGGGATGCTAGATTCCGGCCTTAACCGCTGCCCCTCTGAAACTTACATCACGGTCCAGAAGAATATGCCCAGGACCTGTGCTCTTCCATTTAAGGCTGGGTTTATAGGCACCAGCCCCTCCCGATTGTGAGCCAGACTCAGCATCAGCAAAGCCACATCCTCCTCCTGGGGGCGTGAGGGAAGTCCAGTCACAGCCCAGGTATCCCTGCAGTGTTCTGGGAAGTTCAGTGTCTGGCATGCCCGTGGGTGAGTGGGTGTGCGTGCATGCGCTCAGACTTCAAAGAACGCCCTTGATCAGTAATAACTAGGCCTTAGTTGTCATGAAAATGCAGTCGCGACATGTCTGCCGTGCACTGGACTGCAGCATCGTCTGCGTGTCCGAGCACACGTGCGAGTTTACGCAGGTACAATTGTAATGGGGCGCATCTGGAGTTCTTGAGAAAAACGGTCTCCTCCAGGCCACCTTGGTGGGTGTCAAGTCTTGCTTGGAGGGCACATAAAAACAATTAGGCTACTTCTCATACAATGACATGCACCTTTTATTTCCATTAAGAAGCAGGACAGGATGAGATCCAGTAAGGGCAAAGCTGAACAATTAATTGGCGCTTGAGCCTTGTGCCTCAGTTAAGAGTGGCCAGATTTGAGGCTGCTGTCTTCACAGACCAGTAGAGGGCGCAAAAGAACAAAGCACTGGCCCTATACTCTCGCCATCACACCACGTGCCTCAGTGACTTGGTGAATCCTGGAGCAGGCTTCTGGGCCCTGCCCGAGCCTGGAGACAGGGCGAGGTTCGTGCTGGACCCTTGCACTGCATGCCATCACCCATGACAAGGACAGGAATCAGTGGCGTGGTCTACCCACACATACCCTCTGAGAAGTGTGTCACCTGCCACTCACATCAACCCCAGAACAGTCCTTGAAGGGGTCTGAAGGCACTAAGGAGGACAAGGGCTGTGTTTCCTTACCTTCCGCATTTGTCCCCAGAGCCCATTAGGAGACGGGTGCAAGGCCTGCCACGCGAAGTCTGTGAGTGCGCGATGGCACGTACCTGAGAGATGAGCTGGGAGATTGGGCCAGTCTGGCCCGTGGTTCTTTCTGTGTAGCTGCTGTGTACAGTTGGGACATTTTAAATCTTAAGTCTGGCTTCCCCCAAATGACTCATGGGCAGGATAGCACTCGGGACATGTGAAATCTGGTATGTTTGTGTAAATCACTGTTGTTACTTTGTAGTTAACTTGTGTATAAGAAAAGTCTATGTTTATCTTGTTCTGTTTATGTATTTTTTTCAAATGGCCACAAATGCCCGGCAGGGAGCCCAGGGAACAGATAATACTCAATGCCAGAGTGTCATGGGCCTTATTTACATACCATGTAATCTGTACGGGTCCCCTGAGGGAGCTTGAGAAGATGCTTCATGGGCCAAGAATGTTGCCTGTAACCCCCATAATAAATAAACGTCAGGTCGTACATGGCTGAGTCCCTCCTCCCACACTGTCCACTATGAGTCAGTGACTTTCTGGACCCTGTTACCCATCAAGGCATTGACCTAAAGTGGCTCACGTGGGGCCCCGTGTCAGATTTTTCTGATCCGCCCTCTGCAGCCACCATTTGCCGAGTGCCCTCTGTGTGCATGGCGTCATGCCAGCTTCTGACTCTGGATGGCCCTGCCAGGTGCAGGGCACTATGCCGAGAGCGCGCACACATTATCTCAGTCAGCCCCTACATCCCCTTGTGTAAGTACCGTTAGGATCTCCAATTTGCTGATAACACTGAGACTTCAGAGTGGCAAAGTGGCTTGCCCCGAGTGGCCCAAGGTGGGGTCAGTCAGCTCCATAGCCCGAGCTCCTAACCACTCAGCTTTGTATGTGAACCTTTAATCCCTACGCTAAACCCTCAAGGTAGATACTGCCATCCCCATTTAATCGAGGATCTGAAGATGGCCTGACCTGGCTGAGGCCCCCAGTTAGTGAGTGGCAAAGCCAGGATTCACATTCTCCCATCTGGTCCCCCCTGGGCCAGGCTGCCCCTCCGGAAAGTTCCCTTAGCCCCCAGCTCCGCCCCACCCCTAGCGCTGGCCCACAGCTGCAGGGTTATTTTAATCTCGCCTGTCATTCCAGCCAAACCACCAGGCCAGTGAGTCAGTCATGTGGTTGGGGAAGGAAGGGTACTTCTGGGAGCCCACGATGGAAAAGCTGCTCCAGTGGGTGGGACCCCTGCACCAAGGGGAGGGGCCCCACCCGTGGCCTTGGGCAGAGACTGCCCTGCATAAGCCACCATCCTTCCCCACAGAGACTTGGAACAGTGATTGAAGAGTTCTCCTCTGACTTGGCCTCCCTTGTCCCCTCCATCTAGGTGTCAGCTGTACCCACTGTACTAGCCATCAAGAATGGGGACGTGGTGGACAAGTTTGTGGGCATCAAGGATGAGGACCAGCTGGAGGCCTTCCTGAAGAAGCTGATTGGCTGACAAGCAGGGAAGAACCCTGATTGCCCTTGCCTACTGGGGCCCCATGGTCCCGGGAGGGCCCCCGATTGAATTCACAGCCCTCTCCCGGCCCTTCCTGCCTCTCTCTTCTGTCTGGCCCCTGAGGGCCCGTGCTCTGGAGACCGGGCCTCCGAACATGGAGCCTTGAGTGCTTCCAACCCAGCTGACTGCCAGGGGAGTGATGCTGCCACTGATCTGGGGACAGCACCCACTCTCTTTTTGTCTGCTCCTTCTAGGGCTGTCAGTTCTCCCAAGATGCTTGGAGAGAGCCCCGGGCCAGCCCATAGTGTTACTGTTCCAGCAGGAACAGCCTGGTCCTCGTCAACCCCAGTCCCTTCTGATCTGAACCCCGGTGCCTGGCTCATCTGCCTCTAGCACTTTTCTTTCCTGCTGTTTTTTGTGAAAAGAAAAAGAAGGAAAAAGAGAAACCTAAGCAAGTGAGAGTAATATATAATTCTCTCATTTTTTTGTAGGTCTGTAATAAAGAACCTTATGTGGTCCCTTCTACCTCCTGCTGTAAAGAACAGACCTTGGGCCCCACACTAAATTATCCTGTGGCCACCCCCCACCCCCACCCCCGCTTCCAAGAGCCACCCTCCCTTCTTTCCTCCCAGCAAACATGCCTGGGCTGAGGCATCCTGCACCCTTGGCTCGAAGTCTCCAGATGCCACCCTCCCTCACCATTAACTGGCCCTTTGGTTCTCTGAGCAGGTGGCTTCACTGTGAACAAACCGGACCAATAAAACTGCGGTTTGCACTCTTAACAGCTTCCATTCTGTCTCGGCTCTGGGGACACTTGAGACCTCTTTCCAGGCCGGGATACCCCCCACCCCCACCCCTCCGCACCGTTTCCTCCTCAGATTCTCCATCACCCGCTTGCCCTTGACAAGCCCCTCCTGTTACTAACATCTGTCAGAGGTGGTCACTGCTCTGGGGACACTTTCACATATAATAAAGCAAGAGGATGTTGTCCCCATTACACAGATGAGAACACTGAGGATCAAGGGCACAAAGCCAGGCTTTCTACCCATAGTTCCCTCGGAAGCCTGGGGTTTTGCAACTGGTCCCCTTGATCCTTCTGGGGTCACCTCTACTGACTAGCACGTGGCCACTCCCAAGGGGAGCCTGGACGCTGAGGGAGCCAGCTGGCTGGTCTTCCTGTGTGTGGTACAGGAACTCCTCAGCCTTGGAGCCAGGCTCTCTGCCCCTTCCTGTTCCCGGCTCCCTTTGGCTCATGGAGGAGGGGCTTGGCTTGCCAGCTGAGGTGCCAGCTTCCCATAGACAGCAGGGTTATCCTGGCACCCTCCCCTTGCCCCTGAAGTGCTGTGTCTTCTGCTATGTGCATTCTCTTCAGTGGCTCACCTATTCCTCTTGGAACTGCCCGAGTTACTCTGGGCTCTTTGCTGGGTCGTCCTGAGGACTGCCTTGGGAAGGCTGCTGTGACAAGCAGGAGAGCAGGGTTGTCTCAAAAATAGGGCCCGTGGTCTCTGAAAGACTGCAGGCCCAGGATCTATGAAAGGCATACGGAGGGGAAATAAACCAGCAACTGGCGTGAGTGGAGAAAGGCCAAGAGCCACGTGTCAGATGAAAGAGCAGCTTGGAGCACTTCCGGGGCGCCAGGCACTGTTCCGAGTGCCTCACCTCACAGCGGCCCCACCAGGTGAGCATTATTTATTGTTCCCTTTTACATCCGAGGCCCACCCTTGTCCACAACTGTGAAGCCCACAGGTACCCGGGCTGGGGTTCAAGGCCAGGCAGTCTGTCCCCTGCTCCTAAGCTTCCCCCTCATATTACAAAATGTAGTGTATGCGTGATCTTAATCCCACAGCCAGCTGACAAGCAGGTCGTGTCAGCTTATTTTACAGAAGAAGCACTGATGCCAAGTTTTCAAAGACACCTGGAGAGTAAGGGGTGGTGCCAGAGTTCAGAGCCCGGGCCCTTTCCACTGTACCCAACTGCCACTCCTTAAAAGGTGCCCTTTGCCAAGCGATTTCTACACACATTACCTCACTTAATTCCTCTCTTGTGAGGCAAATATTATCTCCATATCACAGGTGAAGAAACCAGTTCAGAGAAATTGACTTGCCCAAGGTCATGTCTGAAGAGTAAGGATGCCAGATTTGAACCCAGGTGGGGGTCTGGCTTCTCCTCCGGGTAGGTGTGGAGAAGGGCTGGCGAAAGCCTCGGAGCCGGAGGCGGGGCTTCTGTGCTGCCCTGAGCTCCCTCTCCTTAGAAGGGGTGCTGCGGCCTCCCAGGTTGGCAGGCACTGCTTGCAAGGCTGCCCCTGGCATGAGTCACTGGCTGTGCGGGCACAATCCTCAGGGTGACCCTGTTCGACTAATTCCATGGTGCTGACCTCACTGGGACACTGCTGGCTCTGCATCGTCAGCCCCACTGTTGCCTTTGGGGTCCCACCTCGGGCCCCTGGGCCTGTGGAAGAGGGCTTGGCAGTGCAGCTGCAGGGCCTGGCACTCCTGCCTGGAGTGAAGTGGGGGGGGCGCAGGGGGACCATGCCCAGCCCCTCTAAAGCACAGAGCCCTGCCGAAAGCAGGAGAAAGGGGGTGTGGCTTCTAGACCCTTATTTTCCTGATACAGAGTTTATCCAGTTGGCCCGGAGGCAGGAGTCGGGCATGGAAGCCTGAGTTTGCGGTGCTGGCTCCCTTCTTGTGTCCTCTGCTGTCGTTCCCCGCCAGGCCCCTGCCAGGCAGGAATTCCCACTTCGCAACGAGCAGACTGAGCTCAGCATGGTGTCAGTGCAGTGGCTGAGGAGCCCCTTCAAATACGAGTGCTCATCATCAAGGCGTTTTGAGCAGCATTTGGGTCGATGATAACGTGGGTTCCTTCAAACATGCAGAACAAAGGAAGGGAACTGTGCCCTCAAGAAGCTTAGACTCCAAGACGGCAGCGCAAGGGGCTGCAGGTCCCTCCTGAACTCATGTCAGAGCCGCAGGGACCTCAGGTATCCCAGTCTCCCTCATAAGGGCATAAGGAGAGGGTGACTAGCCCAGGTCACAGTGTGTTTGTGATAGGGACTTGAAGCCAAGTGCCCTGACTGCAGCCAGCCCTAAAATGGAAATGAGTCAGGGCCTTTTCTTCCCTTGGCTTGGGGAGGTGAGAGAGGAGGGCAGGGTCTGGGGCCAGGACCTGTTCGGTCAAGGGGATGTTGACAGTGCCGTGGCCAGTGCCCTTCCCAGCAGTCCCTGCCCAGTGCAGGGGGCCTGGGCCCAGCTCACCCCCACCCCAGCTGCCTGGGGAAAGCGTCTCCGGAAAGTGAAGGTAGTTTTGGCCAGGCCACCGGAAATCTCCAGTGTGTGGACCCGGGGCTGGGAGGGTCCAGAGAACAATGCCAGGGCGAGGATGTGTGGGACACGCAGGGCTTCCAGGCATGCTACAGCAGTTCCTCTCCACCGCCTGGAACAGCAGTTGCAGGCGTGACCCTGAGCCCCGGGTCCCAGGCCTGGCTTCCATGGCTCCCTCGGAAATCTGGGCCACTGGTTATTCCAAGGAACCGCGCCTCTCCATCTGCCTCCTGACAGCCTTTTGGAAGCTGCAGGCCACCACTGGGCACTCCGTCACGGTGTAAGGAGGGCAGGAAGAATCGGATCTGGGTTAAAGTCCTCACTTTGCCACCTACCAGTTGTGTGGCCTTCAGCAAGTTGCCTTGCCATTCTGAGGCTCCGTTGTCACATCGGTAAAATGGGGGTGGTGATGGCTAGTACTCGCTGAGTGCGTGTTATATGCGTCATCTCACTGTCTTCACGACAGCCTCAAGAGGCAGGAACTGCCATCTCCATTTTACAGGCGAGAAAACTGAGGCCCAGAGAGCTTAAGAAAGTCAGTATTAACAGGTGTCAGAGTTCAGATTGGAATTCAGTTGTGTTTGATTCCACAGGCTGTGTTCTCACTCGAGTTACATTGCCTTCCCTTTGGGGCAAGGTTTTTCACCAGTTTAAGCCTCAATGGCACCATCTGCAATATTGGGCTAATAACAATCACTACTGAATGAGGTCATGGTGAGGATGGCACAGCGAAGTGTGTAGAAGCCTTCTGGTACCTAGTAGGAGCTCAAGAAGTGTCCATCACCTTGCTTTTCCCCTCCCTTCAAGCTTCCCCCTACTCTAAGCTACATCCTAAACAGGAAACACCAGGCTTCCCAAGATAAGGACCACTGCGCCCACCATAGGAAGGACCTGTCTTTGTGCCATGCTGAAGGCCTTACATTTGTCTCTGTGTCCTGGCCCTGCCATCGCCCACTCCTGCTCTAGAGCTGGCTCGGTGGTGCCCGTGACTCAGGCAGCTCCGGGGAGTTAGAGGTGGTGACCTCACTCCTGGAGAATGCCTGCTGGAATTCACCCTGAGTCTGGTCCGCTGTTCCCCACGCACCCGCCATGCCTGACAGCACTCTAGCTCATGCCTCTAAGCCAGCCCGCCACACACACCTGATGATGGCAGCACCTCTTGTGAGCTAGGACACCCCTGTTACACAGCTACTAATTATTAATTGGGCATGAGCTTGTTCCCCACCTTTGGCCAGCTTACTCGGCGACCATAGGCAAGCAGCTGTCGCTCCTGGTCAGCTGCCTTCCTCGGCCTCCCGGCAGGGGGACAGTCCAGCATCAGTCCCTTTGTGCCCCACACCGCCCAGTGCTCCACCCACATCTGACCCTCCCAACATCCACTGGAGGTAGCAATTGTTGTTCCCATTTCACAAATGAGGAAACTGAGGCCCAGAGAGGTAGTGTGACATACCCAAGACACACCCCGGGAAATGGGCCCAGGCGGGCTGACCCAATCCCTCATCCCGCCCGCCCCCTTTGCCACACTGCTACCCCAGGACGGCCAAAGGATCCCTCTTCTCTTGCCAAGAGTAGGGACTTTGGGCCTTTCTCTTTTCTCTGCTTCCCCCACCCTGAGTCCTGGCAGGAGGCAGGAGATTCCCTTTGCTCAGTATCTAATCCCAAGGCTGGATGATTCTCTCCAGTCCCAACATGGCAACCATGAACCTCCGCCAGCTGGTGTGTGAGTGTCTCTCTGGGGCTGTCTGGGGCTGGGAATTAGGAATTCAAAGCAGAGGAGCTCTTGAGGGGTTTGCAGCAAACACACTGATACAATCTAAAGTATAAATGCCACAGGAGAAACAAATAACATTCACCATCATGAAGACAGCACAAGAACGATTGCCACTTCTCGAGAGGAGCAACTGTGTGCAAGTACTGTCGGGTAAACCGTGGAGAGAGGGTGATGTTCAAGAAGGAGGTCTTGGGGGTCGGGGGAGGACAAAGAGGTTAAAGAGGGTCAAATATAAGGTGACGAAAGGAGACTAGACTTCAAGTGGGCAGCACACAAAAGAGTAACATGTATTATAAAGTCGTACATCTAAAATTTATATAATGTTATTAACTAATGTTACCCCAATAAATTTGATTAAAAAATAAATAAATGTGAATGAAAGAAATGAAAAAGATTTTACCTTAATCACTGAATAGCAGTTAGCTTGAGAGGCAAGTTGTGGGAAGGGCATTTCAGGCAGAAGGAACGGCATGTGCAAAGGCACAGAAGTACATGCTCTATCCAAGGGGTAAGGCCTGGAGGCCCCGCAGAGGGGGATGGAGGTGGGATTTGAATAGGGCCTTGGAGTCTCACAGACCTGATTCTAATCCCATCCCTCCCCCTCATCAGCCGAGCCTCAGTTTTCTTCATCAATGAAATGAGAGGATAGCACCCTCCTCATGGCTGAGAGATTGACATGAAGTCATAAATGTAATGTCAGAGCATAGTGTTGTTATGTGCTAAGCATCCTAGTGAAAGTTTCCAGGCATCTGCATTAGTTTCCTGGGGCTGCCATAACGAAGTACCACGGACTGGGTGGGTTAAACAACAGACATTTCTGCCTCACAGTTCTGGAGGCTGGAAGTCCAAGGTCAAGCTGTCATCCAGTTTGGTTTCTCCCGAGGCCTCTGCATGGCTTCCAGATTGCCACCTGCTCACTGTGTCCTCATCAGGTTTTTCCTCTCTGTCAGTACATTGTTCAAATTTCCTTTTATTATAAGGACACAGGTCATACTGAATTAGGGCCACCCTAATGGCCTAATTTTAACTTTTTCATCTGTATAAAGGCCGTATCTCCAAATATAGTCACATTCTGAGGTCCTAGGAGTTAGGGCTTCAACATATAAATTTTGGGGAGGGAGGAACACAACTCAAGCTCATAAGAGCCTGCTGCATAGTTTAATAATAATGGCTAACAGAGGCCTCAGGCACTGTTCTAAGCACTCTCTATATTAAATTCTTTTTTTTTTTTTCTCTATATATTAAGTTCTTCAATGTTCATAGAACCCTTGGAGTTATATCCTATCATCAGCTCCGGTTTATGGGTGAGGAAACTGAGGCACAGAGGGCCTTAGTTTCGGCCTCAGACCACAGAGCTGGGAAGGGGCTGAGCCAGGATGTAAACACATTATTCTAACACACTTTGTTACAGCCTTGTCCCCACTCCACAGGAGCAGCTCCCTGCATGCCCACAACCACCCTTCAGTCTGCCCAAAACCAGGGGAAGCCCCTCAACTAGAGTCATACCCTTCACTTTTCCTCCATTGTCCAATATTTAGATATTTTTCAGTAAATATTTTTGTCCCTTATAATTGAGGTTGGAATGAACATATTTGGAGGAGAGCTTATCTCTTCTTTTGGATTTTACGGATTGGAATTCCTAGGGCAAAGGGAGCGTTTTGTTGTCCTCAAGAGCCTGGAAGGAGTGTCCCCAGGTGTGAGACTGGAGCTGGTTCCGCACCTGCACCTCCCACCTGCTGGTTTACTTTGGGGGAGGGGAAGCCCAGCAGCAGGAATGTCGTCTGACCTGGCCTGCCTCCAGCCACCTCTGCTTAGAAAGTTCCAGGCCCCCAAATCTGGTGTTTCTGAGACTCTGAGTCCAAAGCAACCATTCATATAAAGTTCTGGTTATGGTTATGGATCTAGGATGGAACTTCGGTCTGGGGTAAGACCTGGGAATGTGCATTTTTAAGGACATATGATTGGGATGCAGGGGATCCCGAACTACACTTTGAGAAAATGCAGCTCCTAAGACCACAGCCCTCTCCAAGCCCATCGTATCGCATCTCTTCCTTGAATGCTCTTCCACGTCTCCGATCTACCCATGGGGCTGGGCACAAAGGAGGGGCACACGAATCTTCAAGATGAATGAATGATGAATGAATGATGAATGAATGAGTGAGTGAGTGAGTGAAGTGTGCAACCTCACCAAGGAGTTGTTCTGTGTCAGGCCCTGTAACTGATCCGCTCTAAACCCTTATCCCACTGCCCAAACCCCATTACAAAGGCCCTTCTCTCCTCACCAAGGAGGCCTGGATAAGCCCCAGCACCTAGGCCACTTCCCATGTCAATCTGGGCACCATCCTGTGTCCCTGAGCCGCTGTGTGTCCTCCTTTCCCGTGAAACGGGCATGTCTGTTATCACATTATTTCCCGTATTAGTCGTTTGACCTCACAGGGTCTCTATGATGTTGAGATAAGGGAGGAAAGCTACCAAGTCTGCAGGAAGAGGGAGAAATGGAAAGCCAGAGAGGATTGGAGCCTTGCTTGGGGTCAACCAACAAGCAAGAGGCGAGAATCCAGAGGTGGCTCTGGGCTCCCACTGCCAGGCTTGGGGTTGCTCTTGACTGAGCTGGCAGGGAGGTTGAGGGGAAGAGATTATTTCTGCAGGAGAGGAGGGAGGCAGACCCCTCAGCTCCCCCCACCCCCACCAAGTCCTTGCCCCAAGAAAGGCCCTCCCTCCCATGCCTGCACTTGCTTGCCCAGCGGAGCACTGCATTCTGCCTGGGAATGACTTGACAGGGGCCAGAGGTGAAGGACTGGCTGCAGAGCGAGCCCAGTGTTTGCTCAGCACTTGGTCCTGACCACTCTGCCACAGCCAGGCCAGCTCCAGGGCTGTGACCCTCAGGCCACAGAGCGGGAGTCTCCTCCTCAGCAGGCTCTGCTGTGTCCAGCCCAGGCCCTCCCCACGCTGGCACCATGGGGCCAGCATGGACTCCAGAAACAGGCAGAGAAGCCGGCCTCCCTGGACAGTGTGGCCCTGGAGGATGAAGCGGGCAGGGTGCGAGCTACGTCTGCTCAGGCCGGGGCAGCCTGGGGTGATGAGGCTGGTTGTGTACGTGAAGCCTGCGTGGGCGTGCTTGGCCTCTCGTCTCCTCTCCAGAGGCTGCATTTCCCAGAACTCTACTCTCCCAAAGTCATGAACCACAGGCTGGGAAGGCCCTCAGAGACCAGCTCCCACTTCTGGGTTTACAGAGGAAACCAGGCTCAGGGGAGGGAGGGTCAGGGAGGAGGGGAGGGCAGTGAGCCTGCAGCTGGGGAGTGGCTAAGTTGAGAGGTGGCTTCTCAGAAACTCCCACTGAAGCACTGAAAAATAATATTGATTAGGTGTTTCATTACCAAAAAGGATTTATTTATTCGAGAAAAAGCAAGGATTGCAAACTAGTACATGCAATCATGGCAAGCCACGTGCGTACTCTGGCCTGGGTACCAAGATGGAGAGGTATTTATATGAGGGAAAAGGAAGTTAATGGAAGGAGAACTTAGAACCACAGAGCTTTATTATAAACATAGAGTTCTTCCAGTAGGATTGTCATGTGTAGGGTTCTTGAGATTACGTGGAGTGCCTGAACTTCCAGAAGCCCTGGCTCCTCCCATAGACCTTCCCACTGATTGCGTTTGCTGAAAGTTCCAGTTCATCTTTATCACTCTCTTTTCCAGCTGTCCATCCACCAGACTGATACTATGTATCCATACATCTGTCTCCGTGACCAAACTCCGAGTCCTAGAGGGCAGGGCCGGCCTCTTTCTCCAGGCACAGGAGTGGCCCATGAGTCCGTGTCACTGTGAACTGAACTCCTAGCTTGTGTCCTTCTGAGGCTCCTGTTCCTCACCCCACCCCCACTCCCACTGCGCTGTGAGTCTGACTTTGGGGGAGTAAAAGAAAGAGTGACTTTTTAGGCATCCAGACCCCTTGGGTTGGAGAGCATTGTCTCCTCTTCGGGAAACTCACTAAAAAGCTCGGGGACGGACGATGTCACAGGCCCCGGAGAGGATGGAGGGAGGGGGTCCTCAGAGGCTAGGAACTCCATCTAAGGTTACCAGCCATCCTGGTTTGCCTGAAACTGAAGGGGTTCCCAGGACACGGGGCTTTGAGAGCTAAAAGCAGGACAAGTCTTGACTCAGCCACTCACTCTCTAAGTCTGGGTAAGTCACTTCACCTCTTCATGCTCACAGGTTTACTTGGAAAATGGAGTTAATATTAATCCTATATCCTTCTGGGTTGCCAGGAAGTTCCCAGGAGACCGTGAAGGGAAAGTTAGAATGTGCTACATCCCGGCAGACTTGAGTGAGGTTTACTTTCTCACTGTTAGTGGTGGCCATCCTGGTGAAGGACCCTCTTCTCCTTCCCGTCCCCCACTGCCTGAAATGTATTCATTGACCAACAAACACTAAGCAGCATTTACTACGCGCCAGGCACTGGACATGCACAGGCAGAGGAGGAGGCCAGCCTTCATAGAACTCAGAGTGCGTGGCTGGGCAATTAGAGCACGGTAAGGCGAATTTGCTCAACAATAAATTTTCATGAGCAGCTACTATGTGCCAGGCACTGTCTTCAGCATTGTATGGTCATGAACTCATTGAACCCCTACTGTAACGCAATGAGGTAAAGATTATTTTTTTTTCCATTTTGTAGATGAAGAAAGACATCGAGGCTTGGAAAGCTTAAATAGTCAGTGGAGAAGTCAGGGAAAGGACACTGCAGCCAGCGGGGGAGTGGCTAAGACGGGCGGTTATCTTTTTGAAGGATGAGCCTATGTCTGAGTGTGTGCAAGGGAAGGGCTTTCCGGGAGTGAGCAGCAGGTGCAAAGGTTGGGAAGCATGAAACAGCATGATGCCTGCAGGGAACTGCAAGTTCACAGAGGTCCATGCACTGAGCTGAGGGCTGACACTTCCCCTGTAGGTGCCTGGGAGGCAGTGAAGGGCTTTAAGAAGTGGGGTGGAGATTGAAGAAGAGCAATGGGACAGATGAGGGTTTTTAAAGGATCTGGGCTGTGATAAGAAGACTGGAGGCCAGGTGACCAGCGAGCTGACTCGGGCGGGACGCTTCCTCTTGAAGTCTTGAAGTCTTGACCCACCAAGAAGTCCTGGGTTAACCAAACACTTCTGAAGGATGAACGGCCAGTGTTTCTCCAGGCCCTGGGCTGACGCTGGGGTTAGACACTCCTTAGAGCCAGTTAGAAAAAGGGCCCAAGAAGGCTCACCATCGGTAACTGAGCGCTCCAAGGTGCGGTCACTAACGGTCTCCCTCCCACAGCTCCCTAGCTTGGACCTGGGGCTGCGGTGGGGTGAAGGAAGAAATACGCGTATAGTCAGTCACCAGTCGAGTCAGTCAAGTTAAGCCCCTGTAGGGCAGGGTCCCGCGCGGGTCTCAGCCTGGAGGTGGTCTCGGGGTACCTAGGGGCCCCACGAGGGAGGCCCTGCGCCTGGAGAGAACCCTGCCCGGGAGGTTGTCTGGCCGCGAGGCGGGGCCCACCGGGTGGGACGCCCCGCCCACGCCGGCCCCTCCCCTCCCGCGCCGCGTCGGCCCATATAAGGTGAGCGCCGCGCCGCTCGCCTTGGTGGAGCGGGTGTCGTCACCTGTGACCGCCCGCTCCTTGCCGCAGCCGGCCCGCGGGGGGCACCCTTCCAAGGCCGATCTCCCCAGCTCCTTCCTGCCGGGAAGTGCCGCGCCGCCCCGCCCCGCCATCCCTGAGGGCTGTCCTGGGGTGCCTGCCGGTTCCCGCCGGGCGCCGACCCCCAGACCACACCCCGGCTGGGTCCCAAGCACCTGCACCCCATCCTATCCTGCACCCGAGCCTTGGACGCGCGGCGCGGGCTGGCGGGAGTTGGTGGGCCAGAAAATGAGGCGGGTGGAGCACTGTGATACCCGAAAGGCAGGGGCGAGGGTGGAAAATCAGCTTCCCTCTGGGATGTCTCACTCCACCCGGAGCCTGCTAAATGCCTGACATTGAACTCAAGTTTTAAAAAGTTAATTGCCTATAGCAACTTGAGAGGGATGTTTTGGTAAAAGCCAACCCTCTGGAATCACACGACCGGGATTCGAATCTAGCCGGGTCGCTTACTGGCTTTGTGAGCGGCGGGCAAGCTAGGGAGCCTTCCCGTGCCTCGGTGTCCCCATCTGTAAAATGGGGGTGCTAATGGCTCGTTCCTAGGAGTTGTGGTGAGCGTGAAACGTGTTAAAATAAGTTAGCACTTTTCAGAAGTTTTCAGTAAAGTGGTTTCCTGGGTCCTTGATAATAAATAGTTGATCCCTGAAGGCTTACTTTGCCAAAAGTAATCAAAAACAAAGTCAGAGTTGAGACCCAAACCCCAGTGACTGTTGACTCTGAGTTCAGCTGTAGTCCCTGGACTTGTCTGCAAGTGTTAGGGGGCACAGGTGCAATTTTCCGAAACAGCAAGGTACTTATTTTCATGTTCCAGGAATTCTCAATTAGGGGTCAGGCAGAATGTCTTGTGCTAGAATGTCTCTCAACACCTCAGCAAGGTCCCTTTTTAGCAAAGGAAAGACAGGCGTCAGATGGGAGGCTTGGGCAGGACACAGGAGCTAGGTAAGTTTAATAACATGACTTTGTTTTTGATGACTTTAGAGTTTCCATGGAGAGTTGAGAATTACTATTTATGGCACTTGGCTTTCCGTACATGGTCGTGACATAGCATTCGCTTAAGGCTTTAGTATGAGAACGTTCAGACATACCAGGGCGTGGAGAATAACAGTGCCCTGAGCTTTCACATCTCCATCTAATGTTCACCTTTAAAAGGTAGAAACGTGTTAAAATGTGAGCTGGTTTTTTTTTTTTTAAAGTACGAGGACGGCAAAGGCAAAACTGAGCGTACTCTGCCTTATGTCTGCAAGGACCGCCTGGGCGGGGCCTTGCGGAGTGAGCGAGGGGCCCCGCCTTCCCACTGCACCTGTGGCGGGAGGCGGGGCCATCTGAGCCTCTGTCGCCCCCAGAGCCTGGCTGGGCCTCCTGCAACTCACACATCCCTCCAGGCCGGAGCTTCCCACTCTGCTGCCTCTAGACTCAAGTCTCTTCGCCTGGGTTACTTCTGCATTCGGTTTCTCTGCTGCCCACCTGGGCCCCAGGCACCCTCGAGCCAGAGAAATTTTCTAAACAATGAATCTTACCTCCTGTCTCTTTACCATTTACACCCTACCATAGCTCCCCAGTGCCTGCAGAGAAAAGACCGAGCTCTGAGCCAGGGCATAGGTGCCTTCCGAGGTCCGGGGCGTGCAGACTGCTCAGTCCCCTTTCCTACCACTTCCTCCCTACGCTTCACTCTCGGGACGACCTGAAGCACTTGCGGTTTCCTGACACTTCGCTCAGTAAATATTTAATGGGTTAAGATGCCTCCCCAGAAATGGTGTTCAGCAGCGGTGAGCAGCACAGCAGGCCTGGTCCTGGGCCCTCTCCTGGAGTTTACTGTCTTGTAGGGGAGTTAAAGAAATAAATATAAAATGAAAAAAAAAAAGTAGCATATGTTATAAAGGACTAAGACAGGTTTTGCCTTTTGCCTGGAAGAGCCCCTACCCTGCCCTGCCCTGCTTTAGTCATTTGCCTGGTGGCTCTCGTCATCCTCTGAGATAACAGCTTAGTCAGCTCAGCTCCAGGGCGGCCCCTTGCATATTCCTTTATTGAGGCTCTTTTCACACTAGGGGGTTGATTTACATGCCCATCTCTAATACTGGACCACGAATTCCTCTAGGAAAGTCACCATAGTCTGGTTAGTGTCTCAGTAGCTCATGGGATGCACGGTGCCTAGTAGGTGCACAGCGATTGTCAGATGACTGCTAAAGCAGCAAGCTTCCACATCATGACCCCAAAGCACTTCAAACTTTAGTCATTTATTCACTCGAATTAAATGAACGATTTCATTCCTCCATTAGATCGGAGCGTGCCAAGCTCCCCTGATAAGCACCAACTGATTTACAGAGGACGAGTGCTGTTCTGTGGCAGATAAAGGGGTCATCCTGCCTGGCCCCTTGGGGGACATTCGAATAGGGCCTCCTTGGGTGAAAGTAGGATTGGGCGTTGGGCTGAGAGAAAGGGGATTTTGAAGGGAACAAAGAGGTGTAAATATGTGCAGTGCTGGGGGTGGGGCCCCAGCTGGGTGTGGCCAGAGTTTATAGTCAGGTGAGGGGACAAGGCAATGAGGCAGGTAGCCTGGGGCCGTTGGGAAGATCCATGCACGCCAGCTCACTTTCTCCTGCTGGTGAACAAGGATTAGGTGCATAATCTAAGGCAGTGGCTTGTCAAGGTTTTTTTTGACTGTGACCAGGAGTCATGTCTACATTACATTACAACCTGGCACAACACACAAAATTGGAACAAGAGTTTCATGAGACAATTTACTCTTACCCACTCTGATCTTTTCTCTTCTATTTGTTGTTGTTGTTGTTATTATTATTATTATTATTATTATTATTATTATTCAGCTCTGAGTGTGACTCACTCAATTTTAAGCTCCAGGCTCACGACCTGCAGTTTGAAGAACATGGATCTAAGAGTTCTTCCAACCCCAAGCCTAAGGGCTGTGAGACTCCGGATTCATAAAGAATTATAACTTTTAGGATCCTGAGAGGTGGCCCTTCACTTCACAGCTACTTTAACTTATAAAGCAGCCTAAGAGGGTAGGGCAGGTCTGCCAGTCTCCCTGCAACCTGTGTACCCACCGCCATCATCAGGACCCCGTGGCTGAAGGGTGCTCCGGGTGGAGCTCCCAGCAGGGGCTCTGAGATCCAGATGAGAGGGAATGAGAGCAACCTCAGGACATCCTCCCCTTCCTGCTCCCTACCTGCTCTGAGAAGTCTCCACTTAGCATCCAGTTCTCTTGCCATGCTGGCTGTGGAGGCCACCAACCAGGAAGTGGGATGAGGTAGGACAGGGAGCAGAGGGGTGGCTAAGGCCCCAGCTGGGCTCTGGCCTCTGTGCCATCACCAGGGGTCTGTTCTCTTGCCTGTGCCAACCACCTTGCACATAGGCTGGCACTTTGGCTTAATGGAGGGTGAATAAAAGGGCCAGAGCCCTTCCTGCCTCTGTCCAAATTCCTTTTCCATCTGGGGTTTCTGAGGCCTCTGGAGACATGGGAGAAACCTGGAATGGGGCCCTCAGAACACTGGAGCCAGCAGGGATCTTGGGAATAGAAGCCAAGCCCTTCATTTTATTGACGTGGAAACTGAGGCCCAGAGGGGGAAGGGAACTCACCCAGGAATACATAGGCGTCAGTCTTAGAATGAGTCCTGGAGACTCGGGTCTCCTGGCTTCAAATCCAGTGTTCTTTTTTACTGTTCCACGTTAGAGCATTTGTGGAAAGGGGCAAGGGGCGAGGGGAGGAGCTTGGAGGAATGTCGTCTGGGAGAAGTGAGGTTGTATGCTGGCCAGGATCCCAGCCTGGGGGACCTGCATCCTGCCTGTGCTTCTGCCACCCTCTCTGTGACCCTCCTGGAATCACTGCGCACTATCTGGGCCACAAAACGAGGGGGTGGGACCAAGTGAGTCCTGGAGCTCATCTGGCTCTGAACCTGAGCTGCCTTGTTGAGTGTGTGCATGCGTGTGTGTATGTGTGTATGTGCGTGCACGCGTGCGTGCGTGCGGCCATCCCACCCCCACCCCGAGATAAGAGCACCTGGAAGAGTGACAGGGGGTAGGACGAAGCCTGTGGGAACCAGTTTTCTCCCAGGAACTTGTTCCTTCCCCGGGGCCTCAGGATTAGAGTAGTGGCTTCTAGTCCTTTCTTTCTGGAGACACGGGATATGGTCCGATACCCAAGCAGAGGGGCCCTCTCCCTCCTCAGTCTTCCTGGCTCTTAGGGCCCCCTCTTGCGAGCTTTGCCTCCTCAGTTCACTTTCTGTGAACTGTGGGTGTCTCCTCTCCAGCAGGACCCACAGCTTCTTGGGCAGAATTTGAGGCTGTATAGCTGCAATCAGGGAATCTTAGAGCAGGGAGAGGTTTGGGCGTGAGTCCTGGTTAAGACGTGGGCTCCTGATGGAAAGTGCTTGGGTTCAAGTCCCAGCGCCCTGCTGGCCTGCTGGGTGGCCTTGAGGATACCTTATCAAACTGCTCTGTGCCTCACAGCTCTCATCTGTGGATTGAGGATAGTTGACAACACTTTGCAGATTAAGTGAAAGAATACAGGTGACATCGTTAGCTCTGCAGCTGGCACACAGCAGGCGCTCACTAATGATTTGCTGCCTGCGCATATTAATCTCCTCCTGTGACTGCACTTGAGCCCTGGAGAGGAGGGACACGGCTGTGCTCCAAGCGCTTCGCCTGCACTGTCCCCATGTGCCTTTCAGGGACCCTTTGAGAGAAGTATGCTCGTCGCCTCCTTTCACAGACACTGAAACTCAGAGAGCAAAGGGACTTGCCTTGTAGGTCCGTCCCACAGCCAGAATGGAGGGAATCTCACTGGCCTTGGGGCTCGCGACTCTCCCTCCTTCCCTTTCCCCAGCTGATTCGACAATGTTCCCACCAGACGGACCCCAGTCCCCGTGTCTTAGCTGTCTCAGTGTAGCTGCCATAACAGAACTCCACAGCCTGGGTGGCTCAAACAACCGACATTTATTCCTCACAGTTCTGGAGGCCGGGAGTCCCGGATCAGGGTGCCAGCATGGTCTCCTTCCGGGTTTACAGATGGCTGTCTTCTTGCTGTTTCCTCATAAGATGGGGAGAGAGAAAAGGCTCAGCTCACCCCTTCGTCTTTGAAGGGCACTAATCCCATCATGGGGATGCACCTCCCAAAAGCCAAATGCCACCATCCCACCAGAGCCTCAACATAGGAATTTGTGGGGGGACACAAACATTCAATTCATAGCACCCTCTTTTCTCAAGTCCCTGACTAAAGAGATTTTCTGGGGTTGAACAGCTCTGATTATTGGCGGGCTCCTCCTTCTAGAGAGACTGTATAATATTGATTGGGGTTCTTTGGTTTCAAGCCATGGAAACCAACTGAATAATTGAGCAGAAGAAAAATGGAGGTAGATGTATTTATTGGAACACCCTGGAATGCCGCAAGAGCCAGATGGCTGGACTTCCCCAGCACGCTTCTTTCCCCCATGGTCCCTGTGCCTTCATCCTGAAAGAGGTGGCTTTAAGGTGAGGAATGTCTGAGCTCCGTCTCAGGAGTCCCAGGGACCTGGGTTCCAGGCCTACCTCCATCACTTCCTCTTCAGTGGCCGAGTGTGTGGACCACCTCGCCAGGATGTGGCCATCAGATGCTCTCACCCTGAGTGTCTCTCGCCAAGGTTCAGATTCTGTGAAATCGAATCAGGTTTCCTGGTTTGAGTCACAAGCCTGTCCCCTGGGCAGGAGAGATAGGGCCTTGTGATTGGCAGCCCCACCAAAACCAAATGAAACGGGAAAGGGGGCTGCTGTGATCAGAACAAGGAGCTAAGAGATGCTGGGGAGGCAGATCTGAAGCTCTTCCCCCTCGATTCTACCCGTTGGCCCTAGTCCTGGCTTCTCTGAAAATAAATTTCTCTTTCCCTGCTTTCCCTCTCCTCTCCCTCCTCTTTCCCTTCCTCTTCACTCCCTCAAACATTTTTTGAGTGATCGCTCTGTTTCAGACATACACTGCTAGGCCCTGGGAAAAAAAAAAAGATGAGTCAGACTCAGGGCCAGCCCTGGGGAAGTCATCTAATCCAGATCAGCATACATGACTGTTCAGCCATGGCCAGGCCAAAGCAGGCTTTGCCAGTCAATCACAGCGCACATTCCCTGGGAGCCTGGGCTCGGCCTTAAGATTCTGCTCTGCGCAGAGCTTCAGGCAGCCATTCTCATCAACTGGAGTTGGTTCAATATATGGAAACCCTTTCCTGTGCCTAGCCAAAAACATTCCTCTTTCCCATAACAATTCTTCTGACATCATCACACAGCAGAATTCTCCTATGCTCATCCCCAGGGTCATTTTCTCCTCGAGGAAAATGACATTGGTGACTTCAACTCCTGAACCTGGTCGGCTGTTGAGTCATCCTTGTGGATAGGTGTTTGAGCACAGTTCCTGGAGACAGAAAGACTACACCTGAGTCTTATCACCACCGCTGCATCCTCCTGAGCCTCGGGTTTTGGATGAATTTTCTAGAGCTCCTGTAACGAATTCCCACACACTCAGTTGCTTAAAATAAGACTTATTTATTATCTTACAATTCTGGAGGTCAGAAGTCCAAAATAACTTACAGGACTAAAATCAAGATGTCATCACGGTTGCGTTCCTTCTGGAGGCTCCAGGTGAGAATCTGGTGTCTGGAGCCTGTCCACATTCCTCGGCTGCTAGCTCCACCCTCCATCTTGGAAGCACATCATTCCAACCCCTGCTCCATCTTTGCGTCTCGTTCTGACTCTCTGACTGCAGGGCTCTGAATGTTTGTTCCTGCCTCCACTTCTGCCCCCGATTCCTATGCTGAACTCCTAACCCCCCAAAGATGATTGTATTAGGAGGCAGGGCCTCTGGGTGCTTGACTCACTCATAAGGGTAGAGCCCTCATGAATGAGATTTGTGCCTTAAAAAAAGGGGCTCCCAGGAGATCCCTTGCCCCGTCTACCTTGTGAGGACAGTTAGAAAGAATCTGCTATGAACCAGGAAGAGAGCAAACATGATTAACATAAAGTAACCATGTTTACTTTTATCACAATGCTGGCTTCTTGATCTTGGACTTCTCAGGCTCCAGAACTGTAAGAAATAAATTTCTGTTGTTCATAAGCCACCCAGTGGGTGGCATTTTGTTATGGTGGTCTGAACAAACTAAGACACTTCCCCTCTGCCTCCCTGTTACGAGGGCCTTTCTGATCACATCACCTGGAATAACCCGCGATACCCTCCCCATCTCGAGATCATCATCAAAATTATATTTGCAAGGTCCTTTTTGCCATGTGATATAACATCCGTAGGTTCCGGGGATTGGAACAGGGACAACTTTGAGAGCCATTATCCTGTCTGCTACAGGTTTCTTACCCATAAAATGGGGGTATTGATAATCTACCTCATAGGCTTGTGGGACGATTATGGGAGAGGATTCATGTGAAGCCCCAAGCAGAGTGCCTGGCATATAAAGAAGCACTTGCCATCATGTATTTACAGCCAAGGAGGTTTCCGCATTCATGGGAATGGGTACTGGGGAGAGCTCAGAGCCCTGACCGCTGGCCCTTGGCCCTGTATGCCATCTCTTCTCTTCCTTCTGGGCACCCTCTGTCTAACCTGGTGACGGAGGAGCGAAATCACTGCAAAGTTATATTTAGCATCGTTTCTAGGCTCTTCACTCCCCTCCTCATATCTCTCAGCTTTCATACAATCCCCTGATTTGTATGGAGGGGTGGTCCTGGCACAAGCAGCATCAGAACCACCTGGGAATTTGTTAGGGCACTTAGTTGGTTAGTTAGGCTCCTCCCCAGACTAACTAAAGCATAAACTCTGGGGTGGGGCCTTAAGGTTTTAAGGAGCCCTCCAGAGGATTCTAATACTCCCTCAAGTTTGAGGAGCCACGGATGAAGCATCTTCTCAAGGACCACACCTACAAGGTAGATACAGTAGTAGCACCCCCATGGCACAGAAGAGGTTGGGGGGCTCAGGGAGGAGAGTGTCTCCCCTAAGGCCATGCAGGTAGGAGGTGGTCGAGATCCCGTTGGAATCCAAGCAATTCCACATCACCCTGTACCTCCTCCCTTGGGCACCTGACTTCACAGTGCCACCTGGACATAGGTGATCTAGGGGAGGCTCTAGCCAGCCACTCCCAGGGCACAGCCCTGCCCAAGGACCTCTCCCTCTTTACCTATTGTGTGTGTCATTTTGGGCAGAGCCTTGCATTAGGCTCCAGTCTCAGGGTCTGATAACCAATTTACACTCAAGAGTAAATGGCTGATAACGCCTGCCTTCGGGGGTCACCTGCTCCTTAGAGGATGTTGTAGTAACTAGAGGAAAGAGAGGGCACAGCGAGGGAGGTGTGGTTCAGGCACCTTGTCGTGAATGTCTCTATGTTTTGACAGGAGGGCTATGGACTTCTGAGTACCAGCAGAACAGTCTCATGGAAACAGCACAGGGCACTGCTATGTATGACTAGGTCGTAACTGCCTAGGGTCATTGGGCAAATCACTTCATTTCCTTAAGTCTTCATTCGTTTACCTGTAAAAGGGCATGATTCCTACATCAGGTCCCACTGGATTACATGAGACAGCCTTTATCAGGTGGCCTTCTCCTCCCCTGACTGCCCTGGCAGGCTGCTGTGACCTGAGCCCAACCAGGGCATGGTCACCCAGGTTACAAAGTAGGTAGGCCCCTTACCGGGGCAGCATCTTGTGCCAACCGTCTGTGCCATGTGCCAAAGAACTGCCCAGGGTCAGAGTGCCTAGCAATCCCTGCTTCTGGAAGTCTTCCCTGACGCCAGCCTGAGCTCCAGCCATGTGGGAAGCAGCGGAGGCGCTTTGTCCGGAGTCTGGTCCTGGCTTTGCCACTGACCCGCTGAGTGACATGAACAATGACCTGTCCCTCTTTGGGCCTGAAGCCTCACCTGAAAAATGAAAGTAAGATGTAAGGATGTATAAGGGTCTTCCCAGGCCAGCTTGGTAAGCATCCTCTGGACCCCTTTAGCTGCCCTGGTTCCCTGGCTCTGGTAGTGATGTGTATCCTGCTGGGGTTGTTCCCACAGCCTTCTGTGAGATGTGCTGTTTTCTGCCCTGCATGACTAAGTTCTTCCAGGAAAGGCCTTGGATCGTATGGCTCTTTATTTTGTCTTCAGCCCTGCGCTTAGCGCTGAACTCTACACATCATCATGCTCCATAAAGACCTGCTGATTAATTCCCAAAGATCCTGGTTTTGCTCAGGAGAGCATGTTTCTTTCAAGATATCACCTCCTCCAGGAAGCCTTTCCAGATGCCACCTCCCTTCAGACACATGTACAGAATTACTCCACCACCCACCCCCACAATTCTCCTCATGCTCGAGTGATCCCTCCTTTCAGATTCGTCAGGAGGTTTCATTGTTCTTTGAACAATGCCTGGCACATCCAATAAATGGAGGTTGAATTCACTTGAATTACAATCTAAAGGAAGAGGGGGAAAGAGAGAAAGAGAGAGAGAGCACCAGAGTCTTTGCAGAGGTGGGGGCTATAGCTAGAAGGGGCTCTCTTCCAGGAAGGCCTGCAGATGGCAAACAGCTGGTGGGATGTGTGTGTGCGCATATGTGTGTGTGTGCATGAGTGTGTGTGAGTGCATGTGTGACTGTGACTCATCCCACTTCTGCAGGCTGGGGGATGCTGCAGACAGGCTGAGACAGGAGTCAAGGCCTAAAGGAATTTGGATAAGGATAACACAAGCCCTGGAGTATTTCTAGAATGCAGGAGGTTAAGGGTGCGGGGAGCCAGGTCAGGGCAAAACCGCCTGATTGTGTTACTTGTTTGTTTATTTTTTTGCCTGGATAAAATATTCACATGGTGCAAAATTCGAAAGGTACAAAGGGGCACAGTGAAGTCTTCCACCCTCCTGTTGCTGCCACCCGGGCCCCTCCCAGAAGCAGCCTGTATGTCCAGTTGCTTCTATATACCTCCTTCATGTATTTTTTTTCTCCCCTTTGAATACAGGAAAGCATATCATCCACACTGTTCTTCACTTGACTTTTTACTTTAACATATTTTTGTGAGCTTTTCATTTTAGCACATAAAGAGCCTCCTCGTGCCTTTGTCCTAAAATACAGGATGCCCAGTTAAATTTTTTTTTTTTTTTTAAATGAGAACTCTTGGGATTGACCTCCCACATACAAGGACCCTGTCAGCTTACAATCCCTTATTTTTTTTTTATTTTTTACACCTACAGCACCTGGTCTTCCTAGGTGGTCTCCTATCCAAGTACTAACCAGGCCCAACTCTGCTTAGCTTCCGAGATCAAATGGGATCAGGCTTGTTCAGGGTAGTATGGCCGTAGACGCTCAGTTATTTTTGAACTTAACTTTTTAGTATAAGTTTGTCCCGTGCAATATTTGGGACATACTTATACTAAAAAACCCCAGTATTTATTATTTATCTGAACTTTAAATTTAACTGGGCATTATGTAATCTCATTTGCTGAATCTGACCCCCTTGCTGCATTCATGGGACTCCTCGAAAACTAAGTGTGGAGGCTTCGGGAATCGGGCACCTGGACCTAGTGGGCATCCTCTCTCTGGCCTTATTCTGAATTGGACCCTGCCGGTGCCAGGGTTTGGGCCCAATGCTGAATTCTCATCTCCAGGCCTCTTACCGAGATAAGGAATAAAAGGCTCTTAGAGTCATTCGGCCCATCTTCCTTGTTCAAGGCCCAGAGAAGGGGATGATTCACTCAAAGTCACACAGCAAGTCAGGGCAGAGTTGGGGCTAGGCCCTGGGTCCCTGTCTCCCAGCCAGTTTTTTTTTTTCTCTCATGCAGCTCAGTATGATACACGCATGGGGTCAACAGTGATGATTCTAAGCCTGAGCTTTTGGAACATGCGCAGACAGGAAGGAAGGCAGAAGCACAGGGCCCCAAGTTCTGTGGGGAGAGGCTGGCCCACAGAACACCTGGGAACCATGCTTCCCAGGGAGGAGATATTCAGTCTTGGGTCTGAGCCCCAGAAGGCGCAGCTCACGGGAATAATAATAATATATTAATATTAATAATAATCATAGCAGCTACCACTGTGCTTATACAGTGCTGGTGTTTTCATAACGTATCCATCTTGACACTCACAAGGGCTCTGCAAAATGAGTGTGATCAGTCCCATTTCTCCCAGAGGGACACTGAGGCTCAGAAAAGGTAGATAATTTTATCAGTTGCCAAGACCCCCCAACCAGGAAGTGGCAGCACTGGTTTAACCCAAATACATTTCACTCCGAGGTGCTCACACTCTTTCCATTGGGATTACGTGCACCTATCAATATTATATTCGTGCCACTTTTCAAATAAGAAAACTGAATACTTGTGACAAGCCCTCTACCCGAGAGACCACTTTAGTTTTACAACAGTCCAAAGCAGGAACAAACTTCTGGTCCCTGTGGCCCACAGGATGAAGGCCAAACCCTCACTGGTCCCTCTTTTGACCCTTGACCCTGTCCTAGCCCACTTCTCCCAGCTCATGGCCTGCTGTTCTGTCCATCTCCCCAACAGGCCACCCCGTTTCCTCACCTCTGCACCTCCATGCTTTGGATCAAGTGGAAAAAGGCAGGTAGAGGCACTAGGTCCAAATATTGATTCCGTCAGTTACCTGCTGGGTGACCTTAGGCAAGTCACTTCACCTCTCTGAGTCTCCCTTTCCTTGGCTGTAAAGTGAAGAAAGATGTGCCTAAGTCTCAGCCTAGGACCTGCCCTCCACATTATGAACTGATGAACGTGTGCTGTTGGAAGGATAGGAGGCAGGGAGGAAGGAATTTATTGTGCTCCCACCATGTGCCAGACGCTGTGAATGACACTAGGGACACTGGTGAACAGGCGGATACAGTCACCACTTTCCTGGAGATTTTTCTCGAAAGGGCTGCGGATGTGGTTAATTCCAGCAGGAGGTTAAGCAACTGGGGCTTTGTAACTGTGGGCAGAAATTCTCCTGAGCCATGGACTTCAGCCAGGAATGACGGTGGGGAATTACCCTAATATGACAGGAAAGAAAGGAGACTTGCCCCAGTTCACTCAGCTTTCAGTGCTTGGAGCCTGAATTTGAACCTGGAGTCTGCTTTGGCATCCACCCTGGTTCTCTCTTGGGTCCCTAGGACTTAGCCGCAGGAGGAAGCTCGTGAAAGAGAGATCGGGGGCCCTAAGAGAAAGCAGGTGAAAGGACAGACCTTTCTAGGCCCTTACTCACATAGTGAGGCCCAGCCCAGCCAGCCCTCAGCAGCGAGCGCCTCACACTCAGGTGTGCCCCTTGGCAGGGAGAACCTGGCTGCGACTCTCTCCTGCCACCGTCTGTGGGATGAATGACTGAGCAAACGCTCCCGGGTCTGTCTAGTCCAGCCCGAGCTCTCCGCCCCCACCCACGTTCCTCAAACACCCAAGCACCTGATTGTAAACGGAGCTGGGGGCGGGGAGCGGAAGTGGGGGACTGGGGGGCGGAGGGGGACGGCAGATCAGGGAACTGAAGCAGAGGCCCACTCAGCAATTCCTTCAGGTCTTCACTGTTTTCTTAAGGAATCTTGTGCATATTGCATTCCACTCCCTAGCGGATCTGTGTTCCCCCCCTGCTCCCTCCCCGCCCCACCCCGTGTTTGTTTTAATAACAATCAACCTTTTCTGTGTCTGCCTCTCCAGTGGACAGTGGCTTCCCTCGAGGGCAGGCTGCAGGCTACCTTACTCAGTGCCTGCGGCCCTCAGCACAGGCCTAGTCCAGATGGGTGAGCTATGCTTGGAAAAATGAGAGAATGAATGAATGAGGCAGGGCGATGTGTGCGGGGGAGTGTGGTAGGGCCCCCCCCCAATAATGGCCTCCCAACCTGTCCACTTCCTAATCCCTGAAACCTGTGCATACCTTACCTTATATGGCAACATGAACTTTGCAGGTGTGAGTAATTTAAGGATCTGGAAATGAGAGTCCAGCCTCCTCTTCCTGATGGTCTGTCTTGTGGATTTCAGACTCACTGAGCCAGCACCCACAATTGCATAAGCCAATTTCCTACAATCGGTCAACCAATCATTTTATATATATATAATATACATGTCATATATATTATCTATATGTTATATATATATATCCTCCTCATTCTGTTTCTCTGGTGGAAGCCTGAATGATACTGGAGCCAAGGGAAATTGGCCTCTGGGTCTGTATTTGGGAGACCATTCAGATTGGGATTATGAAAGGCAGAGAGACAGCCCAAGAATAATCTAGAAGGTCTGGTATCCTTCAGTTGGGGCCTGCCTTGGCCCAGGTCTCCAGGGAGGCTGGTCCACTGACCTTGGCCGTGGGCAGGGTGGAGGTGGAGTGCAAGGCCCTCACTGGCAGCTGAGCAAACAGAAGAGTAGTGGGGGATGGGAGGCAGCAGAGCCAGGAAGTTAGCAGTGAGGGAGGGATGGAGGGGAGGGGTAGGCCCTGGAGCACTGAATGCAGGGCGAGGTCTCTGGGCAAGGGAAGAGGCCTACAGGCACTAGAAAAGCCAGGCTGGGCTGGGCCCTGGGGACACAGCAGAAGATAAGGAATAGCCCCTGCCTCCTGGGCCAGGCACACTGTGCACTCCCCAGGTTGCCTGGTGTAGTTAAGTATAGTGCATGGCACAAAATAAATAATTACCGAACAAATTATCTGAGACCAGGCCCAGCCGGTAGGGGACCTAAGATGAAGCGTTTGACAAATAAGGTCTGGGAAGAAAAAAAAGTTGGCTTAGTGGAGGCTGGGAGTAGGGAACTGAGATGAGAGGGGCCTGGGCTCCGAGGTAGGCTGCCTGGAGGGGGAGGACCAGCTGCCCATGCCCCTTCCTTCGGGAGCCAGCAGGGTGGCAAGGGAGAGGGTTGCTTCCTGCCTCCCCTCAGTCCACCCACCCAGGGTAACTTTCCTAAGGACAAGCCCCACCTCCCGCAAGGGCTAATTGGAGCCGGATCTCTGCCCTCCAGCCCCAGCCCTCCATTTCCCCTCAGAACTCTCCTGGGCTGTGGTTTTAGCAAACAATTTGGATCATTCTAGAGCTGGCAGAGGAGACCTGGCCCCTTCCTAAGTGGTGGTAAGAAATGCTCTGCATTCCTGAGTTGGAGGCCAGGGGCCATTCCTGCTCAGCACAGAGCAGCCTCGGAGAAGAGAAATTAAGCCTGAACCCAGACACCCCGCCCAGGTTACCCAGCTCCTTCGGCTGCCAGTGCCTGTGCCATCGGATGTGCTGGCAAAGAGCCCTCTTGTCTGCGAAGGGCCACCTGGGGACCAGTGGGCTGAGGCCTGACCCCTGCAGGCCCCAAGGCAAGCAGCCCCAACGAGTCCTAGAATGTTAGAGAGCGTCTCTGGGACCTCCCCCTGGAGACTGGGCTCCAGTCTTCAGAGCTGCCCAGAGGAGGGCCAGTCCGGTCCCTGCGAGCCTTCCCGTGAGGGCCAGCCCAGCCGGGCACCGATGAGGCTCTCCACTCATGAGGCTCTCCATCTGAGTTTGCAGAGGCGGAGTGTGAGGGCAGGGGAGTGAGGTGTGGGGCAGAGAGCAGGCCTCTGAGGATTTGCACCTGTGCTTGGGCCTCAGCATATGTGAAGTAAATAGGGAGCTCGAGGAGTGTGACCCAGGGGCCTGGTGCGGCTGTGGAACGGCTACGGGGACTCGCTCACATTTACTCACAACCCTGCAACTGTACTATCATCGTACCCATAGCACAGATGAGGGCGGAAGCCAGGGAGGGTAAGCAGCTCCTTCAAGGGCCCGGCAGGTAAGTGCAGGGGCAGTCCTGGGGCTTCAGAGCCTCTCTCTCTCTCTTTTAAGGGCTAGGCCCACTGCCTCAGGGGAGGGAGGAGAAGGACAGGCTGGGGAAAGGGCTAGGCCCACTGCCTCAGGGGAGGGAAGAGAAGGACAGGCTGGGGAAAGGGGAGTGAACGTCTCCTTTCACAAGCCCTTTCCACTGGGCTTCTAGATAGAGTGTCCTTTGGAGAAACAGTTCTCCAGTAATAGATAACATTGAGAAACCGCCAGAGTAGCCGACCTCTCAAGGCACCTGGCAGTAGGGTTGCGGGATGGCTGCCCCGGGCCTGCTCCAGGATTGCTGTTTATGCCTGGAGTGGGATGGGGCAGGTGGAGGAGCAGCAGACCCAGTCCTGACCCAGACCCTGAACCCCACTCTGCAAACGTGTCACCCAGGTTCTCTGAGGTTCTCAGATAGCAATACCTCTGTGCACCTGGAGTGTTGCACGATCCATGTGACCGTGACCATGTGACCATGACCGTGCTGTCTAACAGCACTTGTTGGAGCATCACCTCAGTGTCCAGAGATCCAGCGGCGGTCCCATTCTGCCGATGGCTCCTGGGAAAATGATATAAAGACGGCTCTTACATCTGGATGGTTCTTCATAACCTGCAAAATGCACTCGTAACTAATCTGATTTGAGCCTCCCACAAGGCCAGCGGGCTTTATTATCCTGTTTCAAGACGGAAAACCAGAAAACCGAGGTAGTGAGTAAAGAAGCCACTTGCTCGTGGTTCCTCAGTCACCAGGGAGCAATGAAGAACTCCAACCTTGGTCTTCTGATTCCCAGTGCTCATTTGATTCAGTGCTCTTTTTACTCCCCATCCTCACCCTGCTCCAAAAAAAGAATACATTTGCAAGCATCCAGTGCCATTCATCTTGCTGACTTATCCCTGAATCCTGATCAGAATCCTGATAATAATGATGACAACAGCTGATTTTATTGAGTTCACCAGGCACCTGGTCAATGCTTTACAAACATCTTAGGCTTCACGACAGACCATTCTATGTATGAAACAGTGAATGCTGTTAATCCCATTTTACAGATGAGAAAACAGAGTCTCACTTGCTCTAGGATGCACACCTAGGAAGCAGTAGAGCTAGACTTTGAGCCTAAAACCAGCCCTCTACACCAGCGTCCTAATCGGCAGCCAAGAGGCCATTCCTCTCGTCCCCCTCACTCTCTCTCCCCCCATTCTCCTCCCTGCATTTGGGTTTATCTTCTCTTCCCCTCAACAGACTATAAATTCCTCTGGAGGCAAAGCCTACATCCTAATCTTCTGAGCATCCATCCTGCGCATTCAGCATTTTGCTTTGCACATAGTAAGTTCTCCGCAAACTTATTAAATGAATGAAATAACTTCTCACTCTTCTATAGCATCTTGGAGGTTTGAAAGGATCGTGAGGAGGTGGGAAGAGTGTGAGCTGTGAGGTCAGACAGACCCGCATTGGCATTTCCACTCCACCACCTAATGTTGGTATGATCTTGACCTCAATGTCCTCATCTGTAAAATGGGGTTAACAACACTCACCCTCCTCCCAGAGTTTTGAGGAAGATTAAAACAAGATGGAGCCTGTAAAAACTTCTCCCTTCACAGGGTGTGAGAGGCAGAAAAATGGCCCCCAGAGATGACCACAGTCCTAATTCCTAGAGCCCATGACGAGTTAGGTTACCTGGCAAAGAGGAAGTAGTGTTGCAGATGGAGTTAAGGTTGACCTTAAAATATGGAGATTAGCATGGTGACTATAGGTGACAATACTATACTGTATATTTGAAAGTTGCTAAGAGTTTTGATCTTAAAAGTTCCTGTCACAAGAAAAGAAATGTAACTGTGAGGCGATGGATGTTAACTAGACCTATTGTGGGCATCGTTTTGCAATATATATATCAAGTCATTATGTTATACACCTGAAACCAATACAATGTTACATATCGATTGTATCTCAATTAAAAAAAAAAAAAGGAGATTATCCTGGATTACCCGGATAATAATTACAATAGACTCACAGGGGTCCTTAAATGGGGAAGAGGAAGGCAGATAAAAAGTCAGGGAGATGTGACTATGGAGGAATGGTCTCGGAAAGGGACAACGAGGGACAATGCGGCTGGCTTTGAAGATGGAGGCAGGGCCCTGGAGCCAACCAGTGTGGGAAGCCTCTAGAAGCAGGAAGAGGACAAAGAAATGGATTTTCCACAGGGCCTCCGAACACAGCCCTGCTAACACTTGACTTTAACCCAGTGAAATATGTGTTGGACTTCAGACCTCCAGAACTGTAAGATAATAAATATGTGTGTGGTTTAAGCCAAGTTCATGGTCATTTGTTTTCAGCAACAATAGGTCAGTAAATGTTAGTTTCCTTACCCTCCTCTAACTCCTTTAATTCCCATCCATTCTCTACGTAGCATTACAGTAAGCAAGGCTTTACTCCTACTTCATACCTGAAGAAACAGTCTGGGACAGGTGATGCGACTTGTCCAAGGTCATGAACGCAGCAAGGTGGAAATGGAACTGGAAGCCAGACCTCTGATTCTGACCCCTGGATGCTTCCTAACATATCACACCGCCTGCCTTAATGGTCACCCAGTGGATGTAAAAGTATATTAACAGTCCACAAAGGAAATATGAAGAGCTGCTTAAGTTTGCGAGGATAGTTATCCTCTCAGATGCCTGGAAGCCCCCACCTCTGCAGAGACCATTTTTGCCTCTCAAGCTTCAGTTCTTGCCAACCCCCAACCCCCCGCCCCAGCTCCTTGCCCTTATATGTCCTGTCTTCCAGGAAAGGGATTCTGGCCTTTGACGCCCCACCCCTTGGACTTGGTCCAGTGCCAACACCCAGGAGGTGCTCAGCGAAAGTGGGGTTCTCCTCCCCTACAGCCTGGCCCTTTACTCTCTGCCCTCCTGGTGAAGGCTGTCCTCAGAGCCCCCCAAAAGTTATACATGCTATCCCGAGCCCCAGGGAGCCTGCACATCCTGCCTGCGTGGACAGGGTGGGAGGAAAGCTGCATCCCCCACAGCCAGCTGATGGGGTCAGAGGGGAAACTGCACTTCCTGCCGGGCCCCTAGGGAGCCTTGTCTCTCAGAGAGGCCACTGGGTCGCTGTGCATGAGCTCCGGGGGGAGGGAGGAGGGAAGGAAAGGGAGGTTAGGGAGAGGACAAGGGGAGAGAGAAGAAGGGGGCAGGGAGAAGAGGAAGGACAGGGCCAAGGGGAAGGGAGGCAGAGGGAGAGAGAGAGCACAGCAGAGACAGAGAGGAGAGAGAAGAGAGAGAGGATCAGATGCTTAGACAAAGAGGCAAGAGTCAGAGACACAGGAAAGGGTACGTGAGTTAGAGACAAATGGTCAGCGAGTGCGAGAAAAAGAGAGACACGTGGACAAAGAGAAGCAGAGAACAGGCAAGAACAGGAAAATCACCTGAGCCTCCCAGACCTTGCAGACTTTCTTTTAGGTTTTCCGTGTGTCTGTGCTGTGAGGCCTGCAGGCCTGGGGTCAGCATCCCGTCAACCTGACCAACAAGCCCTTTTGCTTAGGCCCCTGGCGCCGGCGGGATGGGCAAGTGTCGCGGCCTTCGTACTGCCAGGAAGCTCCGGAGCCATCGGCGAGATCGGAAGTGGCATGATAAACAGTGCAAGAAAGCCCATCTGGGCACAGCCCTGAAGGCCAACCCTTGTGGAGGCGGATCCCGTGCAAAGGGAACTGTGCTGGAAAAAGTAGGGGTTGAAGCCAAACAACCAATTCTGCCACCAGGAAGTGTGTCAGGGTCCCGCTGATCGACAATGGCAGAAAGATCACAGCCTTTGTACGGTCGCTTGAATTTTACTGAGGAAAATGATGAAGTTCTGGTTGCTGGATTTGGTCACAAAGGTCATGCTGTTGGTGACATTCCTGGAGTCCTCTTCAAGGTTGTCAAAGTAGCCGGTGTCTCTCTTTTGGATTTATACAAAGGCAAGAAGGAAAAACCAAGATTATAAGTTTCAATGGTGAAAACACAGTAGCCATAAATTTTCATATGCAAAAAAAAAAAAGAAAAAAAATTGGACCAACGAATATTGCCATCATGGCCACTGATGACCTGGTTGGTATCAGCCAGGCCACTAGAGCCTGGAGGAAGCTGGCTAGGCCCAGCCCAGTGTGGGAGTGGTCAGCTCCCCCAAGCCACAGAGACAGATCCCCTGGGGCCTTGACTTGTGACAGACGCCTGGGAAAGCCCTTGCCCACCCTCCCCCAGTCACATTCAGAAATTCTTAAGGGTCTTAATATATGTCTCTGGGACGGGACATTTCTCAAGGAGGCATGAAAGACTTTAAATAACCAGGCTTTATTGTGGAAAAACCTGGGCTTTGCCAGCAGGCCAACCTGAATTGAAATCCAGATTTGCTGGGTGTCCTCAGGCAAATGACCTCCTCTCTCTGAGCTTTGTAGCTCCCAAATGTGACTAAGCTCCCTGACATAGCTGTTGTTCTCACCCCTGCACTCACCTAGAAGGGGGTCTCAGGGGTTTGATGCCAACACCCAGGAGAGTGAGCTGCAGGCAAGGGTGTGGGGGCAGGCCAAACCCATTTTCTAGTAAGAGCGATAAATGGTGGGGATGGTAGGTGCCCAGCACCTGGGATCAGCGGTGGCCACCTTAAGGTGAGTCTTCTTCCCTCAAGCTGTCCCATAGTGTGGCTCGGGGTTGCTTCCTATTGTATAACCTCCATGCCTGACTCTGTTTCCCTTACTGGTTCTGTAATCTTCTTAAGGGCCTTTAATCCAATGATTCTCAAAGTGCCGTCTCAGGACCTGCAGTTAGAAACTTATCAGCAATACTGGGAACATGTTTAGAAATACAAATTCTTGGGCCCACCTTAGACCTACTGAATCAGAAACTATGGGGTGGGGCCCAGCCATCCCTGTTTAACAAGCCCTCCAGGGGATGGTGATGCTCGCTCAAGTTTGAGAACCACTGTTCTAGTACATTCCTTTTCTAGTTTCTAGATAGCAAGGATTCCACTGTGTGCACCTGAGTCCCCTCCCTGAACCTAAAGCTCCTGGGAATGACTGGGACAGTCCATTGAACACACTCCTATGCTCGGTGCAGGACTGAGAACTTCCTTTCTTTTAAGCTACCTCTTTACAACATTGCATTTTGATTCAAATGGTATTTTTTTGGTTTCGTTTCGTTTCGGTACCTACTATGTGCCTGGCAGGAGAGAAAGGTCTTGAAAAATGCTTCCGATCTCGTTGGAGTGTCACAACTCACAGCGAAAACGCTGAAGAATAACAGGAGAGGATGAAATGAAATGCTCCGTGAGGAGAGCACTGTAGCAGGGAGAAGCCCCTGGGAGTGCTCAGGGAAGGCTTCCTTGAGGAGGGAGGTTATCGAATGATATCTATAGATATGAGAGTTTGAATCAGGGCTTTCTCTTTTGCAAGTGAGGGAAATCTGACTCAGCAGGTTTAAAGAAACAATGGAATTTATTGGCTCACATCAGCAGAATGTCCAGAAGTAGATCTCTAGATTCTGACAAGGCTGGATCCAGGTGCTCGAGTGAACCATATGAGGGTTTGTCTCCATCCATCTCTCAACTGTTTTCCTACTTATCGGCCCTACTTTGAAGTGGGTGCTCTCTGCACAGTGGCACAAATGAACCCTCGAGTTACTGTATTATATTTCATTGGTTTAACAAACTCAGGAAAAGTCCAGTGTTAAAATTCTGATGCACCGATATGGGCTACATGCTCATCCCTGAACCTATTGCTGATGGCCAGATGAATGAAGAATTCATCTGATTGGCTGAATCCAGGGTCACGTGTCAGCCCTTGGAGCCAGAGAGTAGAATGAGCCTCATGGGAAAGAAATGGACCAATAGTGCGAAGGAGGTGGTTCCCCACATGGAAACCGGTTGTGGTGCCAGAGGAAGAAGAATGGCATGCTGGGAAAGCAAAAGCAACATGCACTGACTCCATGGAACAAGACTGGCCAGATGATGAATCGGAACGAGGGCACTTTGGGAGGAAAGAAGGATGTATAGTCATCTACTGCTACATAACAAAGTACTACAAACTCAGAGAGGCTTAAACCACAAACATTTATGATCTCACCGTTTTTGTGGGTCAGGAATATGGGCAGTGCTTATTTCAGTCCTCTGCTCAGGGTCTCACAGGGGGACAAAGTGTTGGCTGGGCCTTCAGTCTCATCTGAGGCCAGACTGGGGAAGGATCCACTTCCAAGCTCACACAGTTGTTGGCAGAATTCAGTTTGTTACTGTTGTCAGCCTGAGGGTCTTCTTGCTGGTTGTCAGGGGGAGACCTCCCTCAGTTCCTTGCCACATGGGCTCCCCAACTTGGTTGCTTGCTTCATCAATGCCAGCAAGGGAGACAGAGCCTCCTCGCAAGAAGATTCTGTAATGGAGTCACACACATGTAATTGGGTACATCCCCATGACCTTTGCCACGTTTGGTTGGTTAGAAGCAAATTGTGGCCCTCCCCATACTCAAGGGAATTACACAACGGTGTCAACACCAGGAGGAAGGATCAGGGAGCTGCCCTAAAGTTCAGCCTCCACAGGTGACAGGCTGAGCAGTGACCTGGAGTTGAGACTCAAGTTAGATGGGCAGAGGATACCCAGACGTACGTACACGGGCCTTGAAAAGGGGTTGCTCCTCTCTGATGCCATAAGCTCTTAAGAGTAGGGAATCTCATCTCTGATTTGTGATTTTCCTCCATGGCCAGCCCAGCTCCTGGCACATAACATGCCCTTAGCAGTACTTTGTTGGTCGAATTGTTGAACTAGATAACATATCCAAGCTCATCCATTTGTTCATTCGTTCATTCAGCAAGCAAGCATTTAACGGAGCCCCTTCCGGGTGTCACGCAGTGTGCCAGGTGTTGGGACACAGTGTGGAATAAGGACAGAGTTTTGCTCTCTTCAGAATGGTAACTCACAGCTGAACAGTACGGCTGTTTATGGTTTGTGGTTTATGAAGCCCTTTCACATATCCTGTCCCGTGATCCTGGTATGCGGATACTGTTGAAGAGATAGAGGTTCAGAAGGATGAAGACGTTTGCGTGAGGCCCCGCTACAGTGGGAAGCTGGACTCCCTTCCCAGTTCTCTCTCCTGGGACCGCGCTGCTCAGCGGGCATTAGGGTGTAACCTCAGCACACTGCTTGGGGCTCCTTCATCTGACTTGGAGTTTGGGAGGTGCCCTGCAGTGGCCCCCAGTGGGACTTGGGAATCCTCATTGGAGAAGTGGCTTGGGGCCACGGGAGCTGGGAAAGGGCCTAGTGTGTGTCCTCTGCCTCCACCACAGGCCCGATAAGGAAGTGACCACGATCCCTTTTGGGTCACTTTCTTGGTCAAAAGAGGAACATGGTCTTGAGTGAAAAGGAAAGATATGGTGAGAGCTGCCACTAAAAGTGACTTGGTCAGCAAGGAGGATGGGGACAGCAGGGTCTCATCTCCTGCTGTCTTGGTTCATGAAGTTCCATCTCCAGTTGTGCCTTCCTATTTACTGTCTTCCTTTTCAAAATCTACTTATCGCTCAAGGTCCATGTGCAGGCCCACCCCTCCAGGAAGGTCCCCGCATGGCACAGCTCTCACTGGCCCTCCTGCCTCCTGGGACCACGGCTGTTATTTGCTTTGCATTTGGGGATTCTAATTTGGTTGGAAGCGGAAGCAGGGCCTGAGACAAGGACCTGAATACAGGTTGTTTATTTGGATGATGCTCCCAAGCAACTCAGGTAGAGGAGGAGTGGGAAAATGAGACTCAGAGGGAAGACAACGGATAAAGCATACGCTCTCAAGCCGGTTTCCGCCGTCGTCAGCTGGGGACCTCTGGGAGCCAGTGTCCCAGTTGTCCTGCCCAAGGAGTGAGGACTGATTTCAGGTATAGCCCTCCAGCAAAGTGTTACAGGTACTGGCAGAAGTCCCACTGGGGTTCACAATATCGGGATGCTGACAGTATCTACATCAGTGTAAGATTTCTTTGGAACAGAGGGTTTCACTGTGAAAGATTAAACTTTGAAAGCCAGTGACATAAGCCAAAATTCCCATTTCACAGATGGGCTAATAGAGTCCCAGAGATAGCAGGGGAATTGCCTCAGGCAAGTTAAGGAAAGAACCTGAACTAGACCCAGAAACCCAGGTGTCCAGTCTGGCAGTCCAGCACTCTTTTTTTTTCAATTTCAAAATAATTATCGAGTCATCCGGCCTCCCTCGATGTTAATATTTTGCATAACTATAGTTTAATATCAAAATCGAGAAATTGACATTAGTGCAATCCACAGAGGTCACTCAGATTGTACCACTTATACATGCATTTGTTTACATGTGCGTATATAGCTTTATGCAATTTTATCATGTGTAGCTTCATGTAACCACCACCATAACAAAGATACTTAGCTGTACCATCACCACAAGACACTTCTGTCCAGCCACCCTCTGCAACCCATTCCTAACCCCTGGCAAGCTCTATGCTCCACCTCTATAATGACGTTCATTCATAGATATTATAAATGGAACCATGCAGCATGTAGCCTCTTGCAACTGGCATGTTTTTGTTGTTGTTGTTGTTTTTATTTTAAATAAATTTATTTACTTAAATTAGTTTCAAGTATACAGTATATTGGATAGAGATCTATATTGTTCATAAAACAATGCCCCCCAATTGCTCCCTCCCTCCCCTGGCCCTCCACTTAGCCATCATATTAATGCTAGCTGCATTCCCTGCGCCATGCTCCCCGTGCCCAACTACCAACTACTAATTTGTACTTCTTTAATCCTTTACCCATTCTTCCAACCCCCCAACCCCTTCCCCTCAGGTCCATCACCAAATTGTCCACTATATTTGTGAGTCTGTTTTTGACTAGTTTGTTCTTTTTGTTCCTTAGATTAGACATATAAGTGAAATCATATGGTATTCGTCTTTCTCTGTCTGACTTATTTCACTCAGCATAATAACCTCTAGGTCCATCCATGTCATTGCAAAGGCATGTTTTGTTTTGTTTTTTTTTTAACCAGAATAATTTTCTTGAGGTATAACCAAGTCGTGTGTGTCCATAGTTCATTTCTTTTTATTGCTGAGTAGTATTCCATGGTATGGATATACCACATTAACCATTCATCCATTGAAGGACATTGGGCCATTTTTTGGTTGTTATGAATAAAGCTGCTAAGAACATTCACGTACGAGCTTTTGCACTGTGGAAGGCAGAATAATGGCCCCCAAAGATGTCCACATCCTCATCTCTGGTACCTGCGACTGTGTCATCTTACAGGGAAAAAGGGACTTTGCAGTTGTAATTAAGTTAAGGACCTCAGTCATTGAAGTTTTAGCTGGGCACAAAGCTGTCCAACCAAAGACTATCTTTCCCAGACTTCCTTGCAGCCTCACATGGTCACGTGACTAGGTTAAGGCAATAAATGTGAGGGAAAATGATGAGAACACCTTCTGAGTGGTGACCTATATTATTATCAATTGCTGAGTAACAAATTACTCCCAAATTTAGCAACTTAAAACAACAATAGATATTATCTCACGTAGGTCCAGTGAGTCAGGAATTTAGCTGAGTGGCTCTGGCTCAGTTCTCTCACGAGGCTGCAGTTAGGATGTCAGTTGGGCTGCAGAGGCTCCCACACATACATGGCCGGTAAGTTCATGGTGGCTGTGGGTGGGAGGCCTCAGTTCCTCACCATGTGGACCTCTTCACAGGGCCACTTGAATGTCCTCATGACATGGTATCTGGCTTCCCACAGAGCCACTGACCCAAGAGAGCAAGGTGGAAGCCGTGATGTCTTTTATGACGTAGCCTCAGAAATCACGTTCGCTGTCACACTGTCTTTTCTGAAATATCCAACTGGTTACACAGGTCCACCCTACTTGCTGTAGAAGGGCATGACACAAGGTCATGAATACCAGGAGGCAGATATCATGGGGGCGATCTTAGAGGCTGGCTACCACATGCCCTTAATAGGAAAAGAGTGTTCCAGCCCCTCCTCTCTTTCTCTTCCCCTGCCTGGAATGACAGACAAATTGCCATTTTGTGGCTTGAGGGCATGTGGATAAAGACAACCCCATAGGGATGGCTGAGCAACAAAATAGAAAGAGCCTGGGTGCCCAGCACCGGTGAGCTGCCATGCCAGCCTTGGACCACTTCCCTGGACTGGTACATGAGAAAAAAACACAGCTGTGTCTTATTGAAGCAATGACGTTGCCCACACCATTATAGCAGCCTAGTCTGTCCTCTAAATAATACTGACACTTTGCAAGGACCCTCAGCTCCTTGGTCTCCAGGAATTTATGTGAGGGGAAGATAGTGATTGGATTCCATCTGCTTCCGCTCCTGGCTCTCCCATCACTCAAGTCTTGGCAGTCTAGAAAACAGGATGAGCAACCAAATTTCAGCCCCCTCTCTCCCTTCCTACCTGCCCCTATCCCTTACCCTGCCCAATGAATGGGCCACTAAAAGCATCATTCCTTTACTTGAAAGTTACTTAAAGCCACGGGGGTTTAAATTGCCCTGGAGAAACAGCCCACTCACCATTAATATCACTCTGTCTCTGCTTCCCTAATGTAGTCCTGGTCATCTGTCTAGATACACTTGGCCATCTAGAAAGTTCTTTCTCGCCAACCCATTTTCTCACTCGAACCTGAAAACAATCCTGAGTTCCATTTTGCAGGTGAGGAAAGTGACCTTCAAACAGAGCTAGAAGGGACAGAGAGGGGAGGATGCATGGATGGGGGTCTTTCTCTGCAACCTTGGCAGTTTGTGTTTTTTTTACCCTCATCAGAGCCTCATTGCTCTGCCCAGTGTGTGTCTCCCACAGGCTTGTGGGCCCCTCGAGGGCAGAATTCAGTCTGGTTTTTTCCTGTGTCCTCAGTGCTCCTATAGGAGTTTGCTGACTTGAGGGTATGTGGGTACCTAAGTCACAAGAGGGTCCATGGGAACCAGAAAAGGGAGGCCATAGGTAGAGTGACCCAATCTTTCCAACCCGAGGAAGGCCAGGCTACCTGCCCCTTACGCTCCTAGCCGTCATTGGTGCCAAGCCTGCGAGAAAGTCTTTCAAAGCCAGTGTTCACTGAGAGCTTACTACATGCTGGGCAATGAGGTAGGCACCATTACTGTCCCCACTTTATAGACAAGGAAACTGAGGCCTCCAGTTGAAAAGCATCTCCTAGACCCTTGACAGTCAACGGTTCTGTGCAAGCCTCACTGGGAGAATTTTGCTCCTAATAGTTTGGAGAAATGTGGCTTCTGTTTAATCCCCAATTTTAATGATGATAATGATGATGATGAAGAAGAAAATAATAATAATAATAATAACGATAATAATAATAACATGTGACAAAGGTCCTTGTGGTCCAACCACGCAGCGGCAGCTGTCCCGTGCCCCTTTGGTACTCAGGTCTGGTTGGGGATTCTGCCTGGCGGCTCCTGCCATGTTCCTTGATCTCAGCAGAGCCCATATTTTCTAGAGGAACACAGACGTCAGGCTCTGCAGCCCAGTGGCTCTTTTTTGGCTCTGGGGAAACACCCACTCCCTCGCATTCCCTCTAGCCGCTCTGGGAGTCCCTCGGGAATTTCCTCTTGGCCAACAGCTTTCTGAGACTTTAGCGAAACAGCTCTTGCTATTTGCTCACTCATGACTCGTCCTCCTTCCCAGGAGTCAAGCTTGAGCTCAGGAGGGCTGCTCGAGGGAGTAATTCTCCATTTGTTCAATAGTATAAATCGAAACACCTAATATGTGGCAGGCACTGAGCAGAATGCTAAGGCTATAGATGTACCTTCTGTGTGGGCCAGCCATCCTCAGACTCAGTCCAGGAGGGAATACAGATAAGGTAACAATGATTAAAACAGTGAGATAATACTTCACATTCGTCACAAAGAAGAAAAGTCCATACTCTCAAGTGCTGGCGACAGTGAAGGGACATAAGAGGCCCCAAGCACTGTTGTGGGCATGTGACTTAGCACAGCCATTCTGGGAAGCAAGCAGGCAGTATTTGGCAAAATTAAATCTGGGCACGCCTTGTGACCCAGAAATCCCACTCCTGGGTAATCATCTCAGAGAGACTCTCATAAAAATCCCTGAGAGAGCTTAGGCAGTGATGCTGATTGCAGTGTCGCTGGTGACGAAAGTTAACAGATCCACGCCTGGGGAGCGGCAGCAAGAAACAACGAATAAGTTTGTACAGCAGCAAGGACAGGGAGATCTCAAAGCAGTAAACAGAGTGAGATTTAATCTTTGAAAATTAAAACACATGTAAGAAATCCTTAAAAGAAAATTTGTGGGATTCATATAGGTTTAAGGATCAAGGAAGAAGGAAAACATAAATAAAAAAAAAGGAAAGAAAGAAAGAAAAAAACAGAGGGGTCTTGCATAAGCTACCAAAGATGCATTGCCAAACCCTGAAAGTATGTCAACTCAACTCTATGTATCTAGAGGTCCTTAGAAGTGAAATAAGAACATATAGCTACACTCACAAACGAATAACTAAGCCTAGTGGAGATAATCTGAGGATCCCACCCCAGGCTGCTCTGCTCTGTGTTCATAATACTCCCTTCTAGCCTTGGCTCAGTGGCCTCAAACCAACCTTCTAGATTTAGACTCTCTGTTACTTTCCAGTGAGTTCTCTCCCAGAAGCCTCCCTGGTCACAGGCAGATAGACCCATGTTGGATGCCCCAGAACCTCCAGGCTTACCTGAGCCACAGGTGAACACTGCTTATGTCTCAAAAGGAGACTCTAGCTGCACCTAGATCGTGGACACGTTCGTTGCCCTGTTTTGACATCCTTTACTGAGAGCCTGCTTGTGGTCAGGCACTGAGAGCAGAAAGAAGTGATAACGATAAAGCGCTTCTATTTTGCATTTAGTGTAGCAGGCTGGCGCTTTACTTATAGCAACCCATTTAAATCCGTATTTATTTAAAAAAATTTTTTTTCAACCCACTTAAATCCATTTACGCTCACAGAAACTTATAACATTAGCTAGTCAATCATGATGTCCCTAGAAAGGAAATGGATGGGCATCCTATTACTTGATTCACATAAGTGGAAGAATTCTAGGTCAAGTGAACAGAGACGAACTTGAGTCACCATCCAGAGTCACCTCCCTCAATCAATTCCCAGACTTGAACCGGTCTACAGACCCAGACATCTTGAATGAAGGGAGGGCTGGTTCCACTGGAGGAGGGACCCTGCCACATGACCAAGAAGTTATACTCTTAGTCTTTCTCCCAGCCTTTCCCAAAAGGTGGTCTGGCCATTTACTAGGGCTACTGCATTACGGGGAGGGAAATAATCAGACATTTCCGGCTCCAAATTGACACTAATTCCAGGGGACCCAAAAAGGCCCCTGTGGTACATTAGTCAGAGTTAGTAGGGCTTATGGAGGTCAGGTGATCAACAGAGTTTTAGCTCAGGTCTGTCTCACACTTGGCCAGGTGAGGAACCATCCTGTAGGTATTTCCCCAGTTCCAGAATGCATCATTGGAATAGACATACACAGCAACTGGCAGAACCCTCAGAAGGCAGATACAGTTACGACGGTCCCCATTTTACGGAGAAGGATACTGAGGCATAGGAGATTAATAAACTTAAGCAAGGTCACACAGCTGGGAAGCCAGGATTCAAATCTTGGCAGTTGGGCTCCAAAGTCCACATCCTTAACCATTACACTATACTACCCTTATGTGCTTGCAACTTAGTAGGGGAGAGAAGCAAGTACACAGACAATTGTAATACATTGTAAAATTGCAGTGATAGAAATGAACGCAGGGGGCTAGAGTCTGAGAGGGGTGGGGGTGGTGTAAAAGTTAAGGGGTTCTCTGTAGCAGAGATGAATGTCTAAATGCTGATGAGATGGTGAGTTCATGTAGCTTAAGGTGGGTGGGATGGGCAGGGAAGTACTCCAGGTGGAGCAGGGGCTCTGGGACTACGGAGGAAGGGGGCAGAGGCAGGGAAGAGAGGAAGTGGGTTGAGACGGCGACATGGCTTGGGGTTCCTGGCTGCTGTGTGAGAGTCGAGTCTCGCGTTGATCCTTGGACTCAGGGAGGGGGAGAAGGTGAGGGGAGAGACCCAGGGGGGGCTGCACCATGGCTGAGAGTCCCTGGTCTTGCCTCCTGGGGCCCAGCCCAAGCTGCTCAGGTTCAAGAAGCTTTTTCTTGCCATTGCAGTTTGTGACATTCTGGAGCACCCCCAACATGTGGCTTCTGTCCACAAGTCCTTGTGGTTAGTGTTTAGCAATGTACTTTCCTCTCAGAGTAAATACTGTTTTATTTTTGTTCTCTCTTTATTTATGGCCCTAGGCATCTCCCTGACCGCCATCTGAGGCCCCGAAAGGAAGGCAAAGGCTCTTCTGCAAATCTTGGAGGGTGGGTGGCCTTTTGTTGATGATTCTCATCCTGGTTATGTGGACTAAAGCTGCAGTCCTTGGGAGCAACATTTCTCTGGTTCTTTATAAAACAGCAACAACCTGGGAAGTGAGGGAACACAATGGCCAGTCCCTGGCCATAGCTTCATGGAAGAAGAGAGGGATGGATGTGTGTGGGTGCCTAGGGTGGGCCAGGCCCTTGCATTCCCATTCTTTCTCTTGATCCTCACTTCTATCTGTGAGATATGTAGTAGTTTACTTGGGTGAGGAAAATCTGGCACAGAGAGGTAAGTGAACTGGCCCAAAGTCACACAGCGGCACTTGGAGGTACTGGGTTCAAGCTGGCTGGCTGTGACATTTATCTTTTCCACTAGCCCACCCTGAAGCTTGAAACTTGGATGACAGTCCAGTGTCTTTAGGTTGGTGGAACTTAGGGAAAGAGACTGAAAATCTAGAAAAGAAAGAATCATTATATTCCTTCTCTCATCCAGTCTTGCTCCAAAGTAACTTGTATGAAAATAATAGCTGGTTTTATTGAGTGCTTACTTTGTTCTGAGCACTTTTTTGGTATGAAGTCATATAAACCTCACCACAGTTCCATTGAGCTAGGCGCTATTATTATCCTCATCGTGTAAGTGAGGACCTAGGTATGGGATGATGCTGTCAGGACCCGTTCCCTGTCCCTTAGCTCTGCTTTCCGGCATTCAGGGCTTATTTTCAGGCGGGCCCTGCCGACACGACAGTAAAGACAGCCAGTTGCTCCAGGCTCTCATCAAACCAGTTAGCAATCTCAGTAGAAAGAGAGCTTCTTCCTAAATAGTTCCAGCAAACATCCTGGGGCTACCTCCCCGGTTTGGGACTGGATTTCAAGAACTTCTCAAGACATGTCCTAGGATTCTGATTGGTTAGTTCTGAGTCATGTGCACACTCCAGACTTGGGAAATGGGTCAGTCCCTTTTGAACCATGGGGACTGAGAATGGGGGACTAGTGGCTTGCCAAAGGAGAACTGAGGTGCTGTTATCAGAAGCCAGAGCAGGAAGAGACCACAGGTGATGACTAGAAGTGTTAAGGGCCCTGGCCAGAAAGCCTAGATTCTGGTCTAAGCTCTCTCATTCATTCCCTGTATGGTTTGAGAAAGTCACTTTCCCTTTCTGAATGTCAGTTTCCTCATCTGTAAAAGGGGGTTTGACTCCGTCTGTGGGTCCCCAACCCGGCTGCTGTTGGAATCTTCTGGTGAGCTTTTCAAAATATAGATTTCCTGGCCCCTATCCAAGACTTCTGATTCAGTAGGTCTGGAGTATGAGCAAGGACTCTGCATTTTTGACAACCACAGGGGATTCTGAGGTGTTTTGTTTCTGGAATTCACTGGATGAGATGATTCCTGAGGGCCCTACAACTCTAACGTCCTCTGATCCTACAGTCAATGAATGTTGGCCTAAAAGCTGAGCAGAAGGATTCTGGCAGGTGCGGCAATACCCACCAAATATTTTATTCATTCTCCAGCACTAGCCTGCACCCTTTCTCTTGGGCGAGGCTGTGATTAGTTCTGGCTAATGAGATGTGTGAAAGTGGCATGTGCCACTTCCAGGATGAGGCAGTTAAAAGCCCATGCCCCAGACGTCAGTCCCTCTCTTACCTGCCTTGTTAATTTGTGAAGCAGAACCTGATCTGCGGGGCCACGGCCACACACAGCCAAGATGCGACAGTGGACACGGGAGAGAAAGTGAGCTCTGGCATTGATGTTCTTCCTTCTCTCCTTTCTCCAGCTGAATGGGAGCCTCCAGTGTAAAGTGGTGGTGGTAAGTGCAGACTGTGGCCCAGGGGAGGAAGAATAGGTAGGCTGTCCAAGGCTAGAGGCATCCTAGGATAGTGGGGGCAGTCTGGGTGTGGATTGGCTGGATGGCTCAAGGCAAGTTGATATCCATGTAAGGCATTGCGGGGAGGGGGAGTTGTTGCTCCTACATGAAGTATTCATCCTTGGTCACAGTTGGAGGGCAAGCTCAGTGGGGGGGAGTGAGTCACCAGAGTCCTGAATACCTGTGATGCTGAGGGAAATCCATCCTGAAGCCTTCCAAATCGAGGTCATTTCCTTCCATAGAACATGACTTCAGAGCGGCTTTGAGAATGTTTACAGCAATGGATGGTCACTCTTTTCAGGGGTCGTCCCTTGTTGGGGTTTGGAAATTTTCCCCACAGACCTTAGAAAAAAAACACAACTCTGCCTTTCCACTGGGAAATTCTGGTATGTGTGGACGCCGAGTTATGCTTGCATTTGGGCTTCTCACCCCCAACAAGGCCTCTACCCAGGAGATTAGATATTAGTTTTCAATTTTAACTTACTGTTTTGATTTCTATTTACTGTATTTACATAATTTATTATATTTCCCTTTTAAATTTATTTATTGAATAATACATTCTCACAATACAAGTCAAAAAATACGGAAAGATGTACAGTGAGAAGCAAGTCTTGTTCTACCCTGTCTTTCAGTCCCTCAGTTCTGGAAATAGAATCCAGGAAAATTTCAAGAAAAACTTGCTGGTAATAATAGCTACTGTTTATTAAAATTTGTTCTGTGCTGTATATATACTAGGCACTTTCCATATGGCATCTTCCCAATGTCCACAGCGGCCCTATAAAGGTGGTACAGATATGATAGGAGAGGAAATTGATATTTCAACAGGTGAAATAACTTGTCCGAGGTCACACAGAGAATAAAAGGCAGAGCCAGCGCCAACCTCATGCTTTTTCCAGTGTGCTGGCTGCCTCACAATGTCACTAATTAACATTGGGGTAATATTTTTCTATTTATAAACCATGTCATAAGACATTTAAGGCTCATGACACTTCTGTGAGGCAGGCAGGGAAGACTGAAGAAGGATGATGAAACTGAAGTTCCAGGAGTTCCCATGGTTCTAGCCACCAAATGTGACTTGGCCCTGTGCCAAGTGCCTTATAAACCCTGACTAATTTAATCCTAACAACAGTCCATGGAGTTTTTTTCTTTAGAGTTAAAGAAAGTGAGTCAGAAAGGTAAGGTGACTTGCTGAAGGTTATACCTCCAGTAACCGGGGAAATAAAGATTCAAACCCCGGCCTATTGAACCTTAATACTCCTATAATTATCAAGCCCTGTGACATACAGCGACGGAAATCCCTTGTTTTCCATTTGAAAACGCCCATCAATCCTCACATCGGAGCAAGGAGGCTAGTAGTGTGATTACTCCCATTTTCTAGGTGAGGACCAAGACTTAGAAAGCTGAAGGGGATTGCCCCAAACCACACAGCTAACATATGGTACAGGCAGGATTTGAGCCTGCTTCTGAATCTGTGGGTTTTTCCTCCGACACGCAGTAGCCAGACCGTGAACCTGCTCCTTCTGATGAAGCTGTGTCCTGTTTTGTCAGCTGGTTTGTGTCTGCACCGGACTAAGTGAGCACCCGGCAGAAATGACTGCGGCTGGAGGGAGAGGGTCAGCCAGGAAGTCAGGCAAATGACCTCGAGCAATCCTTCAAGCCTCAGTTTCTGAGATTCAGGGCCATCAGTTTCGTTTCAGCATTCCTTTTATGCTCTTCCTCGTTTCTCCCGCAGTTTCTCAGTTCTTTGGGCCCAAGGCAGAAATTTTAGACTTCTCTGAGCTCAGAGTGGGAACCTGGCTGACTTGTTGCACCTCTGCAGTCATTGGTTGTCATAGCGGGCAGGGAATTCGATTAATTTGCATAATTTGCTCGATTGGCTCATGAGACAGAAGTGGGCGAGCTCAACCAAATCCACCTGTCAGCGGGTGCGGCAGCGCAGGACTGCCGGGGAGGAGGCGTGGAAGGGCCACCTGGCCGCGTGAATGAGGCCCGGCGGGCCTCCTGTTGATGGATCAGAGGCTCGGACCGCCTACACCCCATTCGCAGCTGCTCCGCAACTGCAGCCTCGTCGTAAATGTGAATCTGCTGGAGCAAGGCACAAAACACAGTAACGATGGTCACTTATGCAGGAAGGCACATTACCTGGGGAGTCGGGGTAGGGGGACAGGAGTGGAAGGGAGAATTCATCATAAAACCTTCTATGCCCAAACTGTGAACCGTGGGAGACTATTAAAACATAAATTTTAAATGCATATCATTTTAATTTTATTTTTAATTTTACATATATAGTTTTTAAATTAATAGGCTCCCATGGTGTATGTATATACGTGTGTGTTCCATATATGTATGTGTTCCACATATGCGGAACTATATGTGTGTAACTATAGGTATGGATGGATATACCATCTCAGGACACTATCTGAGATTTATAAGCTCCAAACTTCTTGGCCTGGCCTTTAAAGCCCTCTGCAACCTGCCCTAGCCTTCTTCGAACCTGTCCGTCAACCTGAACCCAAAGCTACAGTCCCACAGATTGGTCTCTGTGCCCAACCCACGTTTCTTCCCCCGCAATTTTGTCCTTGCCTTTCTCTCCGTAGGGGTGCTCTCTCTCCTCTCCATCTTTGAGGTTCCACCCAGCTTTCAGGGATCACTCCTTCTTCCTGACCCGCAGTCAGAATCGACCTCTGCCTTCTCAGTGCTTCCAAGCCACTTGGTTTGCACTCCTCTGAATGCACTGCTTGGAATGTCCACCAACACCACCGCTCACAGTCCCCACTGGTTCATCAGCCCAGCTTCCTAGCCTTGGCCCAGTGTCATTTAACAATTCAACAAACATTTATCAAGCACCTACTCTGTGCCAGCCACTGTTGTAGGCACTGAGGATAGAGCAGGTTCTGGAACAAACCCCATAAGGTCCTGCTTTCCTTGACTTTACATTTTATTAAAGATAATGAATAAATAGATAAACCAGCACAGTGTATAATTTGTCAAGAGATGACAAACTCATGAAGAAAACTAAAGCAGAGGAAAGGTGCTACCCCAGAGATAGATGCTGGTTCTCATTTGGATTAGGGGTCGAGAGATGGTTGTATGGAGGTGACACTTTAGGAGCAACTCAAATGAAGTAAAAAGGCATCATGCGATATCTGGAGTGTTCCAGGCTGAGGAAGAGGGAATAGCCGTGTGTCCAGTCAGTGTGCACCGAATGGACGTTGGATTAAATCAGACAATGCGGAGAGGGAGAGAAGATGGTTACTGGTCCAGGATACAGTGAGGCCAGCTTCTTATATTCTCCAGGAATGGTGAACCTGGTCTCTACCCAGGCGACTGAGCTGTAACCAGTGGCACAACCTTTGGAAACCACGCCCAACAAATTGGCAGCACGGAAATGAGGAAAAGAGAACTTGATTCAGGGTTTAATCCTGGTTTTGGTCCTTGTCTGTTTGACCTTAAAGAGCCATTTGATCTCCCTGAGCCTCAGGGAGATAATGCTCCAAACACCAGCTGGGTGTCCTACAATTCAACTCAATTCCGACACTATCTACCTGGAGATAAGAGCTCAGGGTTAAGGGTTCAAAACTACAAGACTGTTCCTCTCCAGTCGAGACTCCAGGTTGTCTGTCACCTGTGCTTCTGACCCATCAGCCAAAGATCAGAAGGTTCTATGACCCCCTCCTTGAGTTCAATTAATTTACTAGAGCTACTCAGAGGACTCAGGAAATGCACTTATTCACTAGATCACTGGTTTGTTATAAAAGGCTATGTAACTCAGGAACAGCCAGATGGAAGAAAGGCATAGGGCAAGGCATGGGGAAAGGGTGTGGAGCCTCTATGCTCTCTTTGAGCCCATCACTCTCTCCAAATCTCCATGTGTTCGTTCATCAACCCGGAAGCTCTCTGAGCCCCATGCTTTTGTTTGTTTTTTTTTATGAGAAAAAAAAAAAAAAGTCATGGTTGATTAAATTATTGGCCACTAGCAATTGATTGAACCTTCAGCCTCTCTCCTTTCCCCGGAGGTGGTAGTGGGGTGGGAAGTGGGGGTGCGACTGAAAGTTACTACCCTCTGGTGTCACATGATTGTCTCCATTGGCAACCAGCCCTCATTCTTAGTTTGGGGTCCAAAAATCACAACATTAACATAACAAAAGACACCTTTGTTGTTCTCATCACTTAGGAAATTCCAAGAGTTTTAGGAGCTGGGAATCAGGACCCCTGGACAAAGGTCAGATATACATAAGAAATATATTTTAGGACATCTCTGTACCTGCCCTTAAGTTTTTCTGTGAACTTAATACGGCTCTAAAAAAAAAGTTTTAGTTAAAAAAAAAAAAGCAGTTAGAAAGATTGCTAAGAAGGGGGCCTTGGGCCAGATATCCTGGGCTTAAAGCTGGCTCTGTGATATTGGGCAAATCACTAACCTCTCTGGGCTTTCATGGCCCCTTTGTAACATGAGGAAGCTAAAGAGACCCACCTCATAGGGCTGTAGTGAGGATTACAGGAATGAATATATGGGAATGTTCTCAGAAAAAGCCTGGCACGTCCTAAGTGCTATGTAAATGTCAGCTGCTACTGTCCTCCCAAAGGCCGTGGGAAACTGCTGATGGGAGACTGTGAGCAGCCGAGGAATTTCCAGAGCCCTGGAAACCACCTTCCATCTGGACATTGGCGTTTCTCTGTCCCCTGCACTCATGTTTCCAGCCGCTCGATACCTTTGCCCTCTGTTGACAAGGGGGCAGCCACGTGTGAGCCTGCACCTCCTGTTTGCTGGCACTTCTTTACCTTGCTCAATAGCACTTAGCAGTTTTGTCACCATTTCCTTTGGTTAAGTGACCTTTAGGTGCAGAGACTTCCCTCGGGAAGGAGGAGCACTGCTTCGATCGCTCTTCTCTGCTTGCCAGTGTCTTTGCCTCTGCGTCTGATGCCTTGGCATTGCTCTGAAGCTTCTCTTATCTCCAGAATCGTGCAAGTCACTCTCTCTCCACGATGGCCAAAATAAAACCATATATACACATAGGCCTCTTGCCTTTGTACTTCGCTTTTTCACGCTGTTTATCGGATGAGCCTCATCAAACCAATCTTGCATGGAAACACTGAGGCTCAGAATGATCCTGAAGATCACACAGCCGGGAAGTGGTAGGGTTGGGATGCCAGTCCTTTCTGTGTAACAATAAAACGCTGTAACATCCACGTGTATGGCACCTACTGTGTGCCAGGCACTACGCCAAGTCTTCACCTACATAATCTCATTGAAATCTCACCAGTGCTTTTCAAAGTTTACCGCGCATTTGAATCCCCTTGACATGGCGTTAAGACGCAGATTCTGATTCTGCAAGTCAAGGGTGGGGCCTGAGACTCTGCATTTCTAACAAGCTCCCAGGGGATGCTGAAGCTGCTGGGCTCGGATGGACTACAGTTTGGTCAGGATCCTCTCACTGTCCTGTAAGGTAGGAATCATCACCCTCATTTTTTCAGGTGAGCAAATAGAGGCTCCAGGCAGTTAAGAGACTGCTGAGGACCACCAGCTAGTAGGTAGCGGAGCTGAGATTCAGACTCAGGTGTTTGGGTGTCAGGGCCAGGGTGCTTGCCTATACAGCCCTCCTCCTTTGCAGTGGGAGTCCAAGTTGTATTTGCTCCAAATCTATGACATCCTGTGATGTCACCCTGACTCCACCACCACCCAGCTGGCCCGAGCTACTACGATGGCTTCCCCATCTTGAAATGGATTTTATATCACGTTGCCTGACCTCCCAGCAAGAGATACATTATAACCATAAAGTCCTTTGCCACACAGAGTGTGAGGCCAAACGTTAAAAATGCACCCCTGAAGGGAAGAGAGGCCGAGAGACTCCCACGCCAAATCAAATATGCCAAGCGTTGGTGTGGCTGCCATGCTGGGCACACTGAGAGGAGGCCGTGCCCCCTGTCGCAGAGTGGGTGTGAGACAAGCTCACGGGCTACTGGCTCTCACCTTCAAACACCTGTTTCCTGGAAAAGGCAAAGGCCATTCCATTTTTACTTATTTTTATTCTTTCTATAACAGCATTATTGATATAAAATTTGCATATCATAAAATTCACTCTCTTAAAGTATACAAGTCAGTGGTTTTATAGTCACAGAGTTGTGCAAACGTCAGCACTATCTAATTCCAGAACATGCTCATCATCCCAAAAAGAAACCCCAGACCGACCCATTAGCAGTCACTCTCTCCTTCCCCCAGTCCCTGGCAACCACCAATCTACTTTCTGTCTTCATAGATTTGCGTATTCTGGACATTTCATATCAATGGAATCATACAATACGCGACCTTTTGTGACTGGCTTCTTTCACTTAGCATGATGTTTTCAAGGTTTATCTATGTTGTGATATGCATCAGGACTTTATGCCTTTTTATTGCCAAATAACAGCCGTGGTATGGATATGCCACATATTTATTCATCATCAGTTCATGGACATTTTAGTTGTTTCCATTGAGGAGTGGCTATTATGAATAATTCTGCTGTGAATATTCATGTACATTCGTGAACAAGTTTTTGTGTGAATGTTTTCATTTTTCTTGGTATATACTTAGAAGTAGGATTTCTTGGTCAGATGGTAACTATGTTTAAAGCTTTGAGGGACTGCCACACAGCTTTCCAAAGGGGCTCTACCTTTTTACAATCCCACCAACAGGATATGAGGATTCCACTTTCTCTACTATTTGTATTTATTCATTTCCTTTTAAAGCTTTTCAGTGGAAACTGAGACTTCTACCTGAGCAACGCAAATTGGAGTGAATACACAGAGGTTGTGATGTACTGAGGCAAGCCTGCCCTTAGAAATGATCTGTGGGTTTTTGATAGTCACTCAACCTCTCTGAGTTGGTTTTCTCTCTCAAGACCTAAAGTGGGATCTAATAATAGAGATCACAGGTGAATATAGTTTAGAAAGCTGTGGGAAAACTTGTCTTTTTTTTTTTTAAATCTCCACTCCCAATTCTACACCTGATTCTAAATTCACACTTGCTCTAAGAGGGGCCACTGGTAGTGAAAATCAGCATATTGGGAGACAAATAGGTCTCCAGATTTAAATCCCAGCTCTATATCTTACTGTCTACGAAGGCTTGGGCTTGTAAACATTACCTTGCTTTAAGTCTCCAATTCTTCTGCAAAAATAAGATTCTATACCGCATTGCAGGATTGTTGTCAGGATAAAATGTCTTGTAGGCGTGCAATAGGTAGGCACAACTATTAAAACACAGGAAGATCATTCGTTCTACCAATACCCACGAAGTTCCTGTTAAGTGTCAGCTCCTGTGATTCTGAGATGATTAAGACCCTTCACCTCTGTGGCTCACAGTTTGGGGGAGAAGACATATAAACAAATAATGGTGTCCCCGTGGATGAGTGCTATTGAAAGATGTGTTTTTAAAGTTCTCTGTGGTTGAAAAGGAAGGGGTGTGGCAAGCAGAAGGAACTGGTTTGTGTTGCTTCCGGACAGGTGGGAAAGGCCCCTTTTCTGCAAGGTGGACAGCTAGGTCAAGGACTCCTAGAACAGGGTCTTGTCCCAGCTACGCCCTAGACCTAGAAATGGCTTGTCTGCCCTGAGGCTGGAAGGAGGGCAAAACGGACCTTTGGTTTATAAATCCAGATCAGATAAAGATTTAACACTCTCCCTGAGCACACAATCAAACCTGTGTATGCAAAGCCCTGTAGCCATGAGGCACTGTGGATGCCATGGAGAGTGGGTTTATGAGGGGAAAAGAGACATCTGATGTAAACTGGATTGGGGAGGGAGGCAGAATGGTGCAGAGAAAAGCACTTCAAGTTATGACTCTGCCATTTAATAGCCTGTGATGTCTGATCTCTGGCAAGTCACAACGGCTCACCCTAGCCTCCATTTACTTATCTGCAAAATGGGGGAAAACACAACACTCCTGAAACAGCAAATGTCAAAATGAAGTGAGGTGGCTGAAAATACTGTTGCAAAAGCTACATGCTCTGTACCTGCATGAAGATGGGTTATTGTCATCTGATGAATGGATATATAAGATGTGGTATATTTGTGCAATAGAATGGAATATCATTCAGCAATAGGAAAGGAGGAGGTACTGACACGTGCTACAACATAGATGAACCTCATGCTATGTGAAAGAAGCCAGACACAAAAGACCACATATTGTATGATTCTATTAATATGAAATGTCCAGAATAGGCAAATCTGTAGAAAAAGATAGTAGGTTATTGGCTGCCTAGTGCTAGGGGAGGGGGTTGGGAGGAAATGAGGAGTGACTACTAATGGATGTGGGTTTCTTTGGAGTGATGAAAACGTTCTGGAATTAGGCAGTGGCGAAGGTTGCCCAACTCTGTGAATATACTGAAAACCACTGACTTGTATGCTTTAAATGAGTGAAATGTATGGTATGTGAATTATATCTCAGTGAGACCCTTAAAAAAAAAACACAGAAGCATGGGTATTTTTTCTTCGGCACCCATCCATGGTAAGATACTCTGCGGCAAACACAAATGAATAATAGTATTATCTAGCATGGGTCTAGTACTTTTACATATATTCTTATTTTAATTTTTACTAGCTTATTTACTGGTTCATTCATTCTACAAACATTTAACCATGTCAGGTCTTGGGGATACAAGCACAAACAATGCACTGATCTGTCCTTAAGAAGCTCCTGACTCCTTGTCTGGAGGCAGGCAAGCTGATGGCCTGAGGGCACTGTGATGGAAGCTGGCCCAGGGTGCCACGGAGGAGGACATCCATACCAGGGCGGAGGATCTGAGAGCCCTCCCGAAGGAGCTAACCACACTCAAAGACTCAAGAGGCAGGGGGGAAAGTGTGGATCTTTGAGTGACAGCAGGGAGACCAGGGTGAGCCCCAGATAGGAAATGTAAATCGGGCAGGGAGCCATTGCATCACATTCATAAACGATGTTGAATGCATGGTGAGAGAGAGGCCCTGAGTGCCATTCCTGGGAAGGAGAAGGCATGGTCCTTGTGCTCAGTAATCATTTGCCGAATGAATAACAAATTTATAAAATACGGATGCTTGGGGCCAACCGTCTGAGATACTGATTTTTAGAAAATCTCCCCAGGGAGGCTAAAGTTGCTGGAGTGGAAATTCCTCAGCAAGACCTTGGGACATTTTCTGATTAAGCCCAGTGTTTGTCACCCTAAGATGATGCGAACCACTTTGGGGGGCTTGTTAACACAAAGATTTGGATTCAGTGGGTCTGGGCTGGGACAATTTTCTAACAAGTTCCCAGGTGAAGCTGAGGCTGCCAAGCTGCTGGTCCCAGGATTGTACACTTTGAAGCAGGCCCTTGCCCCTCTTACCCTGCTCGTCCCCTTGACACTCTGCACCTGGACACTGAGCTGCTCAGAGCCTCGCACAGTCTGTGTCTTTCTCACCACTGGGCCTTGTACTCCGTTTTCCTGCCTGGAATGAGTTTTTCCGCCCCTCTTTACCTGGATGCCTATAGTGTTTATGTTTTTGTAGCACTTACCAGGCTGTCCTGTCAATACCCGTGTGGACATCATCAGAGCAGAAACTGCAGGTTGCCACCAAGTATCACCACTGGCACGGGGTCTGGCAAACAATAAGTTCTCAGGAAATATTTGGGGAATGAAAAATGAACCTCCTATGGGAGATAAAATAGGAAGATGCATAATCACCATCATCATAGCAAACACTTTTTGGCACTTATTCTGTTGTTGGTACTTGACATATAGTAAGTCATTTCATCCTCACAGCAACCTGATTTTGCAAGGACTGTCATCATCCCCATTTTACAAACAAGGACACTGAGGCACAGGCAGGTTCAGTAAGTGGCAGAGTCTAGATTCTGGCCCAAGCAACACAAGAGAGACACATGACAGAAGGGGAAAAGTGCTGTCTGAGACATGCCACAGGTCAGTTGCGGGGAGAAGTCGCTTTCTAGTGTGGAATTGAGTCTTAAAGGATGGGTAGGGGTCCAGTGGGCAGAACTGTCAGAGAAGGTATGAAAGCAGTTCTGTGACAGTGGCCAGTTTGTCGAAGGGGCAGGTTCAGAGCACGGCGAGCTGCTGCTGCAGAGGACCAGGGAGAGACAGGGCTCACCAGGAGGTTGGAGATAATTGTGTGGGGCCCAGAATATCAGGCTAGGCGTTTGGCATTCACACATAGGGTGCTGGAAAGGTTCTTGGCTGGAAGAGAAGCAAGATGTACTCTAGGGTCTTTGAGGTCTGGGGATGAGTCTACTGAGACAGTGCCGCTGGGTGAGAGGTTTGGATTTCTGTGCAGCCAGCGAATCTGGGTTTGAATCTCAGCCTTACCATCTTTTAGCCAAATGACCTTGATTGAGTTACTCCACATTCTGTGCTTTAGTTTTCTATTTTATTTCAGTAAAATAAGGGGGGGGAAAGTGATGATAACGATTGGGTCGAGAGTCATGAAACAATAATCCTAATGTTGTTATTAGAACCTGAGAGATCTAACATGGTCTTGGGTAAATTATGTAACACCTCTGAGCCTCAGTTTCCTCATCGTGAAATGGGGGAGAATAATTGTACCTACATTGAAGGACTGAGATGAGGATGTAATAAGATAATATGTGTGCTCAGCACCATGCCTGGCACGTAGCAAGAGCTCAGCAAGTCTGTTCTGAGCTGATGTGCATAGCTGCCCTTCAGAACAATCAATCTGCAGATGCGTTAAGTACAGGTGGAAGTGGGGAGAGACTGTGGGAGAGGGCTCCATTGGGAAGCTCAGGTCACGGTCCTGAGGGGAGGAGGTGAAGGCAGGTGCCAGAGTGTGATGAGAATGCCGGGGAGAAGGAAAGGAAGGCTGGGGGAGATGGTGGTGAGTGAAGGCTCCTGGGGGCAGGGAACAGGGAGGACAAGGGAGGCCTCTGAGTTTGAGTCTGGTTGGCATGGAGAGGCTGGAAACGTGAGCAGAGCTGGAAGTCAGGCGTGCAGACAGGTTTGACGAGACCCGGGATGGTGGGCGTTCATCATTGGACACTGAACAATAGGGAAACACATGGAGAATTTCGGGTAATAGAAGTGTAGATGATTTAGATGTTTTTCTTTATGCTTTTTTGTATTTCCTAAGTTAAAAATGAATATGTGTTATTTTATATCTATATTTTAATTTGCAGCACGTGTTTTCATATTTAAATTTTATTTATTTAAATAGATAAACATATTCATATGAGTCTAAATTTAAGAGATATAAAAGTTTTCTCTCAGTGAAAATTCTCTCCATCTTCTACCCCTGTTTCCCAGCCACCCAGTTCTTCTAATAACTACTGATGTTACTCACTTCTTATACATCCTTTCAAAGATACTCTATGTCTAGTCTAGGGTGTATTATTTTAGCATAAAAAATTACGTGAATTAAGAAAAAAAGACTGAAGGTCACAAGGAACAAAGGGAATACTAGGCAAATTGGACTTCATGAAAATTAAAAACTTTGTGCATCAGAATATACTATCAATAGAGTAAAAAGGCAACTCCCAGAATGGGAGAAAGTACTTGCAAGTCATATATCTGATGAGAGATTAATATCCAGAATACATGGAGAACTCCTAAATTCAACAGCATAAAAGCAATTCAATTCAAAAATGGGCAAAGGACCTACACTTTTCCAAAGAAGATATACAAATGGCTAAGAAGCATATGAAAAGGTGCTCCGTACCACTAATCATCAGGGAAATGCAAATCAAAACAACAATGAGGTACCCCTTCACACCAATTAGGATGGCTACTATCACCAAACAAATAAACAAGCAACCCAGAAAACAAGTATTGGTGAAGATGTGGAGATATTGGAACCCTTGCACACTGTTGATGGGAGGTAAAATGATGCAGCCACTATAGAAAATGATATGGCAGTTCCCTCCAAAAATTAAAAATAGAACTACCATATAACCCAGTAAGCAATTCCACGTCCGAGTATAAAACCAAAAGAATTGAAAACAGGATCTCTGAGAGCTATCTGTACACCATGTTCATAGCAGCACTATTCATAACAGCTAAAATGTGAAAGCGACGTAAGTGTCCATCGATGGATGAACAGAGAGACGAAATGTGGTGTATCATACAATGGAATATTATTCAGCGTTAAAAAAGGAAATTTGGACACGTGGATGAATATTGAGGACAATGTGCTAAGTGAAATAAGCCAGTTACAAAAAGACAAATACCGTATGACTTCACTTATATGAGGAACCTAGAGTAGTCAAGCTTACAGAAACAGGAAGTCGAATGGTGGTTTTCCAGGGGTTGGGTTGGGGTGGGGTTGGGGGAGTAGGAAGTTAGTGTTTAATAGGTATAGAGTTTCAGTTTTGCAAGACAGAAAAGAATTTTGGCGATGGGTAGTGGTTAAAGATGGTAAATTTTATGTTATGTGTGTATCTTACCACAACTTAAAAAAAAAGGCTGAATGTCAGGATGAGGCTGGGGTTGGAGACATCGATTTGGATATAATAGTTGAAAGTGGGGGATTGGTTTAGAAGCCCAAGAAAGAGGGTAGAGACCGAGAAGGGAGAAGAAGCTGAAAAGAGTGGGCACCGTGATGCGATTAGCACCTGGGCTCTGAAGTTCTGCAGACACTGGCTGGACTCTGGCTCTGCCACTTAGTAGACGCATGAATTTGGCAAGTCACTTTACTTCTCTGAGCCTCAGCTTCCTCATTTGTAAAATGGGGGATAATATTCATATCTATCCAAACAGTGTCATTTTGAGGATTCAATGAGATAACAAAACACGTAGCACAGTGCCAGCCACCTGGTAAAACACTCAATAACTATGAGCCTCTGGTAGTGGTGATATTTAAAATATTTAACAACAGATATAACACGTGTACCAACCAATTGGAAGAAACACTGCTTCTAATAAACCTGTGCGTTCCAGGTGAACGTCCATCCTGGCCATGTGGCTGGGGAGCAATCACTGAAGGGAGAACAAGGAAGATGACCAGTCTCTCTAGGAGTTTTGAGAAAATCTGTGTCACGGGGAGGGGTGTCGAGCAGTTTCAAATGCTGTCTAGGAAGGCAAGGCCTGAGGGAGGTATTTAGCTTGCTGACCTCTGAAGAGCATTGTCATGGAGGGTTAGGGGATGAGGGCGAGTTAGAACAAGGTGAGGTATCTGAGGGCTGGATGCAGACTGCTTGCTCTCTGGAGAAATCTGGTGATGAGAGGGAGGGGAGGATGTGGAGTATATCTGCCATGATAATATCATACAGAAGTTTCTCTGATTGCAAAAGCTTCTGTGCTCCACCTGTTCATCCCTTCCTCCCTCCAGACCCTGCAACCACTGATTTTTTTTTACTGTCTCCATGATTTTGCCTATTCCAGAACGGGATACATTTGGAAACATACAGAATGTAGCCTTTGCAGACTGGCTTTTTTTTACTTAGTGATATGTATTTAAGGTCCCTCCATGTCTTTTCATGGCTTGATAGCTCATTTCCTTTTTGCACTGAATAATATTCCATTGTCTGGATGGACCACTGTTTATTTATCCATTTAGCTACTGAAGGACATCTTGATGACTTCCAAGTTTTGGCAATTATGAATACAGCTGCTATAAACATCTGTGTGCAGGTTATGTGTGAACATATGTTTTCAGCTCTTTTGGGTAAATACCAACTGCTGGATCTTACGGTAAGAGTATGTATAGTTTTGTTAAACCGCCACACTGTCTTCCTAAGTGGCTGTCCCGTTTTGGACTCCCACCAGCATTCCTGTTGCTCCACATCCTTGCCAGGGTTGTCAGTGTTCTGGATTTTGATTATTCTAATGGGCGTGTAGTGGTATTTCATTATTGTTAGAATTTGTATCTCTGAGGGCATATGATGTGGAGCATCTTTTCATATGCTTATTTGCCGTCCGTATATGTTCTTTGGTGAGGTGTCAAGGTCTTTGACCCATTTTTAACTCACATTTGTTTTGAATTTTAAGAGTTTTTTGTATATTTTAGATGTCTTTTTTAAGCTTTGTTTTTGAGACAGGGAAACCCAAAGTATGTTTATTGGCAGATGAGCTGCTGAGATATTAAATAGAAAAATAATTAGCAGGAATGCATAACCATATGTATAGTATAATCTGAATGTTCTTTCTTTACGTTATTTGTAAGTTTTAACTTTATATAACTTTATATAATTACAAACTGAATACAAAGTAATCTCATATTGTTCATCCAGCTTCATCAATTGTTTACATTTTGCTCCAATTTAATTTTATTATTTTCCTTTTGTGTAGAGGACACAAATCTCAAGTGTAAGAATCAATGAGTTTTACATATACGTAGACCCAATATAACCACCGAACAGATCAAGATATAGACATTCCAGTGCTCCAGAAGATTCCCATGGGTCCCCTCTCAGTCACTAATTCTCTTCAAAGGGAACCATCATTCTGGCTTCTGTCACTGGAGATTGATTTTGCCTGTTGTAGAACTTGCATAAAATAGAATCATACAGTGTCTACGTCTTCTTTTGTATCTAAACTCTTTCACTCAACAGTATGTCTGTGAGATTCATTCATTAAAAAAAATAACCACCTTATTGGATGTAAGTCACCCAGTGATTTTTTTTTAGTATATTCACAGAATTTTGTAATCATCTTTATGATCTAATTTCAGAACGTTTTCATTGTCTCAAAAATGAAACCCCTTATACCCGTTAGCAGTAACTTGCCATTCTTTCCTCTCCCCAGCCTCTGGCAACCACTGACCTATTTTCTGTCTCTATAGATTTGCCTATTCTGGACATCTTATATACATGAAATGATACAATTTTTTCTTGACTGTCTCCTTTAACTTAGCATAATGTTTTCAAAGGTCACCATGTACCAGTACTTCATTCCTTTTTATTGCTGAACAATATTCTATTTATTGCTGAATAATATAGATATGCTACATTTGGTTTATCCATTCAGCAGTTCATGGACATTCGAGTCATCTTGTTTTTTACATGTAACACTAGTTCATTCTTTTTTTAATTTCTGTGTAGTAATCAATTGTATGACCATACTCACTTTATTTATTTTAGCATTCATATACTTTTGTCCTAGTTTTTGGCTACCTTAAGCTGCTACGAACATTTTGGTATATGTCTTTTTTGAGTCCAAAGCACTCATTTCTGTCAGGTATATACTCAAGACTAGAATTGCTGTATCATAGGGTATTACATGTATATCTAATTTTAGTAAATACAGCTAAACACTTTTCCAAACTTACACTTCCACAAGCAATTTATGAGAGTTCCAGTTGCTCCCCATCTTTGCCAACAGTTGGTATCTTATTTTAGTCATTCTGTTTGGGGATAGTGCTATCTCATTGTGGTTTTAATTTGCATTCTGTGATATCTAGGGACGTTTAGTACCTTTTTCACTTGCTTACTGGCTAATTAGATTTCTATTTTATACAGTGCTCATTCAAATCTAAAAAAAATATTGGGGTTGTCTGTCATTTTCTTAATGTCGATGTTCTTGATAAATTCTAGATACATGTCCTTTGTCATAGCTATGTATTGTAAATATTTTCTCCAAGTCTGTGGTTTGATTTTTCACTTGCTTAAAGGTGTCTTTTGATAATCAGTTCTTAATTTTAATGAAGTTTGACTTAACAATCTTCTATTACAGTTTGTACTTTTTGGGTCTTGTTTAAGAAATTTTGTCTAATTCAAGGTCATGGACATATTCTACACTTTATTCTAGAAATTTTATTGTTTATTTTTCACATTTATGTTTCTGATCCACCCATAACTATTTCCATTAACGGTATGAGGGTAGAGGTCAAGATTCATGTATCCACATGTGGATGTGCAATTGACCTAGTACTATTTCTTAAAAAGATATCTTTTCCCTACTTATTTGCAGTGGCACCTTTATAATAAATCAGGTGACCATATATATGTGTATCACTCAATTTTATATTTAATATGTGCGTATAAAGATTTGAAGGAAATAAAGTTTGTTTAATAATTGCTATATTGTGGTGATAAGCTTATGTGTGATTTTTGTTGTTTTTTTCTTTTTGGTATTTTCTACACCAACCATAATATAATTTTAACATTCATACAAAATAGATGTAATATTTTTAAAACTATTATAAGCATAGACACTATCAAAGGTGTGGGTTCTTGGGAGATAGAGGAGGAGTGAGGCAGGGTAGCAACTAGGAGGGCTTCCTTAGTTAGGGAAGCATTTCGGTTAGAAGTTGGGGCTCATGTGGGAAATAGAAATGATTGTTATCAGTAATGCTCTGTTGAGTAACAACAACAACCACAACCACAACAACGATAATACTCTTTTGTAGTGAACACTTCTTTCAGGTCCAAGTCTCTGAGCTATTCCCAACAGTCCTGAGGGCAAGGCCCAGTGACTATACTCATTTTAAAGATAAGGGAACATGCTCTCTCCATGTCCTGCTCAAGCATTCACTAAGAACCATATCATACTAAGCCTGTGTTACTTTTGGATCCACAGAGACAAATAAGGAGGGGCATCTAACTGGCCTGGAGGTTCAAGGAGACATTTGGGAAGAGGTGCCATCAAAGTGAGTCTTTTTCTTCCATTTTTGATAAAACTATGCAAGATATATACATTAGAAATACAGATAAGTAAAAAAAAAAAAAAAAAATCAGTCACAATTCTTCTACCAAGACATAACCCCTATTTACACTTTGATATGCCTTTTAAACTTCTTTCTTTCTCTTTCTCTCTGAGATATACACATGCAAACACGTACACACACATCAGAAACACACTGCACAAAAATAAATGAAACCATCCTATGATAGCATTTGGTAATTTGCTTTTCCTCAATACATTTTAAATCAGTAAATATATATCTACATAAAAATTTTAATGATTTTCTGGGTATTTTTCAACATATTGGTGTATCGAAATTTATTTAATCACTCTTATGCTGTACATTTATTTATAATATTTAATGACTATAAACAATGTCACAAGGAACTTTTAAACCCATATTTGTACACTTTTCCAATTTTTTTGGAATCCGATGGATTCTCAGAGAAAATTGATTAATTTACCTTCCCAGCTGTATCTCTAAACTTGGACAACAGTAGGCATTTTAAGTTTTTTAATTTGAAAGGTGAAAAATAGCATCCTATGTTGTTTTGTTTGCATTTCTGATGACTGTTTTTCTAGTTTTTAAATAATTATTGGCCATTTATATATATATTTTTTGAATTGCCTGTCCTTTTTTGGTCATTTTATTTTGGAGTATTTGGGGTTTTTCTTATGGACTGAGCTCTTTATATATTGTTGGTAGTAATTCTTTGTAATAGAGTTGCAAAATCTTTTTTCCAGTTTTCTTTTGCCTTAGATCATAAACTTTTTATGAGAAATTTGCGTTCTTAGATATAAAATGTATTAGAAAACTGCCATCATAAAAATATTGCAGAACTGGCACAGGAACACACAAAAAATCAATGGATACAACTCAGAAACAAATTCAAGCTTATATTATGAGTTCGATAGATGATGGTACCTGAAATCAATGGAGAAAATGGTGTGTGGACAACTAGCTGTTACAAAAATTATAAATTAGATTTCTTCCTCACTCCAAAATCAAAATAAATTCCAAGTGGATTAGAAGATAAGTGTAAAAACTTCTTTTAAAAATTAGAAAAAATTTAATCTTCTTGTGGTAGGCAGTAGCCAAAATAAATTAATAAAAGTGCGTTTTACCTACTTAAAACCAAACAAAATTCACCAAGAAAACATTTTGTAATAAATACCTAAAAGGAAGTGTGCGAGTTAATCGCATGGAGGTAAAGAAAGGCTTGGAAGGGCATTCCAGGCAGAGGGAACACGTTTGAGTAAAGGTCTGGAGTCTGATAGACAGCAGAGTGCCTACACTAGAGGCAGGGTGAGAAATCGAACTCAGGGCGCTCACAACAGATCAGGGGCTGAGTCCATGTCCGCCCCACTAGCCATCGTAATTATGTAAAATAGCACTTTTCCCATATATGGTACTTAATATCTGTTCTGGTAGGATGACAAGGGACAGGGTAAGCAGCTCGCGGGGCGGGGTGTCAGAATCCCGGACTTTCCCAGTGGGCTCCCGCCTGGCCTGGGCCCCGCCCAGGCAATGCACCAAAATCCCGGCCTTGAGCTCGCTGCTAGCTTCCTCCTCCTGATTGGACTCTTTTGTGTGTCAATCCTCCTTCTGGAACCTGGGCGTCCGTTGGACCCGCCCTAGGAGGCGGGGCTCCCGCCTAGGAAGCGCAAGGGGAAGGTGGAGAGGGTGGAGGTGGGGGCGAATCCCCACTCCTCTGGGCTCTGAGGCCCCGCCCACCCCTTCGCACAGGTCAAGATGTCTGTCCATCGAGCCCGGGAGCGGGCTGGAGTGGGTGAGACAACTCGGGGGCGGGGTCGTTCCTCTAGGCTCCGCCCCGGAGCCGGCGCCGGGCGAGGAATGGGCGGGTGGCTGAGAGGGCGGGGCGGGAAGGCGGCGAGGAGCCGAGCTGGGTGCGGTGAGGCGCGCAGATCACCGCGGTTCCTGGGCAGGGCACGGAAGGCTGAGCCAGGCTGACCTGCTGCAGCTCCCGCCTCGCGCGCTCGCCCCACCCCGCCGTCGCCAGAGCGCTCGAGAAAGCCCTCTCGGGAGAAGCAGCGCCTGTTCCCCGGGGCAGATCCAGGTTCAGGTGAGCGAGCCCCACCGGCCGGTCCCGCCCCGGGCAGGCGGGCGGGGGCGGCGGCGACGGGTCGCGCGGCGTCTGGGGAGAGCGGGCCGACATGTGGTTCTCGGTCCCCGCGCGGCCGGAGACCCGCGCGGCCCGGCGCGAACGCCACGGGGCGTACAGGAACACCGCATCCTTCCCTTAGGGACGCCCGGACCCCTGCGCGGACGCTCGGGGAAGGCGCCTCTGGAAGCGAGGCCTCGGGGAGCAGAGGAAGGCTTTGGGGTTAGCGCTCCCCGGAAACCCTCCGTCCCCCCCAATCCCCACCCTCCTCACTCCCCCGGCGGGGCACCCGGGAGCCTCAACCTCCCCCTGCTGCCGGGGCACGCGCTCCGCCCTCGCCTCGCCCAGTGCCCAAGTTGGGCAAACTTTTTAACCTCTTCCGGGGAGCCCCAGATGAGCGAGGGTAGGGTGGGGGGCTCGGGGCTGCGGCTTCTTGGGAAGTTTTCAGGCCTTTTCGAAACGGAGGTAACGGGCAGGCGGGGACCGTTTGGCAGCTGTCAGGGCGTCCTTCTGAGTCAGAATCGGACAATCCTGCCGCAGACATTGCATTCGATTCAGTTTCCGCCCTCCGCTCCCGACTTCCTCATTCGCCTTGCTGCGAGTGGCGGGGCGGACAAGGGGACCGAGAGAGGTGCGAGTGGGTGCGTGAGGAAGGGGTACCCCTTGGGCACAGGGCCGGGAGGCAGGAAAGAATCCCCCGCTCTCCCACAGCCCCTCGACCTTTGACTTGTGCTACCCCGGAGAGGAAGGCCCGGAATGCCCGCAGCCATATGCGCGGTCTAGGCGCGCACCTGATTCCACCGCACCTGGGGGCCGCCCCATGGGGGCGGGGGCAGGGGCGGGGAGAGCTGGATCCTGCTCCTTTAGGTCTAGGCTATTGCATCGTTCCTGTTTGGGCCAGATCTGGAGTTTTTGACACCCCCCCTTCCCTGTGCAGGGGTTCTCACATCACCCCGTCTTTGGGGCCACTCCCAGGGCAGGACTGCATCCCCCTTCCATCCATTCCTCCAGAGAGAGCCCCACCGTTTCAGATAGAAACGGAGTGCTCTCCTGGACGGGTTTGCCGGCGTCTTGAGGTGGCAGCAGAGTGAGTGCCAGGGCCGCCGTCTGTGTCGGCCCCACCCTGCCGGTGTTGGGAGAAAGGTTCCTGGGAAGTCCCAGGTCCTGGAGACAGGCGGCTTCCTCCGCTGGCGGGTTGAGAGGCCCAGCCATTTCTCGGTTCGCTGCACCCTTTTCTGGGTTTAACAGGATTTCAAAGTAACTGTTGAGTAACTGGAAGGGGCCTTAGCTCCTTTCTGCAATACCGTGGCGGTTTCTGACTCCACTGTCTCAGGCCGACCTGGTAACTCACCTGGTGGTTTATGCCCTTTTTGGTAAAGAGGGAGGCTGCTTTAAGGCCATTTTAGACAATCACTCTATTAATATGATTAATATTAGTTTATATACAAGGCTGTTAGGGGTTGGGGGGAAGGGTACGCAGATGTGTAATTGAGCAAATATTTGACTGGCTTTTCTGTGCCAGGGACTCTGCCAGGTGGTGGTGGGGTGTGAGGTTGAGTAAGACCTGGCCTCTGCCCTGGCGCGCTTAGGGGAGAGCTGAGACAAATCTGTAGATGACTCTAAAGTGAGGTGAAGATGACAGAGACCCCAGAAAGGTACTGTGAGTCATGGGGATTGGGAGAAAGGAGACGTCCCATCCTGCCTGGACTGGAGGCCTCTGCACTTGGGGAGTTTACATTCCTCAAGGGGAAATAGTGTCCCAATGACTGAAATACAAAGGCAGCCTGTGACGCCTGTCCCAAGCATGCTATAGACAAAGGACCCGAGGAATTCCTGAGAGGGGCCACTTTTGTCTGGAGCGGGATGAAGGTTTGGCATACTGAGGGTGAGCACTGGGTGTCAGAAAGTGAGGACTGCTTAGTGGATAATTGAGGGGTAATTAAAAGCAGCAAGAGATTGCTCAGTGTAATTTGAGAGCCTCTATGCCCCCCAGATGGTTGCGGGATGACACCAAAGAGCTCTACTCTTCACATTCAGGAAGTCCTGGCAGTGCCTCTGGGCAGATCCAGGTGCCTGGACTGGGAGGCCGTGCTCAGGAAGGGCCACCTGAGAGATGCCTTCTGTGGGGCTGCTTGTCTGGAGGGCACATGAGGGGAGAGCAAAGAGAGTCATGGCCCTGGCTTTCTGTTTTTTATTTTTAAACTTTTTAACCTAAGGGGTTGGAGATGGGACAATTTCCTTCTTGCAGGATGAAGGTTGCATGTTAATCACAGCCTGCCTTTTGCCTGTTCTTGCTCCAGAAAAAACAAAACAAGGATCTGTTAGCTTTTTAAAAGGAGAAAAGCACATTCAAAAAATGCAGCATTGTTGTGTAGCCTGGTAGGGTATTGCTAGAAACCAAGCTAGCTGTGCTTTCTTCACTTCCTCTTGTAGCTAATCCTTCAGCAAAGTACTTAAGACAGCCTTCACCAGCTTGACATCTTTATTTCAAAAGGAGAGGAGGGGTTGGCTGTTGTTTTCCTCAGAGGCGGGTCCTACCCTTTTTCTTGGAGGGGGAGAAAGAAACCTAAAGCAAGGGGTGGGGGTGGCGAAAAAAAGCCAAGTCTTAACAGCTTCCTCCCGAGCATCATGTTCGAGAAATATTTAGAATAACAAAATCTGTGTGTCGTCTTAATTAAACAAACGTCCTAATTTGCTGAGTATAAAACAGCATCTCTGCCCGCAGGGGCAGGAAGTACATTTTCTCTTTGTGCAGCCCCAGAGAGTCACTGCCTCTCGGCCTTAACCCTTGGTGCGCTGAGCCCCTGGGCTCAAGTCCGCTGGTGACAACAGAATGGAGCCCTCACTGTCCCCTGGGAAGTGTTGCTCTTGTGACATACAGAATCCCGTTCTTAGAGCTGGGGAGAGTGGGGTCCTGAGCTTTGGGACAAGACAGTTCCAGTCCTGACCCTGCCACTTACTAGCCTTATGACCTTAGGCAAGTCACACAACCTTCCCTGAGCCTCATATGTCCTCATCTGTAATATGGGAATCTTGACACCTACCATCAAGATCAGATGTGAGAACTAAAATAACTAAGGTATGTAAAGGACCTGATAATAGAGTGGCTATGTAAAATTTTAAGAAAATATATAAATGTTCAGTCTGAACTCGCTGGGTTGTCAGGGGAGGAAACAGGCCAGTAGGAGTACATGGTTTTCCTGGCTCCTAGCTCAGTGCTCTTTCTACTTCTAAAAAGGTTTGCTTGTGCTTGTGCATGTGTGTATGCAGTGCTTGTGGACTCTGAAGCACAAGTGGTAAAAACACGGTTCTGGGGCCCATCTGCCGATGCTTTTGGGTGCACTTGGTGATCAGCTTGTAGCTGAGCAGCCTCGGTCTGGGGCCCAGTCCTGGGCAGAAGGTGTGCAACTAACTGCGGTTTTAGTTCTAAAACATGGTTTCCCATGATCTACGACATAGCCATGGGGTGGTATGGAAAGAGCACTGGACTTGAGTGCCTGGAGACCTGGCTTCCAGCTCTGGCTGGGGGAACATTTGATTTTGGTACAAAGCGCCATTATCGTCTACAAAGACATCACACGAGTTTATGTGCCCATGAATTATGCATGAGAGGGCTGGGGAACTGAAAAATCAGTAATTTTAATTTCTCCAAGATGCCCCAGTTTCTTATCGATGGGAGTATAAGTTGTAGCAACTCTCTTTTTTAAAGATAGTTTGACAGTATCTGTCAAAGCATAGTCCTTCTGTCTGAATTCTAGGAATGCACCCCACAGATAAACTCAGATGTGCAAAAGAAAACATCTCAGGCCATAGTTCGCAGCATTGTCATAGGCAAAGACAGGAAGCAAGCTCACTATCCATCAAATGGGTCAAATAAATCATGGCACCCCCGTACAGGGGCAACCCTTGCAGCCCTTAAAAAAACGAGGCCGATCTATATGTGCTCATAGGGCATGCTTTTCAAAGTATGTTGTAAGTGGAAAAAACTAGATGTAAAGTAGTATATATGGTGCTCCCTTCGTGTGAGACGTACTGTGTCACCCTGGCTCTGCTGTGCATGGGAAGATACCGAGACGCTGATAATAGTGATGGCCTCTAGAAAGGGCCCAGGAAGCAGGTGTGGGGCATGAACATTACCTTTTACTAAATGCCTTTTTATGTGTACTGCCCTTAAGTAGTCAAACACTTATAATTTTCTTATTTTTGTTATCTATAAAAATAAGAGGGTTGGCTGTCCTGTATTGTAGGTCTCAACTTTAAAATGCGTTGCTCTAGATTCCAGGTTTCATATCGAGTGCCTACTATGTGCAAGGAAGGAGGAAGGTTTTAAAAATGGACTGAATTGTTCTTGTGGTCGGAACATTTTGGGGTACTGTTTTCTTCTCCATGATGTCATATTATCACTAGAGGAACCCCTTAAACAACTCTACTCCCTTGGGTTCTGGATAATGGTGCATGATTGCTTTTTCTTTGCTGTATGAGAAACGGAAAGCCACAGTATGTGTCTGGAAAGTATTTCAGGATGACCTTTTGCCAGGTTTCCCACAGTTTCTCTGGTTCTAAATCACCTATGGTCCTTTCTTGGGGAGTCCACCCTGACCAAAAGTCTACACCAGGCCTTTATTCTTGTGGGTCCTCTAAACTTTGGGGTCATTGCAAACACTAGTATGCCCCTTCCCACTCTGTCCCAGTTATCCCTCAGACATCTGGCCTGTGGGTCTTAAGCATTAATAACAGTAGAAAAGCCCAAGCTCTGAGAAACTGTGATCAGGGGTGTTTTGAATTGGAGGGCCCCCGTTTCCTTCTCAAGGAAGACAGTCTTAGTTTTATGTGGTGTGGATACTGGAGAAGCTGCCAGCTCTGCCGAGTTGGCTCTCTTCTGTGGCAGAGGCAGCAAGAGACCCCTTCAGGGTCTTGGGCAGGCCCGTGTCCCTGCCAGGCAGCCTCTGGGCCTCCTGAGGAATGGCATGAGTCACCCATGAGTATACAGAATGAGCCTGGGTCTAAAATGGGCCTGCCACCACACGGGTTTGAAGGCTGGATGCTGGCCTATATATCTCCATTTCTCCCCCTCCCCCATGTGTTGATGGTACCAAATATTTGGGAAGCAGAAGAGGGGAGCTGCCCTCTTGTGTCTGATGCATGTATCTTTAAAAAGTAACTGAGGGAGGCTTCTGTTGGAATTTCTCAGGCCCCCACGCTGCTGGCTAGTTTCTCAAACCTGAGGTGATTCAGCACCCGGCATGCGACACAGCACACCGGGCCTGGGCAGGTGGGCCCAGAAAAGGCTCTTGGCTGGCCTTTGGCTGAGGGCAAAGCCCAGCCTGCCCCTCCATCGCTCACGGTGCCACCTTCTGTAGCTCTCCTCTTCTGTAGCCCAGTTGGCTACTCCACCAGGAACCTTCCCGCCGAGGCTGGAGCAGCCTTACAGAGCCTTCCGGAAGTTGCTACTGAAGGGTGTGGCTTCCTGCCTGGGCAGGTCGGGCTTTGGCCTGTGGGGAAGCCGAAGGTGGAGCTGATCCTCCCCCACCCTCCTCCAGTCATTGCCTTGGTGCCTCTCCGAGGTCCTTGGGTCCTTAGGGCCCTACAGCAGGGGCCTTGGGGCAGGTCCCTCCCTCGCTTCCTTGGACATTTCACATTTGGGGAACTTGTGTCTTAGGTTTCTTTTCCTTTTAACTTGAATTCTAAACGATGCCCCGCTTAAATGAAAAATCAACAAAGCAGTAGAATTCTCCCGTACCGAGTTTACTGAGAGAGTGTCTGAGCTGGAAGGGCTCTTAGGGGCAGTGTCACTTTTGTCCCCCAGTTGCAGGAGTGGTTTGCCCAGGCGCAAACCACCGAGTTGGTAGAAGGAAGCTTTGGCCCCGGTTTCGCTCAAACCCCAGTTGCCTTTCTCTCAAAATCCCGCGGCCTCATTTAAAAGTGTTTTTGAACGGTTATCATCCCTTTTATGTGCTGGTTAGCCCAGCAGTACATACTCAGCTCCTTTAATCTTTCCTCAAGTGTCTATTCTTCTACATCCTTAATCTTTTTTTGTGGGGAAGGGGGGAGCACTAGAGTTAAGAAATGGGCTTGGAGGTGTTTGAGGTTTCTCTGAACTTCTTTCAGTTGGACAGGGCAATTTAGGCTGAAAGTTCCCACAGCTCAAAAATCAATATTTCTCATGGGGTAGAGCCAGGCGACAGGCTGGACTATTCAGAGAGTCACACTGGCTTTCCACTGTCCTACAGCTAGTCTTGATTTCTAGTAATTTTAAGTCATTTGATGTCTTAGATGATTGGTTTGTTGTATTTTCAGTATGAAACACACAGTAGAGGGAACAAAACAGGGGCTTTGGGATCAGGCAGAGCTGGCCAGACCTTCTTCGCCTTTTTTCTGCTGCTACACTGGAACCTTAGTTCCCTCGTCCGCCCGTGGAGATGCGTGCTTTTTAAGGCTTGTCGTAATTCACATATAAATATACGTAAAGTGGTCCAGTTCTTTTTTTTCCCCTCTTCTTCTTTTTTCATGTTATCACTAACATCAGGTGGTAGAAAATACAAGTTCAGGTTTTAAAGACTTTAAGTTCGTCCAACAAGCCTGCTCATTGATAACAAGGTGTGGTGTCTAAGATGCCTGAGGAACCTGCCAGAAGATTTCCTGGGCTTGGATGCTGAGGTGTTCAAGGCCTGCAACCTTTGCATCCTTCATACCACACGATACAATTCAAGCTGTTACGTTTGACCCGGTTTTAAGGGTTATAAAAAAGGCTGTTACAAAGCAGTAGAGGCACCTTTATTTAGAGTTGTCTGTTCAAAAGCCACTGTGTTTCCTGTGTTTTGCATTAAGTCACTGGGCTAGAGAAGGCAGCTTCCTGTCTGATAAACATAAAGACAAGGCGTTTGGAACAGTTTAGGTTACTTAATCTAACTGGTTCGGGAGGGGGAGACGATTTTAGAATCCACTGGACCGTGAGGACCTGGAGGTCACAGGTGGGGTCTTTTTTCCTCTCTTGATCCCAGGTCACTGCCTGGTGCCTGGCACAGAGTCAGCCCAAGTCGTCCTTGTTGCACGAGTGGCATTCAGGTCTCATCGGTACCTTTGTCTGTAAGCCTGGGGACATGGAGGCCCAGGCAGCCGAAGCTTTAGAGTGCCATTTAGTTAGTGATCTCTCTATTTTACAAAACACGGATGGATGTAAGGTACTTGTCTGGAAATCTCTGGGGTGAGAAAGGTGGTGGCAGAGAGCCATTTTAAAGTCGTCATTTATTTTTAAATATTTAAGAGCCATCTATTGGGCATAAGGGTATTGATGCCAAATTTCTTTGCCAAGTCAATAGCAGAAATGCCTTGGGCTCCTACTGTGTGACCTGCACTGTGCAGGGGCTTGCTGGGGCTTCAGTGGGGATAGAGGGCAAAGGGCCCCCCAACCTTGTGCTCAGGAGTCTTAACCTCTAATAGAGAGTTGGGAGATTGGGAGAGAGAGAGACTTGCCAAACATGAGGCATGCTTGTGCTACCCTGAATGGGGATTTCTGAGCATCTCAAGTGAGCTTCCTGGAAGCTAGACTTGCCTGGGAGAAGGAGGGAAGATGGGAAAGGTGAGCAAGGAAGGAAGGAAGAGCCTCTAGTGGAAGGGCACTGGCCTGGGAATCAGGATGTCTGGGTCGAAGTCCTTCCAGCTCTGCTAATAATAGTAATACTAATAATAATAATAGTTAAATTTTATTGAGCATTCGCTAAGTACCAGGTTCTGTGCTAGTGCTTATACATGAATTATCTCATTTCTCATGAGGTAGAGAACTATTCCTATCTTATAGATAAGGAGACTGAGCAGGGATTCAAACTCAGGCACTCTGGCTCCAGACCCCTGTGTGACCTTGTAGATGCCCTTCACTCCTGGGCTTGATAGTGAGGGACAGGACTGGTCCTGGGGGCTCCTCTCTCACCAGTGGCTGTGAATTAATGAAAGGAGCAGAGCTTTGGGCCGTGGCAAAATGGGGCCTTCTGTAGTGTAGTTGGCTACTCGGAGCGAGGTTGCCAGTTCAATAGCGTTGCCTTGGCTACGGACTTCACCTTTAACCTTAACTGGCCATTTTTCAAATGTGTGTGGTTGGTCCTAAGGGAGGGCAAGTGAAAAGACCATGGCCAGGCAGCGTAAATCCCGGCTGCTATGCCTGCCTGCTAGTGGCTGGGCCTTGGCTGGTCTTCACTGGGGAGCCAACCAGCCAGAGAGCCCACTGCCATCTTGACTAGTGGATTCTTCTTGACCTCAGCCCACTCACATCCAACAAACTTGCATTTCTTTCTTTCTTCTTCATTCATTCATCTGTCCATCATCAATCAGTAATTATTCCTCAGAGCTTACTTTATATGCTAGGTACTGGACTGGGTACCGGGAACATGGAGGTGAAGGAAGCAGGGGCCCTTGTCCTAGGAGGTAATGGTGTCCCACCAGCTACAGAGTGCTGGGGGCCCAGGAGGCTCTCAGAAGGCTTCCTGGAGGAGGCAGCATCTAAACTGATTGCAAGGTAGGGACGTGGCACAGCACGTCCAGGTAGCTGGGCTGGGACCTTGTTCAGTGGCTCAGACTCCGGCGGTGCTTTGTTCAGGGGTGATTCAGGTCGCCAAGGCTCTCTGAGTCACCGGGGCTGGTAAAAGATTTCCTCTCCTTATGAGCTCTGGACCCAGCCTTTCTCTCTTACATAGCCCAAATGGCTCATTAAAGCCTCCTTCCCCGTGCCATTTCCTGGGAAATGTGGGAGTGCAGGGTTCCACTCCCAGGTCCTTAACCCCTGAGTAGCTGCTGGGAATTCTGCCTGTGCCCTCTGGGTGTGTGGTCAGATTGCTGTTCTCAGCTAAAGAACTTGGGGTGAGATTTTTCACGGAGTGTTGAGAGAGAAATTACTAGAATCAGTTCTTTTTTTAAAGTAAAAAAAGGGGGGCATTGTTTATAGCACAAACGATATAATAACAAAGCTGGCAAGGAGCAAATTTGTCCCTCCACGGTTCGGATCTTTCTGGGCTTCCTGTCCATGTACATTTATATTGTACAAAACTAAGCAGAAGAGGTACTGCTGTGTGTTCTGACTTACTCTTTCAGTGCTATAATGTAAAGTTTCTTACGTTACAACAGTCTCCACAATTATTATTTTAACGACTATGTTATGGTACATGGAGAAGAACCATTATTTACGTTGCCTGAAGGTTTCATGGGTATTATTGACTCTTTTGGACATTCATTCATTCAGCAAATAAATCCTGAGCATCTGTTCTAGGGCAGAAAATGCTAGGTGGTTAGGATGTAACTGAATGAGACATCACAGGCTCTGCTCTCAAGGGGCTCACGGTCGAGATACAGGGAAAAACCACTTCACTCTGGTATTGTGGGTCATGATAGAGGCGAGCCCAAGAGAAAGTGGCAGCTCGGATGCTCAATTTGAGTTGATGGAAAACAGGTAAAGCCACTTAGTCATTTGTGGTGAGAAAGCTTAGGAATGTGGACCTGGGATATCTTTCTGGGCTCACTCGAGGAAGATCTTCTACCATCTGCCCCTCCTTCATGAGTGCTGGGCCAGAAAACACCCTGGGAGGAGTTGGTGGGGTGGGGGGTGGGACAGAGTTTCCTAGGGACCTTGTCAGCAGGGAGGCTTGGGAATAGCCCCCTGGCACCACTGAGAGACTGGGTAGGAGGCAGCTGAGGGTGGGGGCAGTGGGTGGGTGAGGTGGGCTATCTCTGAAATGTCCAAATGCCGCTGGCGGCTGCTTGGGCTCTGCTGCGGCTCCTGCCTCCTGGATTGTAGCAACAAGTTGCAACAGTTTAGTTTTGTTGTAAAGAGGAAGTTTCAGAATCCTAGTGGTTGCTTCTGAGCAGGCAGACAGACCTTTACCACAGTCAGGGTTATTTGGGGGTGGGCTGGGCCGGGCCTGAGGGGAGAAGGTGGGTGGTCAGGAGTCCAGAAACTGGAATGCAATGTCTTTGCTTTAGTGTCTCCTTTCATTCCAGATAAATGGCTTCTTTGCCAGTGTCCTCTTTCCAGCCCCCACTGTCCCTGTCCCTCCAGCTCCAGCTCCTGGCTCAAGGGAGCCAGACCTGAATTCTGCTGTTTTCCTAGAGCAGGAGAGAAAGTCGCTTGTTCTGAAAGGAGCCAAAGGCCTGTTACGCACCCCACGCACGCAGGGAATGGGGGGCCTGGGGTGGGCCCCAGACCTGGTCACCGGGACACTTCCACGGTCTTGTCAACCTGAGTCCCCTGTGCAGCATGCAGTGGGGATTTGGCCCCTTACCAGGCCGCTGGGGTTTGAGGTTTGACTAGGAGAGCTCTGTCACGGTCCTCAGTGGTCCCCCATTCAGTATACACTGAGAAAACCCAAAACAAACCCTAAGCCTTAAGCTAATCTTATTTCTTACCTATCGACTTAAAATTAGTAGTAAGACTAAAACGTAAGCTGGAGCTTTCAGTGCTTGGTACATTATAATGTCCTCTGGTAGCTGAGGAGAGGTGCTTTGTGTGTCTCTTATTTATCTCCTGTCACCTTGTTTATACTACTGTTTGGTGGTGATTATAGGCTAGAGAGTATCTTTGAGTTTATACTGTTTTTAATAATTTACCAGCTATAACATTGGAGGAGGGGGGAGCTGGGTATAAGGAACAGAATTAGATAAAGCAGAAGGAAGCAGCGGGGAGTGGGCAGAGAGTGGGTGACTCGAGAAGCAGCAGCTGGGTTTAAATCCCATTTTTGCTCAGTTTATTTGTTCATTAAATGTGTATCAAATGCTGGGGATACGTGATTGAGTAGAACAACCAAAGTCTGCAGTTTGCATTCCAGCGGGGAGAACCAGACAGCAGTCAGATAGGCAAGCTCACCAGCGCAGGTCAGGATGGTGGTAGTTGCCGAGGAGAACGACAGATGAGTGAGGGCGTTGTACAGAGGACCACAGACTGGGCGGCTGAAACATCAGTGATTCATTTTCTCACAGTCTGGAGACTAGAAGTCCAAGATCAAGGTGCCGGTGGGTTGTTTTTTCTGAGGCCTCTTCTCTCTTTGGCTTGCAGATGGCTATTGCTGCCTCTTTGCATGGTCTTCCCTTTGTGCAAGGGCATCCGTGCTGTCACCCCCACTCCCCACTCCACGTGTCCAGATTTCCTCCTCTTATAAGGACAGTAGTTGGACTGGATTAGGGCCCACCCTAATGGTCTCGTTTTAACTTAATGCAAAACCCTATCTCCAAATGCAGTTGCATTCTGAAGTCCTGGGGGTTAAGGCATCGACATATGAATTTGGGTGGGGGGTGGGGGATACAGTTCAGCCCACAATAGGGAAGAGGGGAGCGTGTGTGTGTGTGTGTGTCCGTGTCCTCGTCCTCTCTAATCTAGAGAGAGTCCATTGATTTCTCCAGGCGTGAAGGGCGCACCCTCTATGTCTTTGCTCTACTTTACCAGTTTATTTAACTGCTTTGAGCCCCAGTTTCCTCATCTGTAAAATATGGTTAATAAAATCCATCTCTTGGTGGAGCTAAAGTATCTAAGGCACTAAGCCTTCCATGAACTCAGTGCGTCGCGGACCCCCAGTAATTGTCGGTTCTCATACCTTTTCCTTCTGTCCCTCTCATCCCCTCTGCTCCCCGAGCGCCACTTCTGATCCAGGAGCATTCGTAACTGTTCCCAGCTCTGGGTGGCTGTGCCTTCTTCACAGGGGTGATGGCACTGCCACCAGTTCTTAGGGACCATCCTTTCCTGGGGGCGGCTTCTCCCCTCGGAGGAGCTGGGAGCACCATTTTGACGCCAGCAAGGAGTAACATTGGGAGGACACTGGTACAGGACCACAAACGTGAAATACCAGCTGCCGGCCGGAGCGCGGGATGGCTGCCAGAGGACGCTTCCCCTGCTGTGTCAACGCTCTTCTCGCCGGTGACGTCTTACACTTCCCCGCGCCGGTCTCGCCTCCCCTGTTAGAGGTGTTGCTGCTGGGACTCTGGCACCATGCCTCGCCCGCGGTGGGCACTTCCTGTATGCTGGAGAAATGGGTGACTATGTTCATACCCGAGTGAGGGTGAAATAGACCCTGCTCCAGCATCAGCACCGTCACTTAGCTCGGTGTGACGGGGCGGAAGGCTGTGTGTGTTTGGGTTCCGAGGCTGAAGCACCATGGCGCAGTACTTATGTGGGTAGGCAGGGGGCTCTGGAGTCGGACTCTGCCCTAATCCCGATTCTCCCACTTGCCAGCTCTTTGACCTTGGCTGAGTTCATACATCCTTTCTGTGCCTGTTTTCCTTATCTGTGGAATGAGGAAAATGAGAACTACCATGGAGAGTTTTGTTGCTCCATGAAGTTTAGCTTTATTGTTTATAAGTTTTACTTGTACATAATTTGTCCATCATAGTGCCGGGCTATTTGTTATAAACATAGTTGTTTTTATCTATTTTTTTTTTTTTAACTTAGATTAATCCATTTTTTAATCACTATGAAGTTTGAAGGGCCACTCAGGTTATTGCAATGACAGTTTCTCAGTCCCATGAGGGTGACGGTATTAATGTTCCCATTTCATAGCTGGGAAAATTGAGGCTCAGAAAACTGAAGTGCCGAGCCCCAGGGAACAAACGAGAGATCTCAGATCCTCTCCCCGCTCTTCTGATTTTCAGGCGAGTTGTTTTCCATACCTGTCTTCTCATCCCACTTAACCAGCCCATCATATGGATACTGTTGGTGAAGTTGGGGACTTGTGGACTTTCATGCCTTTGTACACGACCTGAAAGCAGTGACATTGAGGCCCCGTGCTTTGCTGGCTTATGGAGCCAGGTGTAAAATACGGCCCTCTCTGTTCCATCGGAGACAGGTCACTGGACAGAGGTGGGGGTGGGTGGCCAGGTGTGTGAGATCCGTCAGCCTGATTCTTGCAAGGGTCTTCAGCTTTTCTCCCTCCACTTTCTAATGCCGCCTCCTCCTAGCCCACCAGCATGCTTTTCTAAGCCTGCCTTCTGCGCAGAGCCGGGCCTGCCACCCACCGGCTGTATCTTGTGTTTGCCAGGATGAGGAGGAGGTGGCTGTGTTGGCCAAGTGCTTGTGAAAAATGCCTCATTATGGGATTAATTACTTGCCACTGAGCACTGTGGCATTCATATCAGCATTGTGACTTACCTCCGATCATCTCTACTTCCTCCAAACCTACCTGGAGTTCTGACTTTCTGGCCAGCACTTTAAACCTCATGTCACAGAGGAAGGACTAGAATAGTGGCCTCCAAGGCCGAGACTGAAGATCTGGTAGTATCTCTCCCTGCCACTTACTAGCCGGCTGCCCTGGAGCCTTGGTGTCCTCAAAGTGAGGACACTCTGGGGACACTGAGCAGCGGGTACTTCTGGGTTGTAAAGCCCTGTGTGTGTATCACACACCTCGGGCAGACCAGCATATTAAAGAGAGGCTGAAAAGGATGGCCTTTTTCTGTAAAACCAGTCCCTGCTTTAATTAGCCTTAGGTGGAAATAGTGGAGTCCCTTTCCCCACCCGCTTCTGGCTTTCAGACAAGAATCTGAAGAATGTGATACTCCTCTGTGGACCTGAGCAAAGATCAGGGGCTTGGGCAGGATTCAAAGCTCTTCCGGGCCTTTACTAGGCCGCCTTTGTGCTGCTAGACCTAGGACATTCCAAATTGGTTGTGCTCCTTGACAACTACAGGCACATTAAATTCCTGGCTCTTCGGTGATGTCCAGAGGGGACAGCTGGGAGGGGTGAGGGAGACAAACACTACATCCCCCCGACCCTTATCTTAGAGAAATCAGGTTAAAAAGCGTTTGCGAGGGAAACACGGTTGCAGAGGGGCTTCGGATCAGCAAGGAAGACTGCTTCTGGTGCTCTGGTTCCGGGGGACCCGAGGCTCCTTCCATTTCCTGATGGATGGCTGACTGCTGTTTACCCGTCCTCTTCTCTAGACGCCTTGCGTATGCTGCTTCCCTGCATATGCTCTGAGGCTGTGGGCCACGTAAGTAAGTACACAGGCGCAAAGACTCTGGAGCTGTAGTGAGACCTCTAGGGTGCCACGCCAACAGCCACTACCTGTATGCCTTGGAGCAAGTCACTTAAACATTCTGGGCTTCAGTTTCCTTATCTGCAAAAACAGGATACTAACAGAACCTGCCTCCCAGGGTTGTGGTGCGTGGGAGGGAGCTGTCAGGTGAAAAGCACCTGAACTAAGCGTCAGTGGTAATTATTTGCCAGCACAGTCCTGTGCCATGAGCTTTGCGATTCTCATTTTACAGATGAAGAAAGAAATGTTCAGAACATTTAAATAACGTACCAGAGTCCCTCAGCCAGTGAGTGGACACCCCAGAGCTCACATCCAGGTCGTATCACATTCTGCCTGGATCTCGCATCCTCTGGGGTGTGTGTGCACGTGCATGTGTCTTGTGTACACATCTGTGTGTATGCATATGTCCATGTGTGTGCACGTATCTGTGGGGGAGGGGGTGGGTCATGCGCCCAGGGTTGGGTGGTATGGCCAAAATATGGCAGCTCCCTAGGGTAGGGGCCGCTGCTTCTTCCTTCTCTCACGTGCAGCTTCAGCCTTGGCCACTTTGGAACCAGCCTGTGGTTCTGGCAAAGGAGTGATTCTTGGCAGGTGGTAAAATAAGCAATGGCCAGGTTCCTGGTGAAGGACGTGTGAGGTCATCCCCGTGGCCAGGCTTCCTGCTCAAGGACAGCAGGGTCGGCAGGCCTGTTAGACCAGGGTGCTACCAGCCTGCTCTGGGAAACTGCAATTTAACTTATCTATAAAGTATGAAATAAGTGGGTTTTATTTTCACTTCATAGCTTGTCTCGGGGTTACTCTCCCCAGGATGCTGCTTGTCCATCCTGGCTTCCCTGGAGAGTTTGCTGTGCCCTGGCTACAGCCTGTGTGCCCAGGGCTGGCACTGGGAAAGCAGGCCATGGAAACGCAGGGAGGAGAGCTGGTCTGCTGTTCGGTTTTGGATTTCGTGTTCCTGCAGCCCAGGGGAATTGGCCTCCTGCCCCCACCAGCTCCAGCCCTCTGCTTCCCACGCAAACTCACTGTTGGGTCGTCCCGACTGCTTTGCTCCCTCAGACCTCTTTTGTGTGATCCTGCTTAACCCTGTGGAGGGTGATGAAGGAAGAGAATTCTTCGTCTTTGTTCACGTTGCCTTGGTGGAGAGGAGGCCACTCCAGTGCCCCTTTGCCTTTGAGCTTGTAACCAGAGGCTCCTAAAAACTCCATGGACTGGACTTGAGGGTCTCTGTGAGTTCCCTAAGATGATATGCAAAAGGTTCCCAGCCTTCAAAGGGGTCTTTGACTGACGCTGAAAGTGTTAAGAACCACTGATCTAGAGAGATGGGAACTTTGGGTTTCCTGTTTATAAAGCGAGTATATGAGAACAGATAGGCAATCAGATTGCAGGCTATTATGGGACCGGCAAGAGAGTCTGTTCATAACAGCGTTATCTGCCCCAGGCAGATAAATATGAAGAGCACTTTGCCCAGTCTCATCTCTGAGATAGTGGCCTTCCTCTCCCACCTGATCTTTCTCAGATCTTAATACCTTTAACGTCACATCACTTCTGGGTGTCTCTTCAGCATGGGGCTGGGGCTGGCACTTTGGTGATGTTTTGACTGGGAAATTTGATCTGTTGTTATTCTGGGTACTGTGGAAACTGGGGTCTTTCTGTCCTAGAGATCTTCCGCCTGGACTCCAGGTGTTCAAGGGGTTTCCTCAGCCCCCATATTTGGGCAGATTGCTTCACCCTACCCCCTAGTTCGAGAGTCTTTTTCAAGGGGGAGGGTGGGGAGCAGGGAACAGGGAGAGGACGTAGGATACCTGCCATGGCTTCACTGAGGTGGTCGGGATTAAATGATGGGAGCGGTGGGAAAGGAACATGTCCCCCGTTGAGCTTCCCTTTGGCTTTGCTCTTGAACTTCTGCTTGGCCTAACTTGCTGTGTGATCTCGGTGGAGTTGCTGGCCCAGTCAGAGCTTCATCTACCTAGTGAAGGTTGAGTCCAATTGGTGTTTTTGAGTCTGTCAGTTGAGACTCATTGGTGGGTCGTGAAGTTATTTTAGTGGGTGGCAACCAGCATCTTTAGAAATGAAATAAAATAGACTCAAATGGAAAATCGATCAGAGTGCATAGCATGTATATGTCATTTCATCAATTTCAGTTCCGCTTGACATGTTTGTGCACGTTTGTGATTAAAAGTTTTAAAGTTAATTATTTTTTTCCTGTGGCTTTAGATAAAAAAAATGTTGCACTCCCAGGATGAGATGTCGGGGTGGGGGTGGGGGGCTCTTTCAGCCCAACTATATGGTTCCCGCCTGCAGATCTGAGCTGAGCTGGGTCTCCTCAGCCCCTAGAGCTGAGCCTATAAATGGAGCCCCTTGCAAATCAAAGTCTTTAAAGTTCTTTACGAAATTCTGGGAAATGAGCTACATTCCTGGGGCGGAATAAATCATGTTGAGTTAGGCTAGGCAGGATGTGACTTCAAACCCCCTGAAGTGGGCTGTGTGAGGGCAGTGCTGTGACTGACTCATTATGAGCTCAGTGGCGACACAGACTTCTTGAGAGAAGAGGCAAAGATTGTGGGGGAGGGGGGCTAGCAGGCTCTGGGCGCCACCAAGCACCACTCTTCCGTTAGCTCATTTTGATCCTCACAATAGTTCTGAGTTGAACAGTGCTCTGACTACATTGCAGAAATGGGGCTGGCTCTTGTGTAGTCCTCACAGCTGTCCGGAGGGGGACGGGGCGAGGCTGGTAGCACCTCCATCTTACAAATGGAGAAACGGAGGCCTCGGGGCCAAGTCAACCTGGCAAAGTTTGTTCTGTTAGTTAAGTGATGGGTCTGGAATTCCACAGCCAGTCTTACTGCCTCGTGAGTCATGTTCTTTCTGAGCTGCCGTCTGTAAAGATTGCGAATAAGTTTTCATTTGGTTTCTCTCTTTGAATAAGTTATCATTTGGGAGGTTTCTCTCTTTGCAGTGATGAAGCTTATTAGCGAGTGAATTAAATGACCTCTTGATAAATTCAGGAAGATTGTTTTTCATCCCTGGCCACTTGCATATCTCTTAGAAACAAAATGAAAATTAGCGAAGGTCACATTTAGCTGGAAGGGTGCGAAGAAGGAGGACAATGATATAGTCCTGGATGGCCACAGAGGAGCCTTGGCGCATTCCAGGCCTTTGCTGCCTTGCCCGCTAAAGGGGGACATGAACCACACGAGCTATGCGTGTTTGGAAAATACGATGCGGGATTATTGGGTTTAACATTAAGCACTGAAGAATGGGTGGCAGAGAGTGTTGGATTCCACCCCTGGAGTTTGGGCCCTTTGGGAGACTGGAACCTGCCCCATTGCTTCAGGTCATCAGGAATTACTTGGCATCTCCATGTCAGTAACGGGGACCAAGCAGTGACTGGGACCCAATGTAGCCTTTGAGCACTCAGCCCAGCGGACTAGGGTCGAGGTAGCTATTGATGTAAGTGGCTACACTATTCTGTATTTTTTTTGGTTTGCTTGCTTGTTTTTTTTTTTTTTTCTTTTTATTGTATTATTTAAACAGAACTTGGAGAATAGCAAGCTATTGAAGACCTGGGTTCTGGGCTGAGTAGTTCTCAAAAATTGTCTTTGGTTCCTGATGTCACATTGAGTTTTTCAGTCGTCGTGATGTGGATGTAGGAAGCCAGCACTTTCGCATTGAGACAGCGGCCATATAATTAAATCTTTGCAGTGTGGTTGTTTTTCTGCGTTGGGTTTCAGCAAACTGCTCGCATCCTTGAAAAGAGGAAAACTATGCTCTCAGCAGAACCACACGGAAGGAATAAGTTTGCTGCAGAACCTGAAGGCTTCGAGTTGCCCTTCGTGTGGTGGGGAAGCTCTAGCTAGCTCCAGAGATGCTGTCTGCTGGGAGGGCAGGCTCCGTGTGTTCAGGGAACATTCCTGACGGGCAGACAGCCAAACAGTTGTCAGCCTTGTCAAACCTGGAGAAGAATCTGAGGGCAGAATCTATGCCCTGCTGTTTGGGAGGGGACATCGCCCCCTGAAACGACTTGTTTCTCTTTGCAGTTGCTCCTGGGCAGCTGAGTGAAAGTTCATTATCAGATAGGTGAGTCACAGGTGTGACCTCAGTACACAAATACTGAACCACTTAAAAACAGAGTCAGGGTCCAGTCAGTGCAGGTGACTTACCTGTAGAGCAACAGGTCCAGCAGGCAGCTGCCTGGCTTCCCCAGTGAGTCAAGGTTGCTTAACCTGTTGCTGATGTGCTTGCCCCCCTCTCCCTTGACGTTAGACATGAGGGGGTGAGGAGGGGTTACCTTTGGAAAGGTGATGATCTCTTGGACACTCAAGTTCCCAGATGACTCAATGGTGAGCTGTAAGCCCAAGCATTTGGGGTAGTTCACTTCTCTTCAGCAAGCATTGATCGAAGACCCTCTCTACGTAGTACCCTGGGCTTAGTCGACACCTGCCTAAGGAGTGGGGACAGTCCCTGCCTTCAAAGAGTTCTAGGGCAAGGATGAGATGGCAGAGAAGCAATGGCTCTGGTATAAGGCAGATTGTCTTTTAGGCAGGACAGATAACTAATATGCCAGGGTGTCAGGACAGGCTATTGGGGCCGTCCTGCAGCAAAGATGATCCTCTGGGAGCCGTGGCTAGAGTGGAGGGTATCTGGCAGGGGACAGAGGGGCGGTGCTGGAAAGACAGTTGGGAGGCATTGGTGGAAGGAGTTGGTTACCATCTGAAGATCCTGGAGATCTCTCTAGGTGGGAAGGGCTCTCATTCTGAATGGGGCCATCTTCAATTCTAACTGCTTTCTGCCCTAATTAGTTGATTGATTCACTCGTTAAGAAATAATTTCCGTGCCCAAAGCCATGTATCTGTAGCCCTGAGGACGAGAGTGGTATCTTAGTGGAGGAGACTCAGTTGGGCATTTTGGTCTGTGTGACACATGATGCATGAGATCTATGGCGGATGAGTTCCTGAGATGCTGGGACACTTCTCACTTAGGAGGAAATGACCTGCAGTGGGACAGTGACTCCTAGGATTCTCCCTGAGCCAGGCCATTTGGGGTAGTAGATCAGAGGGTGAAATCTGTGCCTCATTCGTCCCTCTCCTGTGGCATTTAATCACTCCCCCTAGCAGCCTCATGGAACTCTTTCCTCCTCTCTCAGATTAGAAGCTCTTCCTGGCTAGTCCTTGGTACTTTCCCACTGCTGACCTCGTCCCCTTAAATCGAGGTCAGGGAGGGTGATCTTTTTAAAATACAAATCCGATGATGTCACCCTCCCCACCTCCCACCTCCTGTGGTGGCCTCCCCTTGTCCCTCGGATAAAGCCCACATTCCTCCACATGGCCGATAAGATCCTGGATAAGCTGCAGTGCTTACCCCTCCAGCTGCGCCGCCCCCCCCCCCCCCTGCTCCCCTCACAGCAAGGGGAGTCTATGGAAAGTTCTGGTGTCGTTTTTGATGGTCTGTGTTCGTAGGGTGCGGGGCAAAGTCAGAATGACCGCAGGCCTCGCCTTTTGCAATCAGGCAAATGGGAGCATTTCTGTGTTCCCGAGGGCTGTCTCAGGAGTCCTGAGGAGCCCCTCCAGTGGCCTCTGAGGAGATGGTCTCTGAGGAGATGGCAGAGCAGAGCGGGTGGCTTCTGGCTTCTGGCCCTCTGGTGCTAAATTCTTCTCAGGCCTGTCTCTGATCTGGTTCCTTATCTGCTATGCATCAGCTTAGGCTGGGGTTGGCCTACCGCTAAGGGAAACAAGCCCCAGCTTCTTCTGTAAGCAAACAGCATTCCTGAGGTCAGGAGGGAGGGGGCCCTCCATGTCCTCCTAGCCCTCAACAGCCTCTGGCCTCTGGGCAGCTGGGAGGACCTTCCCTGCTTCATAGCCCAGGGAGAATGCGCACCTTAGGGTGGAGGGCTGCTGTAAGGTTGGCCCTGGGTACAGAGCGGCTGACTCCTCCCTGTAGACAACTGTTCTGATAGCCCTGGTGTTTACATAGGGAGGCTCCTGGGTGTCCATTACATTGTTCGAGCCTGCTAGCAGCATCTGAGTGGTGAGCAGATGACGCCTGCAGGGGTCGCACAGCTGGTCAGTGCCAAGCCAGACCCAAATCCAGCTCTTCCACTGGCCTCATGCACATCCCACCAGGCCTGCATTTCTCAGGTCGGCATCGAGAAATACTTTCCTGCAGAATATTCTTGGGTGCTACGCCTGACGGGACAAAGTGAAGTGGGTTTCCTTACTGCAGGCTTCTCAGAACCTTTTGTGTACATCGTGAGCCTGTGGGATGGCCATGAGGTGGCAGCATGTCCAGCCTTGGTTGGCCGCGAAGCCCTCCTCCCTGATACAATCAGTCACTCTGTTTTGGAGTCGTCATCCTGTGCCATGTTGTTCTCTGTGGACTCATGTCACCTGGAGAAAGAATCACCAAACTTCTGGAAGCTTTTCCTAGTCCTCCGGTGTCATTCTAGGAGGGATTAGGACTCATTAGGTCAGGAGGACAAGAGGGAGGAGTTGGGAGTTCCTATTAAGCTAAGTGTTGGATTCTTCTCTGGGAACTTGAGTTATAAACACTTCAATGGTAGGCATTTTTTTCTCATTCCAGCGCTAGGAGATTGAGGCATTAACAGCTTGAAAATCACAGGAATTCTGAACAGGAGATTCAGACCCAGGTGTCTGACTCCAGTTCACGCCCATGCCAGTCCATCACAGGGCATTACACACATTTATCTTGGGATGCGAAGAATCAGTGCCCCACATGGCAGTGGTTTTTCCAAGTTCCGTCCCTTTTTTCTGAGTTGGTACCAAAGATTGGTGCTTGTAGCACTTGCTCGGTGTTTGCAGACTGAGGGCTTCAGGAGAGGCGGGAAGGGCCGCCTGAGGCCTTTCTTTACGTGGATCTCAACAAGGGCAGAGGCCCCGCCACCCCACACCAGCTACGGGCCTTCTGGTGTGTCTGGTAGTAGATGGTAAGTGCCTCCACCTTGGTTAGTAAGGGGACGTTAGAAGGTTCCAGAAAACTGAAATGGTTTACTCAACCTTATGAAAAGCTTCTTAGGGACCAATAAATTATCTTTACTCCTATTTCTGTTTGTGAAAGCCCCAATGTTCTTTTTTTCTCCTTGTTTTGGAGATATAAAAATGAGTCCATAAATGGCTCGGGCTTTCTTTTTTTTTGTTATTTAGTTACTTATTTTTATTAAAATTATCAGGGGGCGACATTGGTAAATATAATCAAGTAGGTTTCACGTGTACAATTCAAAAATACGCCAGACTCACTGGCCCTCTTTGCACAGCTCAAGGGGATTTTCCAGCATCTTAGAAACTCTCCCTGTTACTTACTCCTCCTTCCTCATCTCAGCCTCGTTTCTCATGCATTCACTCAGGAAACTTGAACTGAGCTCTGCTGTGAGTCAGGTCTTTTGCTAGACATTTGAAATCAAGATGAATGAGACCCCGTCCGTCCCCGTCAGATAAAACCGCAAATGATGACAGTGGAGCTGTTTGATTATGGCAGCGGAGACAGTGTGGAGCAGAGGGGAGGGAAGTCTTTCTGCAGCAATCAGGAGGGCTTTACAGAGGAGAGAGCGTTTGAGCGGAGATTTCAGAGAGGGTTCTTTATGCAGAGGACACACCGGCTTCTTCCAAGGCCTGGAGGCCTGAGCATAGAGGGATTCGAACCGGAATCGATTGAAGAGCAGAGAAGAAGGGCAGAGGGGGTGGAGGGGGATGGGAGCATTGGAGGAGCTTAATGGGCAGGGTCACAAAGGACCCACTCACCATGCAAAGATAGTTAGATGTCACTCTGGAGAAGGCATAGAGTAGAGCCATGGAACGTTTTTGAACTGGCGGTAATATCAATAAAATAGGAAATGGCATGAGTGGAAATGGAGCTACCAAGTCATCCTGGAGGCAGCTGGGGGGTATGGTTGAAGGGGGAAGCCCTTAGGAAGAGCAGTGGAAGCATAAGGCAGCTGTGCAGCCTAGAAAGTGGGGGACACTGGCAGTGACTGGAGGCTGGTACACCAGTGACGGGGTGGCAGAGTGCTGCACTGACCAGGAGACGTTGAGTGGTGATCAGGTTTGGGTGACCAGATGGACAGACCGAAGCTGGCTGGCACTCCAGAGGGTGGGAGAGTGTAGGGTGGGGGTTGGGAGGGTGGGAGGAGTTCAAGCGTGATGGCGTTGTGGGTCCTCTGGGGGGAGGCACGTCTGGTCTGTGTTCAGGGCCTTGGGGAGAGTTCTGGGCAGGAAACACTCATCTGGGTATCATCCCTGGGGCTAATCCTTATTTGCCAAAATTATTCAATAATAGCATTTGGTGGCATTCCGAGGATGCTGGGTGAGCCAGCACAGCATGGGAGCGAGCCCCCCCGCCGGGGGCTGTTGCCTGTCTGTCTCCCATTAATCACCTGGACCCCTTGATGCTGGTTAACTTTGCTTATGAATCACTGGCTGAGCTGCCGTGTTGGAGGCTCCGAAGGAGATTCATGCCCCGTCTAGAGAGGCACATCTGCTTCCTTTGCTTGATCATTTTTGAAAAATTGGGCATTTAGGAATCTTTAAAGTACAGTCCAGTAGTAGGTTCTGGGCAGATCCCTTAAAATACAGTGTATTACAAGGGATAGTCCCTCCTTGGTGACAGTGCCACCCATGATGGTCATTTCTAGGCCCTGGGAGTTATTTTGCTCTGAGGATTTCTCTGTTTTGTAGAGATTTGGCTTGTGCTCTTTAAAGTCGGGAGAGTATTTGCTAAGCAGAGGTCTGGCTTCTGTACAACATTTGCTCATACTAACCTTTTAAATCAGTGGTTCTTATCTGGGGGTGACTTGTCCCCCCCCATCCCTTTGGCAATGTCTGAGACATTTTTGTTGTTAAAATGGGGGATGGGGTGTTACTGTTGTCTAATGAGTACAGACCAGAGGTGCTGCTCAGTACTCTACGATGCGCAGGACAGTCCTCCAAAGCAAAGACTAATTTATCCAAAATGTTCATAGTGTTGAGGTCAAGAAACCCCCCTGCCTTAACCGATCATGTCATTTTATGGTTCACGAAAAACTGCACCCTCTTCTCCCATAGCCTAGAATACTTTTCTACCATCTGTTCCCCTCTCCCATCAATATTCTACCCATCCTCCAGGATCCGGCTTAAATGTCATCTCCTCCATGAAATTTTCCCTTGAGCTTCCAAGTCTTGCACTGAATTACCGCCTTCTCTATGTTCCCACCACAAGTTGCTTGTTCCCGTCTTCTGCAGCCTTATGTTACGGCTGGTGGTTTACATCTTCCCCTCTGCACTGAATGTTCCACAAAGACAAGTGTCCCATCTCATTGTTACATACATGTGGAATTAAACAGCCTTGCGAGGTAGACAAGTCACACAAATATCTGCATTTACAGTTGAGCCAGAGAGGTGGCATGTGCCCAAGATCACAAGCAAGTACTTACTTTTAATCCATATGGCAGATCTATTGGGCACCCACCATGCTTGATGTCGGATTCAACAGTGAACAGGACAGAAAGCCAAGAAGCTTGCTTTCTGTCCTCTTTACGCTCTGTGATAAAGTCCCACATTGGCCCTTTTAGTACTGTGTCATCCCAGTACATTATAAACTCTTCGGGTCCTTCATACCTTTGTCATTATATTTTTTTGAACATAGATCCTCAGTATGATTGGTTTGATTGAATACGTAAATCTAATGCGTTTGAAAGTTTATTATTTCAGCAGCTGCTTTTATAGAACCTTCCTTAATGGAACTTGGGCACCTTGATAGTTTCATTTAACGCAAACGCAGTGACTGTAAGGAGAAAGAGAAGGGACTCGTTCATCTGTGCTCTCTGGGATGGGGTTTGGGATGAAACAACAATCAGAGAGACCTGCTTGCATACACCAGCGATGAAGCTGGAACACGGCTCCAGTGTCTGGGTTGAGCTGCCTGGGTCTTTGAACTGGAACTTTGGCTCAGAGAACTTAAACGGCTTGGCCATGGTCACAGTCCTCACCCTCTTACCTTTAGCTCCAGTGATTTAAGGTGAAAACGTAGAGTCCGTTGTACAAACCAGCACAAAGAGATAAGGGGTTTGCAGCTTTGAGTTGCCAAATTAATGTCCGTTTCACTGGTTTGCTTCCCTTGATCTTAGCCAAAAGACCACTCTCTGGTTTGCCTAAGTAGGGTGTTCTCAGTTCTTTTTCTCCCCGCGGGCCCAGATCACTCATGGGAAAGACAGTTTACATGGAAACTGAGCAGGGTGTTGGAGCCGGATGGGTCTGAATTTGAACCTGGGTTTTGTGACCTGTCTGAGCCGCATTTTCCTCACCTATAAAATGAACATGATGATATGTACCTTATGACATGATCGTGAGGCTTGAGTGAGAAAATAGAGAGCTTATTAGCAGGCCCTCAGTACGTGGTAGCTTTAAGATGAATTGGGCTGACTTGGTAGCTCCAAGCCTAGAACTTGGCCCATGGAAGGCTTTACATAATATAATCCTGGTCGTCTAGGAATGGAATCGCTCAGTCTTTGGACCAGTGATTTGTCCTAGTGTCTTTAAGGGGCTAGCAGTTTCTTTTCCAGACAGACACATAAGCAAGTTAAGAGAACCAGAGCGAGGGAGGGAGGGGCTTCTTTGGAAAAACAGGAAGGAATAAAAAGGTCCAAATGGATGTTTAGGAGGAAGGGGAGAAGGCAAATAATCAAGGAATTACAATTTGAGTTGAAAGCAGAGGTTTTTGGTTAACCTATTTACTTTCAGTTTCATCATTTCCTGAGAGTCCTAATTTAGCCTCTGGATGTGTCCTCTCGATTATGGCCTAAAAAGGCAACTACTTGGGTTTCGTGGAGTTGGACTGGCACCCGCAGGAAGCCAAGTGGGAAGGGCCAGCCTCAGCCCGATCTGGGCGTGAGAGCTGCCTTCTTTCCCCTTAACTCCTTGCTGGCCAGCTGAGTCCCAGGGCTTCCTGATGGTCCCTGATCTGAGCCACCGAGCTCTTCCCTGCCAACAGTTTTCTTAGTGTCGGTGTGGTTGCTGCCATGTGGACACCCTGCTCAAGTGGCTGTGCACAGCCATCACCCCTTTTGGAAAACATTTTGATAACACATCTCAGGACCATAAAAATGTCCGGATGTTTTTTTTTTTCTCCAGTAACTTCACTTCTGGGAATTTATCTCAAAGTGGTCCACGAGATGAGAGGAAAAAACCTAGTAAGTAGTGTTTTTTGGGGGGTGAGAAGTCACTTTGGAATACTATGCGGCCATTAAAAGTGGCTAACGACCAGGCCCTGGAGTTAGGAGTCCTGGGTTTGGGTTTTTGCTCCCCAAGCTGTGTGACTGAATGGAGTTGTTTCCCTCCCAGAACCTCTGCATCATCACCTGTAAAATGAAGTGTTTGGATAAAAATGATCAATAAGCAAACTGTGGCCCTACAGGAAAATAGTCGTAAGAAGTAAGGAAAATACAAAATGTGAAATTCCACACTCTGCCTATGATAGTTAAAAATCGAATGTTTCTGTGAACCAGAACTAGAGGGGACCATTAAAAAAAGAAAACTGATTTTTGAAGGGAGAGGGCCAGGAACTTAGGGGGATATTTTTCTTTCATTTTTAAAACCTTTATATTATGTGCTGTTTTTAGAGAATTTTAAAGAGGCTATTTAGTAGGGTCCCAGGATGGGACAGGGAGAAGTGTCTGCGCGTGTTGGCTTTTGCATCTAGTAGGCTGCCTCCCTAGTGTCTTTTATCTAGGGCCCCTTCTTTCATCTCTCACAGCTCTTGACAGTGGATGCTTACTCCACCCGCATCCTTACAGGTAAGTGGTAACCTGTCTGCATCTCTGGCTTCTTCACCGAGCACACGCAACTCCGTAGCCACTGGGGCTTGGGAGCCTCTTTACCTGATGCAGGTGGAAATGGGAGCTCAGCTGCAGACCTGTGGCCTCCAAATCCTTGGATGTGGTGGTTCCTTTTGGGGCTGGGTTCCAGCTTTAATAACGATTCCACTGTTTATTGTGACCTCTGAGGCCCTCCCCATCAGTCCAGTCCACGTATTGATCTTGGCACTGCGGCTCCTCCGCGTCATTCCAGCAGAATCGCCGAAACCAGATAGCTCTCTGTCCTTGGCCTGGCCCAGCAGGGCTCAGCCATGTTTACTAAAAAGTTCTGTTCAGAAAGAGGCACTGAGGCGAGTGGGGACTCCTCAAATCCGTGTGCACGGGGACCTTGGCAGCCCTGGAGGCAGAGGGATGCAGCCCTCTGTGCTGGTCCAGCTCCGAGGATGCAATATGTCCCCCTTTCTTATAGGAAGTGTGGCTTGGCCCCAGGTCTCCGATTGCTATCAGAGGCAGACAGTGCTGGCCTGTAACCGCTCCCTTCCCTCCCTCCTGGGCCTGATGACAGGGCTGAATGAACAGAGGAGCCGAGGGTGCTGGGTTGGGCGGGTTTTTCCCCTGTCAGCTGCTGTAATGTTTATGGTCTCCAACGTAGAACCACCGTCGAAAGGGCCAGGCAGTTTACCTGGATTTCTGAGTGCCCAGGGCCTGCAGCCCGAAGGGAGCCCAGGTGCTGCCGTGATGCCAGGCCATGATATTGTTGGTCCCACCAGGATTGGTGTTGCTGGGATTGAATGCAGTTTGATGAGAGCCAGAGTCATTTGGTCATCACAGATGGGCTGCTTGCTGTTGACAGGGCCAGAGGCCAGAGGAGTGAGAATATTGAGTTTTAATGTGCTCTGCTTTTGGATAGGCCACATGGTCCACTCCAGGAAGGCTCATTGTCAGCCTCCCTGCCGGCCTGACAGGGCTCAGTAAGTATTTATCGAATGCTGTGGAATGCCTTCTCTTGCACTCCTACGTCCCAATCAACTTGTCGACAATTTCGGGCCGAGCTCTATAACCAGCCTGACTTCTTTTTCGAGACCCCAGGCACAAGTATGCTGGGAAGAGCCCGGGCCTGGGGGCCAGGTGCATCTGGGTTAAGATCCTGTACCAGGACTGGGCTGGCAGACTCTGGGCAAATGACTTGCTGTCTCTGAGCCTGTTTCCTCATTTATAAATTGGGGATAATGAAAGCTCTTTTCCCAGAGTGATTGATGAGTAAGTAAGGTTGTGAATAAAACAAGGCTGATGTTTGATAGGTAGGCACTTCGTGACCGTCCCTTTCCCTCCTTCCCTAGGAGAGATCTGGTAAAGGGCACATGATGTCCTCTGGTGCCTTCACTGGGCTAGGTCAGTGGAACACTTAACCAGCAGCAGACTTGGGATTCTGGGGGACAGGGTTCAAGTGAATCCTTTTTTGCATGTCGATGGGAGATTATCTTATCGAAGTTTGCAAAAAGATCGAGAACCAGCACCTTGTGAAACCCGAGGCCCCGTGCCCTGCGATCATCACGAGTTCCCAAGCAGGGCAGTGACGTGAGGAGGAGCCTGGTGCTGAGACTTTGGGGAGGACGACTGGCGTTTACTCTGGCAGAGAGAAGCCTTTGATTTGTTTGAATGGACTGGCCCATGGAAGCAGGGACAGCTGGACTACACTGGCGGTGCCCCGGTGCTGCCGCCTGCTTAGACCCCAGACCCCCACAAGAGACAAGGGCTGGCCAGGTGGTTTACAGCTGTCCTGTTCATGCCTTGTTTGCTGCCGCCTAACTCTGGGCCCTACCTTCTCTTGGGGTGTGGTCCTTGCAGGTGGTTGGTACCCCTGATCCCCTGAGAGGGGCTGCCAGGGTTTGCTTATGCTGGGAATGTAAACCCAGCCACCAGCTGAGGGAGCTGGGGAGGCTGCCAGGCTCTGCTCCTGCAGTGGAGAGCAAGCAGGTTTCCTGGAAAACAGACTCTTCTGGAGTGCGTCCACGGGAGCCCCTTCGCCTTGATCTGGAAACCATTTAATGAGCCCAGATAAGAAGGTCTGGGCAGCCCAGACTTTTCCTTTTGTTCTCTCCCTCACAAGCCTACAGCCTCCTTGGCATTCAAGTCCTTTTTGGAGTCTGGAAGCGTGAAAACCCATGTGACTCTGGGTTTGGATCTGGGGTCCTCCTGGCTTCTGGGCCTGGGGCGGGGGCCTTGGTCTCACAAGGGAAAAGCTTGCTTGTGTTGTGAGCTAGATGGTGAGCTTCTGGGCTGTTCCGCCGGTGGCTAAGGGCTGGCTTTGTCTTAGACCGGGGTTTCTTAGTCCTTCTTTCGAATTCACTCAAAGCTCTGTCCCGTGAACTGAACTGAGCCTGAGCTTTCGAGCAGAGTAACTTCTGTGGTTATACCGTGGAAAGGCAATAGCACCAAGAGTCTGGAGTTCTTCCTGGGCGACTCTGGACAGACTTTTATTTCCTCATTTGTAAAATGGGACAACAACACGCATCTTACCCACATTACAGGGTTGTTATGACAAAGATTTTTCAAGATAGCAAAATGTGTGTGAAAGCATTTCACGAACAATAAAACCACACAGGTGTAAGGGATTATTTCGTCTTTATTTTGCAAATGAGCTTTTTCAAAAGCAAACACACATGTGCTTAAGTTCTGGCCCATAAATTATGAGCTTTGCCTTTTCACATTAGTGCCCCAGAAAGGAAGCATTTTTATTCTCCATGAGGTTTCCTGGAGCCTGACTTCTTTTCTTCTCACCTTATTTCTTTGTATTATCAAGATGGAATTCAAAATCTATTGGCAGCGTATTGGTGTTTTATTTTCTTCTCTTGGTTGATTCTGTGAAATAAGAAAAAGTTTTTTAAAATGGAAACTTCCATGTGTAGTTGTAGTCACTTGCCCTTTTTTTTTTTTTGGCTCATTGGAAACCCGTTTTTGTTGGAAGTTCTCTTAAATTGAGAAAGTTAGAATTCCTAACTTTCTCACGTTAGGCATAGCATAGTGACTATAATTGAATCTGTTTGAGACTCACACTTATCATTTGGCATAATATTCGTTTATAGATTTGTTTGTGTATTGGTCCTAGGATACACCTTACCATTAATTTCTTACAGCATCCTCTAATACCAACTTGTTTTCTCAGTGATATACAGCTTTCTCCCAAAGAAGAAGCAAGAATATTCTGGCGAATTGTACAGCCTGGTTATATAAAGTTATACTGACTATATAATTCTGTGCAGTTTGCAAAGATAAGAGGTGATTGTTAGTGATTCTTGTGTGGCTGGCATAGTTAATTACATCTAATGTTTGTCGTTCTTTCTCCCTTAGGTCCTGGCTGTAAGTCACCATGGCGCAGCAAGCTGCTGATAAGTATCTCTATGTGGATAAAAACTTCATCAATAACCCGTTGGCCCAGGCCGACTGGGCTGCCAAGAAGCTGGTATGGGTGCCTTCCGACAAGAGTGGCTTTGAGCCCGCCAGCCTCAAGGAAGAGGTGGGTGAGGAGGCCATCGTGGAGCTGGTGGAGAACGGGAAGAAGGTGAAGGTGAACAAGGACGACATCCAGAAGATGAACCCACCCAAGTTCTCCAAGGTGGAGGACATGGCGGAGCTCACGTGCCTCAACGAAGCCTCGGTGCTGCACAACCTCAAGGAGCGTTACTACTCAGGGCTCATCTACGTGAGTGGGCCTGGGGCTCAGGGGCGGGAGGCTCCAGGACTGTCTTATCCACCTCACATCCTGGGCTCTGGCTCTGGGTTAGAAGGGGCCTTCAAGGAATGCTGGGGTGACGTCCTTGAACTTGAGCATTTGCGCATCCTAGTGGACTGCTCCCATAGCATTGCTTTGATCTCTTTTCTACATAACCAAAAATAATGGGAAGCCTGTTTTAGACCAGGTGTAGAAAGACATGGCGTGTGACGTGTGCTTACCCACCGACCTTGGTCCTCAATCTTGGTGGAGATAGGAAGGCCAGTATCATCAGTTCCTTCTCGGGGAGAGGGATGCCGTGTCCTGGTTTCCCATCTTGTTCCTCCTGCACTGCCCAGTCCCCTCCTCCCTGCCACCTCGTACCTGTTGGTGTGACTTACTTCCCCAGGTAGTGTGCTCTGAGCAGAGGTGAGCCAACAAGAGGAAGCTTGAATCACTAGTCCATCCAACACTTTAGGCTGGTTCCATGCCAGGCTTAGAGTGTAGAAAGCAGCATTACAAAGGCCCAGAGCATGCGGGAGATAAGGAGCGGCCTTTTCTCGTCCCTTTAGCCAGCAGGGCTGCGTCTGCAGGACAGCTCATCACTATTGTAGGAAATGTCAAGAGGAGCATGTACCCATCCCTTTGCTGATAGGCTCTGAGCTTGTTCAGCCCCCGGTCACAGAGTTCTTTCTAACGTCTGTTCAGTGTAAGGATATTTCTTTCTGGATTTGTCCTTAGTGAGGAAGAAATATCTGGTTCTTATTATTCCTAAAATAGCTCTTTATTTAACTATACTGTTATAATCACCTTGGCCTTCTTGGTCTTGGAGCTGAATAAAACAGTTATCAACATTTTTTTGTTTTTTTTTTTTGAACTGGAGGAAGAAAACATCTCAAGGTCATTATAGCCCTTTTATTTTATTGGTAGGAAGACCAAGTCTCAGCCTGAGGGGTTTGCTCATGATCACATGTGTCATAAAGGGAGACACTGAGCTGATTCTGTTACAGGGATGGTGAGCAGCTCCTAGTGAGCCCACCATTTTGTATTTGGTGCAGTTTTAGGGTGATTCAGTACACATTTCACTGGGGGACTTCCCTTACCCACTGGACTGGTACCTCTGAGTGCCCTGCAATGTGCCAAAGCCCTGTGGAGCCATTGGTCGTTTCGGATTGCCTAGAAGTCCTGACTGGGCCTGACGGTGGGCCAGGATTGCATTACCTTGCTCATTGCTAATCAGCCTATGATAATGAGGTCCTCATTTCCTGCTGTTGATGACCACCCTTTGGGGGTGAGCTTGATTAGTCGAGGACCTACCAGTAAGGGGATACACAGAACTGTTTTCTTGGAAAAGGCCCTCTCTATACCCCAGCTTAGCTCAGCCTTCTAATACGGCAGGTGGGAAAAACTGAGGCCCAGGGAGGATCAGGGACTTGCGCAGAGTCACACAGCAGGTGTAGGCAGGGCTGAGACAGGACTCTCCGCCCAGTTATCTCTCTGTTTCTTGGTGAGAATATCGCCTGGACCAAATTAAAACCCCTGCCCCTAGGGGCATTAACCACTGAAATTCAGAATTAGTGATCCGCAAGTGTCAGCTGTCTCCTGCTCGGTCTTTTACTGGTATCGGTGTTCACCTTGGTCCTGTTTAAGATTTGCTGAGCATGAAACAAATTGGATGGCCTATAATTGCCCACATCAGCTGTCTGCAAACAGTCTTTTCCTGTCACAAAGGGGAATGTTAGTTGTTAAGGTGCATTCAGTGTCCCGTTGCTTCATCTCTCCTCCGAAAGTGTGGGTTTACTCAGTGGGCGGGCACGGTGGGCAGGACCTGAGCTTTTTCTCTAGCACTCTGGCTGGAGGCACGGACTCCCATTTCCTGTGCTGTCACCTCCCATGTACAGTTCCTCCTGCCTCAGACCGCCCTCTTTCTAAGTGTCGTCACCAGAAAGGAAGTTGGTCGTCTCTACAGCTGCCCTAATGGAGACTCCAGCAGGTGTAGAGCTGTGGGGAGATCAAAGTCACTTGGGGGGCTGCCTGGGCATGGGGTACCCCCCCCATTCACAGTCCATCTCTGCATGTGACGTTCCAAATTGCGACACCGGGAGCCTTTGTGCAGCATGTTTGCCTGGCGTTGTGGGCGGTGTGGCTAATTCTGCACCACAGCTGCTCTGTCTGTTTCTTCGGGGGGTGAGGCTCTCGGATAGGGGGTGGCCGGCACAAAGAGCCTCTGTGGCCCGTGAATGGAGCAGCTTCCTGACGTGGCCGTGTGGGAGCAAAGCCATTCGCTCAGTGTCTGATGCCTCCACGAGCATCCAGTGAGAGCGGCTGGCAGTCGATCTCCTTCCTCCCACCTGAGCTGCTGTGCTCACTCTCCGGGGCTCAGTTTGTCAAATCCATTGATTGGATAGGATTAGCCCGGAGAACTTTGAAACTCCATAGAACTCTCCACAGGACCATCTGCCCACCCAGCTGTCAGACTTGTCCTAGTAACCCCCAGCCCCTGTTGCAGTCAGCACCAGCTGTTCCGAACATCTGGCTCTGTGGCACGCCCTAAACGTGTGGCCGTGTGTCCTCTGCTTTCATCAGGCTGGATTTCCTGGAGTGTGGGTTTTCTCAAACCCCAGGAACAAAGCTCGATTGTTTCTGAGCTCCTGGGATGACCTCGCTGCTCCCCGGCCTTCTCTCTCGTCTCCACCCAGCAGTCAGGGAGGGAAAACTGGAGTCTCAGCTGTACCCCCGTCCTCCCCATATCCGAACCGCGGGGTGCCAACACCATGTGCAGACCTCTGCTGCAGAGCTTTCCTGGTCCCTTGTGAAAGCAGTCGTCGGAGGGAAAACAAATGACCGATTATCTCAGGAAGAAAGGGAATTGAGGGCCCTGCGTCCCCTCGTCCAAACAGAAGAGGCGGCCAGATCCACTTGTTACACATCCAAGCTCAGCTCTCTTTTGCATGCAGACCAGTGTATGGGTGGTGGGTCCCCCCAGAGTTCTGCTTTCAGTGTGACATCTGCTTGGCACATCCACGTGCCAGAGCCCCTAGCCAGTGCTGGGTAGACTTTGTCCTTGTGATTGGTTCCTGGGTGGACCCTGTCTGTGGGTTCAGCCACAAAATCCATTCTTGGTTCTGGCGGGAACGGAGAGGGCAGAGTTGGAAGGGGGGCCGGCTTGGCACACAGCGCAGCCCCTCAGGTGTTGGCTGCTGTCGGATCGAGGGGCAAAACCGTGGACACTGAGGGTGGAGGCCACTTAGAACGAGGACAACAAAAGGATGTGAGGCACTCAGAGAACTGGCCTTCATGACCAAGGAGGTCTGCACGGTGGGGTGTGAGACTGGGTTGGGTCTGCTCCCAGATCTGCCGTTAACTGCCTAGGTCCATAGGTGTGTGTGAATCATGGCGCACGGGCCTCGCTTCACCTGCCTTCTTATAGGCCTCTGGTGCTTTTTCCTGGGGAGAGGGTGCTCGAGTTTCTCCAGATTTCTCAGAGAGCTGCAATCCCCCAACTGAACAGCTGTCATCTGAGTGGTCTCGGTAGTCTCTTCCAGCTATTAGGAGTCCATCATTTTTCTTTTGGTGGAAAAGGGGGATCTTGGAAGAAAAAATAGCAGAAACACTTTAGAGAAAGAATGAGTAGCCACAGGTTAATGTTGATTTGTCTAGACTGACCTGTCTCGACGGTTGCCACTGGAAACTGCTCTCCTGACCTACTCGGAGCCTATGCTGGGTCCTGTGCCAAGCACTTTACCTACCTAATTCTCATTGCCAGTCAGTGGCGGGGTATAGACATCTGCCTGCCCCCTTTTACAGAATGAGACATGGAGGGAGAGAGGTTAAGAAATCTGCCCTGCTGAGACTTGAACTCAGGACGCCTGACTCCAGAGTCTGATTTTCACCTTGGCAAGTCAGACTTGCAGTCCTGAGTGTATTTTTGGCTGCCTCGTATTAAGGGTATTGACTAATTAGATTCCCCTTAAGAGAAGACCTGAGTCTTGGAGAAGGCTCTCAGGAGACATGAAAGTGGTCTTTAAGGTTTTGAGATATTTTCGTGTGAATGTTTCTAGAAGATTCAGGGAGGGAGTTTGGTTATCTGTCTGTGATCTGCTGGCTCACAGAAGATCCAGTTGGTTGAGGAGCACAGTGAGTTCTTCCCAGCACTGGAAAACTTTAGGCTGGACCATCTCTGAGAGTCCTTCGGGGTAGAACAATTGTCTCCACACAGTTTGCTGGCTGCAGCTGACTTCATTTCTCTTTGTGCATCTCACATCTGCTATTGTCCCTGGATCCAAGTTTCGTAACTAGCCTTCTGCTGTCCGTGAAGCTTGCCACGGATCTTGCCCGATGCCCGCACTCATCAACTTGCAAAGCCGGCAGCCGTCATTCCGTCAAGGGAGGACCCTCACTGAAAGAGTGAGATGGTGCCAGTGCCCCGACACTTGTAGCAGGTCTGCTGGAGCAGGGCCCAGAGGACGAGGGACTTCAGGGAGCACTTTCACACCAGGCCGACTTAGCCTCAGAGGCAGCAAATCCTTAGCCAGAAAGTTTGTATGCCATTGGGAAGCAGACCTTCTAACCCATTCCTATTTGCCGCTGTTTTCTTTAGACCTATTCAGGCCTGTTCTGTGTGGTTATCAATCCTTATAAGAACCTGCCCATCTACTCCGAAGAGATCGTGGACATGTACAAGGGCAAGAAGAGGCATGAGATGCCCCCTCACATCTACGCCATCACAGACACTGCCTACAGGAGTATGATGCAAGGTGAGTGCCGCGGCCTTCCCAGTGGCTGGGAAGCCTCGTCGACACCTTCAAAGGTGCTCACTCACTCGTCATAGTGATCTAGTGGCTGGATCGATGGCTGATGCACTGGTGATGGGACAGTGCGTTGGGGAAGTCTGTAAGCCATTGCGTGAGAGTTAAGGCCAGTGGCTATCAAAGGACATGTTTATAGAACCTTTAATTATTTTTGCAATTTCTCATTCTCGTCAAGATCTCCTGCACCAGTCCTCTCACTTCTGGGCCCCTTTCCTTCTTGTTTTTCATCTTGTTCTTGCTTCCTCACAGTCTGGAAACATACTTGAGTTTCCCATTAAAAAAGAAAAAAAAACATACGAAATCTCTCTTGAGTTCTGCGCCCACTCTAGCTTGTCTCCGCTCTCTCTGCCCCATCACAGTGGAGCCTTTTAGAGGAAGTATCTGTGCATGTCTGGCCCCACCACTTCTCCAGACTGTCCCACAAAGGTCACCTTCACTTCCGTGTTGCGACGTCCGTTGTACTCATTAGTTCTCATTTTACTTCTTTCTCCCTGGCATGGGACAACCTTGACCGCTCCCTTTCGAAAAGCCCTTCCTTCCTGTGACCTCTCTCTGGTTCCCCTGATGGCTGCCCTCCCCATCTACATGGTTCTTTCCTGTTGCTCCCCTTCCCCCACACATTGGGGCTCTTCGAAGTCTCATCCACTCACTCCAAATAGCCCTCTGGACGATGGCCCTTTCTATGCGAGTGGCTTTATCATCACTTTCTTGCTGAGGCCTGGTGCTGTCACTTGATCATTCCTTTTTCCCAGCTGCCATTTCTCCATCCACCCATTCATCCAGACCTAGAACCTGGCTCATCTTCTGCTCATCTGTCTCTTCTTCATCCCTTTTCCCAAGCCATTCAGAATTTTCTAAAGATTTTGATCTCTTTCCATATTTCTGATTCTCTTATCCTTGTGGCCCTGGCCTTAGTTGAGGCTTCCACAATTTTTTGTCTGTGTGATTGCTATGGCCTCTTAACCTTCAGTCTTAATAGAGCCCTCCCTCTGTATTTCCACCAGAGGTCATCGTTCTAGAGTGCAAATCTGATCAAACCCCTATTCAAAATCTTAAAAGACTTCTCAGTCCCTCAAAGATAACATTCAAACCCTCTAGTAACACATAGTGCCCTTTGTAATTGGCCTCCTGCCTACGGTTCCAACTTCCCTGCTACGTGGAACTCCTTACATTTTTCTAACTGGCTTTTCTGCTTCAAACCGCTGTGCCTTCTCCATCTGCCTGCGATGCAAGTCCCTATTCTTTTGTTAATGACACAACTGAAGTGTTACTGCCCTTCAGAGATGGTATCTGGGCTAGCTTTGCATCGGAGCCCTGGTAATACTTTATTTGAATGTTTGTTTTTCTCTCCAAGACATGGGAGGGGCTCGCTTTGCCTTTATGTTCTCAGAGCATAGCCAGGCATTTGGTGCCGTTTCCTGTAATTTGGAGTCTAGCCCAGCTTTGTGAGCTATAGTTTCACATCTTCTGTTGATAGTGGTTTTTCATGTCTTATTACGTGTACATCTGTTTTCTTTAAATTTTTTAATTAGCCTATGAAGTGACGGTAATGAATCTTGTCATATTAACTTTGTCTCTGGTTTAGTGGTTTAAAATGGCAACACGTGCATTTGTCTTGTACCATACACACAGTGCCACGGAGAAGGTGTTTCATCTCCAAGCTCGATATATTATGTAGGATGTACAAGTTTGGCCTAGCCTTTGGCTTATGTTCACGTCCATCAAAATTCCTCGAGGAAGCCGGCCCCCCATAGGATATCTGTTTCCAAGTGCTAAGTAAAGCAGTGGAAGAACATTCTATGAGATTACTGAGTCCTGTCTCTAGAGGTTACGAGTCAGTTTTCTTCTGGCTCTTTTAATTGTCAAGTGCAAGAAATGCATCCTGGCGTCTTGAGCTCTGCCCTACTGAGCAGGGCGTGCTCTCACACTTGGGTGCCGGACTCGAGCGGTGTTCTGGAGAGCGGGCTGTCTTCACTCTGAGGCAAGCAAGCCATCAGGACGAGAATGACGTAATGCTGCGGAGCGTGGCGCCGGGAGTTGGCGTTCCTGGAACTGGACTTCCCACCTTTCCTCTGACGACTGTGGGACTCTTTCCCAAAGAGATTCGTCCATGTTTTATTTGTTCAACAACAACAAACAATTGAGGGGCAAAAGTCCGCTCCACAGGTTGTACATAATTGAAAAAAATAGAAGGGACATTCAGAGGGCTGGAACATTTCTTTGTGCAGACCAGGAAGTCTTGGCCCTAACGGAATGGCCTTGATTTAGGAACTGAGGAGCTGCCCCAAATTATGAGGGAAGTGGATGGGTGTTTTCATCTTTTAGAGACCAAGATTAGGAAATTTAATTGTGGGCACAAAGAGCTGAGGTTCCAGTGCTTCCTTTTAATGGCATGCGGGTGCTGGGTCCCTGTACTTTCTAATCTTCAGTCTGAGAGGTTTTCGTGCACATTCAGCTGAACGTTGGACCTGCTGCAGCTCTTTAGCTCCCTTGTTGACCGACTGAGGTCATTTCGAAGTTCCCTCTTGTCGTACATAGTCGACCTGCAAAGCAATTGGCAGCAGGTCTCTTGTTCGTGGGGCAGGGAAGAAGTTAATTAACAGAGGTCGCCCTTATTATGACGGGACAGTTCACTGGTAAGGAAAGTTCCCGAGAGGAGCCTTTGGTGCTTGCTCTAAGTCAGGGGTTGGCAGGGAGCCTCGGGGTCACAGCTGTTCGGATGAGCCCCGCTCTTGGAGAGCAAGCAGGTCTTAGCGCACATTCTCCCCTCCCTCGCCCCCCGGCTTTGAAGGGGACAGGTTTGTCTTCTCACATCTTAAAAGGCACAGTTGGACACTTGCTTTTCTGCTTTTTCTTTAAGATGTAGAAAAAGGTTTCCCTGAGCTGACTGTGGCTTATGACATACCAGCATTTATTCTGACAATTAGGGTAGTTGGTGGCTTTGTTTGAGGACTTTGGTGGGATGAATTCTTTGACCCTGCCTAGGGACCTCCCTCCGTCTTCTCTTAAATGCTCTGGTTTGCCTGTAAGCCCTGATTTATGCCTGTTGTCTTGGAGTTAGTATTAATTGTACCCTCTTTCAATTTCAGAACCATCCCAGTTTGGGGAATAAATTATATGGCTACTCTGTCTAAGTCAGGGTTTCTCAGACTTGGCACTATTGACATTCAGTGTCAGATAATTCTCTTTGGGGCACGGTGCTTGTCCTGTGTAGTGTAGGATGTTTAGCAGCATCCTGGGCTCTGCCCACTAGATGCCAGTACTCGCCTCCCTCTCCAGTTGTGACAGCCAAAAATGCCCCCAGACATTACTACCAAATTCTGGGGGCACAATCACAATCATCCCCACTTGAGAACCACTGGACTAAGCATTGCAGATTGGTTTTACTCTGAATGTCAACTCCCACCAATCATTAGGGGCTTGCCTAGCCTTGTGTTGGCAAGGATCTGAGACTCACTGCCAAGGAATGCTGGGATGAATTAGTGCTGTCTGCCACGGGCATGGGCTTGAGCATGGCGGCATATGGTGGTGCCCTGGATTAGGCCATGGAGATAAAAGTTAGAAAGTGCTAGAATACCAAGAGGTTTAGTACCTTAACCTGGCACTGGAGGCCCTGGCAGTCCAGGTAGAGAGATGAGACATGTTTGTACATGGAGATCTGTGGCTGTAGCTATATAACAAGACAAGTTACCCTACAGCTGGTGCCAAGACAACTGTAGCAGGTGTTTTGGGAGTTTAGAGGAAGGTGTGGCCTCTGAGGCCTGGCACAGTCTGGAAGGCAGTGGTGGTTGGGTCCTGTGGAAAGGCTGGCAGGTACGTGTCAGTAAGTGGTTACAGCCCAGGTGTGCCTGGCCCCGCTTTGTGTGCTGTTTTAATCCTCAACCTTGGGCTTAATTAAAGTTGTGATGACATAGTTGGTTCATCCTCCCAAACTTGGCTTTCCCATTTGGTCGACTTGTCATCATGGCCGTTAATGGGTCTGCCTGTCTTGAGGCTTGAACTGACCCTCTGAAGGCTTTGAACTGTCCGAGGCCAGGAGGATGAGAGAGAATGAACTCTGAGCCCCTTGCCTGGCAAACGTCAGCCCTGGCGAGGATAGGGCAGGTATGTGGGGTGCCCTGTGGAATTCGAGGGGGCAGCACCTGGTCTGTAAAAGGTGTGAATGGGTTAGGAAGTGGTGCTCCAGCTTCCTTTGAGGCCAGGCCTTCTGGGTCTCCCTCTGTGGATAAGAGTGTGTATGTTCTTTAGGAGAATTAGCCAGGTAAAGAATTTGACTTGAGCCTAGCTATCTCTCTAGAGTAGGGGGAAAAAAAACTCTCTTCTATGTTAATTAGTTAGAATGCCAGGTTTGGCTCACTTTCTGTGGCTCTCTGGTATTTTAAGAGCTCCCAGCATTTGGGGGAGTGGCAGCAGGGTCTAAACTAATCCAAGAGCTATTTAACCCTTTGCTCTGTGCCAGTCCCCGCTCTGCTTCTCAGCGGAAGCTGCACCAGAAGTGGTTGGTCACCAAGCAGTTGCTCAAAGTGCCTGGCGAGTGTCCACATCCCTCAGTGGTTGCCTAACCTTTTTGGGTAAACATCAGAGGGTAGAATTTTAGTACTATCTGCACACTAGTCCGACCCTTCTAATTCACAGGAGAAAGAACAGGCCCAGAAATGTTTACTGATTTGTCCGAAGTCCCGAAGAGACTTCCAGAAACCAGGGTCTCCTGATTCCCGCCGCGGCACCCATCCCCCCGGTGTTATTGCCCCTCGTTTCTCTGGCTGGTGTCCAGAGGAATTCTCTGGCCTTCTGGTTGGGAGGAGGAGAAGCCCTCCTTCCCCTCTCTGCATTCTTCCTGTCCTGGTGGTGGTTGCTCCCGTGGCGCCGTCCACTTTCCAAGGCCTTCCTGAGGAGAAGCGCCGTGTTGGTGAGGGACTGGGGAGTGCTTCGAGGGTACAGTAAAGCATGACTTCGAACAGACTCACCAGGCCAGGCGGCTGAGGAAGCCACAGATGGCGGTGACTCCACTTAAGCAGGAATGTGCTGGCCAGGAGGCTCGGGCCCTGCCAGCGAGCCTGGCCAGTCGTCGGCTCACAAAGGCCCGCTGTCTGCAGGGAGGTCCGAGCCGGGCCGTTCGCCCGTGTGTGCGTTGGGGGCGGCACCGGCTCACCCCGAGGGCTGTGCTCTGCCCGCACATGGTCCCCGTGGTAGCTGAGCGCCTGCTGTTTGCTAGTTGTGGCCCTGCCTGGAGGAGATCAGGGCCCATCTTGAGAGGCAGGTCAATAAAATTCAGAAGGAGAGTGAGAGTCCAGCACATAGTGGGCGCCCCACGTGGCCTTGCGGGTGCTGGCATAGTGAGGGGCTTTGACAATGACGTGGTCTTCCATGATGAGTGGCTGAAAACGGTCGGCCAGCCCTTCGCTTCAGGGAGAAACGTGCCTTGAGAAGAGAGCGCGAGGCTCGGACCAGATCTGAGTGGCGGTCTGGCTCTCACTTCACGGTGTGACACTAGGGTCCAGCAAGTCCGCTTACTCTGACCGAGCTTTGTTTTCTCATCTACCTGCTGGGCTTAGTAAAACACACATAGCAGGGTCATTGTGAGAGTTGAACAAGGCACCTGGCCTGCGGCAAGTGGCCCTTAGAAGGTCGTAAGAGGAGTCTGGCAATGCAGTTTCTGTACTGAACTGTCCCTGCCTGCAAATCGCTGTCCCTTCAGTCCACACTCTCACTGTTTAAGGAAGGTGATAACCAGATGCTTCCTCCAGGCGGGCTTCCTACTGCCTTCAGAGCGTCCTCTGAGAGCTCAGGCTCGGGGTAGCAGCACGCACGGGAAGTGACTCGCCAGAGCTGCCTGCCCTGCAGCGACCACAGATCACACAGGCGTGCACTGGCAGACACGGTCTCCAACTCGTCTGGTCTAGTCCACAGAGCCCGAGCAGGCAGCATGAGGCCTTGGGGGCGACGTGGCCTTGGTGGGGGCGCTTCAGGAGAAAACATCGTCCATGCTCTGGAGATGATTCTGCAGCGTCACTGAACAGCACCCTCTGTGGATGTACTGGGGGCGAAGCAGAAGGGCGCTGTGACAAGCAGCCCCGGGCCCACCACCCAAACACGAGAGCCTGGATCAGAAGGCACTTTCCTCGGGCCCACCCCAGGAGGCTGCTTTGTCACGACCCCCTGAAGGACAGCCCAGCCCCTGGATTGAGGCCGCTTAATTATATTGTGGTCATGCCTGTCAGTCTCATTTCTATAAAATGTTCTTTCTAGAAGAGGAATCTGTGGTTAATGGATCCTTTTCAAAGATTCAGCTTTGGGTTTGCTTTTTTGTTTTGTTTTTAATCCAGCCCAGCAGGCCCACTGTGCTTCGCTCTGGGCCAGCCGAAGTGAGAGATGGGAAAGAAGTGGCCCCTTAGAACCCAAAACTTTGGGGGTGGCTGAAAAATTGGCCCATGTCTCTGTTACTGTTCCCCCAAAACAAACAATAAAAACTCACCTGCGAAGTCTCTAATAGCTAAGCCGCTTTGGGCCTTCATCCTCCTGGACCTGCTCCTCTCCTCGCCGCCTGGCGAATGTCGCTCACCAGCCCAGTTTTCCTCTTCTCTCAAGTGCTGGCTCTGAGACTCCAGCAGGGCCGTGTCGCACTGTGTACGTCAGGGCTGAACACTGCTGGGTCTGGAGAAAAGGATCGCTTTCTTTCCCCCGCCTGATCGCTGGAATTAATCTGTAGGATGAAATCAGAAAGAATTCCCAGAAACCTAAGAGAAAAGAGAGCTGAAAGGTTCAGGAATACAGGTCAAGATTCTCTAAGTGGTTTCTGTAAAATTCCTCTAGTCTTGACCAGGGAGTTATAATAAACTCTTTGTAATAAATTCTAATAAACCGACGACTCGGGGTGTTCTTTTGGCAAACAAACAGTGCCGATTGGGGCTCAGGATGTCATTCCAACTGGGCTTTGTGATTCTCGATGAAGATCTTGTTTCTCCAACGCCAGTTGGTCCACAAATACAACAGGGCAGAGGTCTAAGCTGAAAGCCGAGGAAGGAAGCCATGCCCCAGGAGCAAACTCTGGCCTAAAAGTTGCCAGCACGCCTTTCATTTCCTTTGATTGCCCCTTCTCCAAGGCGGCCGGAGCCCCTGGTTTCTTCAGGAAGCATCTTCAAGTGCCATTATTGTTCATCTGCTAGCGTTAGAGTTCCTGGTATTCTCTAGCAAGTCTGACCCAACACATTAAAGGGGCGTTTCGTAAAAGCCGTTGTTCTCTTGGCAGAGCTCTTTGTGTTCCAACATGGAGTCAGGTTTGTCCTGAGCTTCGCCTGGCAGTGTCCGTCTCCTTCCCTGTTCACGCCTGTTGTCCTTCCCTTCTGTCCTCCCTTTTCTCCCCTCTGCAGACCTGTGATTGAGGCTTAGTCCTCTCTGCACTGGACTCAGCCAGGGTGCCTCCTGTCAGTCTTTTCCCCAAGGGGAATGTTGTCGAAGAGCAGGGCAGAACTGACCTCAGGGTGTCAGATCCCTCTCAGTATCCTGGTGGCCTTTGCTGCAGGCCGTCGGCACTCACATGTGGCTTTTGAATTTCCCTCCACCCTGATCATCCTGTCAGAGCTGCCTGAGCAGCAACCCCACACAGAGAACATCCTTGCTCCTGGCTCCGCCCACGGGAAAGGTGGCTAAACAACCAGCAGTGGTTCTTGGCAGGTTTGCCTGTGCACTGGGAGCTCACCTGTGTGAGCTGTTAGATGCATTTTGGCCAAGAGAAGACTCGCTTGGGGACTTACTTGCTCTCCAACATAATGAAAGCTAAGATCAGTCCCTTGGGCTTCTTTCTAGTTATCGAGAGTGCCTTGTGAGGAGGGGTGTCTATTCTCTGCTTCCTGTAACTGGGGACTTGGGCCTTAGCAGAGTTCAGACCACAGTCCTATCTGAAGGAGTGTGGGTGGAGGCACTGGGCCAAGTTCAGCTGGCTTCTGAACTGTGTTGCTGCTGACCTAGCATCTCCCTGTGTGGGGCCTACCTTTGTGACTTGGAGAGAACATTGCAGGTGACCATGTTGTGTGCCTGGGAGCCACCAACGAGGCCTGCCTTCTTGCTGGCTGACTACTAGGCCGGCAGGCTGCCAGAGGCTTCATGACACAAGGTCTCTGAGGCCTGTCATCCACATGCTGCTTCTGCTAACATGAAGCATTATTTCATACCTGCTTTTTCTCACCTCTCTGCTTCCCAAATGCTTGTAACCCAAGCTCACGAATTGGGCTGGCTTGGAGAAGGTAGCACATAGCTTACAAGGCCCCATGTGGCATTTTGTGAGTATGGATGGTCCTTTCTTTGCAGCACCGAGGCTGCTGGTGGCACAGTGCCCTGCCCTGTAGGAGCTCTCTGTGGGGAAGCACGAGGCATCTAGAGACCTGGGTTCTTGGCCCAGCTTGTGTGACTTTGATCAAGTCATTGGGTTTCTCGGGACTTGGTCTCCTGACCTCTGGACGCAGGTGGTTGAACCATATGCTTTCTAGGGCTTTTCCAGCCCCAAGGTTCCAAGCTCAAACCCACAGGTCTCCCCACATTTTGTAGTTGGTTTCGGCCCAAGTATACTTGTTCTTTGGCCCATCGAGACCCTCTTGCGGTCTACAAGAGGCTCTCAGGAGAAGGAACTCTGGAGTCCAGCTTCCCGGCCCAGGTGACAAGGAGCAGGGGCTTACACAGCGAGCGCCCCCAGGGTCTGCTCTGCAGTTTTCGTGAAGGACGGACCCATTGGTGGTGGAAAGTTTCAGGCCCTTCGTCGTGGGTCATCCCGTCCGTCTCACTCTATGCAGGCACATGGCCCAAACTGAAACTGCCCTTTGCTCTCATTTTTTCTCATTCTCATGAAACCTGATTGACCCGAAGTTAGGTCCTGGGAACAGGGTGCTCTTCCAGGTGTACCCCCAGAGAGAGCAGCTCTGCCTGAACCCCAGGAGGCATTATCTTAGCTTTCCGATGAATCAGTCCTGGGCCAACACTGTTGGTGAACCAGGCCCGTTTTCTTCCTTCTGTACTTCCTGTCGGGGCTGATGTCACCACTCTGTGAGCCTCATGGCCTTTTATGGACAAGAATCAGCAGCTCCTGTCACAGAGGAAGTAGTGATAAGGCCCCCAGCATAAGTCTGAACCTGGAGTGAAATACCTGCGATTAGGTGTCCCTTCTGTCAACCTGAGCCAGGACCTGAGCTGCCTGGAAACACCTGTCCATTCGGACATCTGCTTCAACTTTGAAAGGCCTTGAGGCATTGGCGGTTTAAAATAAAACCAGGAGAGGGAATGGCCTCTGCACCGAATGTGTGGCTTAAAACATTTCTTGTTCTGAGGAGGGCATGCGGTGGGGAGCTGGAGCTGCAGGGGGCTCAGGCGGTTAAGGACAGCGTTTCCGAGCACCTGTGCTGTGCCGTGTCCGTTAGGCACCCACACCATTCAGTCTTCAGAGAGGCCTGTTCTCTGATTCCCCGAGAGGTCGGGGAGCCAGGTGTTGCGAGGGAGAGTGCAGAGTGAGGTCTGGAACCAGGGCTCTGGAGCACGAAGCCAGTATCTGTCTCCTTTCCATGTGCTCCAGGCACGTGGGCCAGTGGTTGTCAAAGTGTGCTCTGAGGAACCCTGGCTCCACCTCCCAGGCAGCTCAAGTTCTTTTATCTCCTGTTCTTCATGTCGGGGATTCGGGAAGATTTTATCTGAGGAAAGACAGTTGTTTTCTTTTAAAAGCTTTGAAAACCACTGGAGAGAGAGTCATACACTTGGTTCTGCGCTACTGCCACCCATGTGGGACCAGGGCAGGAGGAGTTTAGGCTCCGAGGTCAGACTAAGGGCCTTCGTCCCCGCAGGGAGCCTGTTTCCCAGAACAGAGTTTTCTCTGGAGGGTGCACTCCCCTGGCCTGGACTGCAAGGTTCTCGTCTGTGTGTCTGTCTCCTCTGCTGTGGAGGAAGGAAGGGCGTTGCAAATAAGCCTTCAGTCCACGTGGGCCCTAGTAAGCACTCGAGCCAAAACAGTGGAGTGGGCTGGACTCTCGGGTGTCGGAATCTGTGAAGAAGGGCTTATGGAGTGAGTGTCGCCGGAATCCATCAGGGGTCTGGCAGGGTAAACTGAGTCAGGCAGACAGCTGAATGGTTGCTGAGATGTCTAACATCTCACTGCCCAGAAGAAATGCCTCTGAGCTCAAGAATGAAACAGAACTGTGAGAGGAGGCTTATGCGAAACAGGGACAACACCTGCCTTATCTACCTCCCGAGGTGACTGCGAGGCCGCAGGGTCACAGACCCAAACCTACTGTACGAACAGAACAGATTTTCCTGGGCGGAAAGGGCCATGGATGTAAGAAGGCCATATTGTCATTCATCGCAGGCAGGTGAATTTGGGGTGCCAGGTCGTGGGAACAAGAGTTGAGGAAACGAGAAAGGCCTCCCCCGTTAGTTCTCCTTCGCCAAAGCATTTGCCCGATGAATGTTCTAGCAAAGTGATTTAAGGTTTCTTTAAAGTGAAAAATCAAAATTTTGAAGTGTTTCCTTTTGGGCTGTGTTGATAGTGCTAACTTGGCTTCGAGAATTAGAGGTGGAAGGTCAGAGGAGAGGAAGAGCTGGGGGTGGAGGTCACATGAGTCTGGTCAGGAATTGGAACGTGAAGTGCGTACAGGCCTCTGTGTGTGTGTGCACCTGTGTGTACATCTCTGTGTACGTGTACCTGTGTGTGCACGTATGTCTGTGTGCGTGTGCCCACGCACGCCTGCGGCTTTGTGTCGCTGCATGTCTGTGTCCACGTGCATACATGTCTCTGTGCACATACCCGTGTGCACGCCTGCCCATGTGCAGCTTGTCCACGTCCCTGTGTGTGCACATGTGTCTGCGTGTGTGTGTGTGGGGGGGGCTCTGTTTCCTGTTGTTCAGCAGTTCAGCATCTGACTCCTCACACAATTAGAGGAATTCCAGCCATCCTAGGGACCAGGCCTAGACAGTTCTGGGAAAACGGTTCCTTCTGGAAGGGATGGGAATGTTTCCTTTTATGGTAGCGTTGGCCACTGCTGCCTCACGACTTGCCAGCACATGCAGGCACAGTCTTGCCCGCTTGCGAGTAGTGACTAAACATGCCTGCAGCTGGGTCGGCCCAGGAAGATGCAGTGGGGGAGGCCGGGGTCCTGGATCTCAGTCCTGTTTGTCCCAGATCCTTGTCGGCCACCCCACTGTTCTTAGGGGCCAGGCAGTGGGAACTGTGTCTTCCCAGCCCGTGGCTCCCATGCCTTCCCTCTGCCTTCCTGCTAGTCCTCGCGAGTCTCTGCCTCAGCTCTGGCTACAGCCTTGAAGGACTGTTTTTTGGGAAAGTCGAGATGGGGTCAGCAGGTTGCCCCTCTGGGGCCTGCTCTGGGCAGCTCCACAATGATGAGGGGATGGGGTTCGTGTGAAGGTGAGTGGCCCAGTTCCTGCCACACCTGCACCCTGTTGTTTCTCAGGGAGCTGGGGGAGGGGCAGCTGCCGTTCGTTTGCGTCTGTGTGAGTGTGAGGTTTAGTTTTCCACCTTTCTTTCCCAACTCCCTCTTTCCCTCTCAAGTGACCCAAAGATGGGAGAAGAGATGGCAGTAAATGCCCAGCCCCGTGTGCTGCGAGACCAGGCACCCTGGAGTCTCACCCCGCCGAGAGGCAGGTGACCTAGCTGCGTTTGCAAATCCCTCTCCCAAGGCCATGCACAAGGGAGGCCATGAGTCACCCTCCTGGTGCCCCGTCCTGCAGGGCCCTGGCCTGCAGTAGGAGCCAGTGAGCATGTCCTCCCAGATGGCCTGCGTCAGTCTATCCAGCACCAACGCCGCTAACAGCTACTAGTCCTGCACATCTTCCTCCACTGCTTGACTGGTTCTTCTGCTCCCCTGACAGTGCCACTCACCACCCGTCAGGACAACCCCTGATGGGGCCGTAAACAGGGAGCAGCCATTCGTGGGGTGTGTTCTATTTACAGGGTCCTGTGCAGGTCCTTTCCATGTGTTATTTCTGTTCTTCAAACTAATTCTGCCAGGGGGTTAGTAGCATATTTACTTTATGGATAAAGAAACCGAGACGGGAAATTAAATACCTCTCTGCAGCCCAACAATTAGTAAGTAGCCGGGTCTTGGATTCAGGCTGATTTGACTTCGGTTGAGCTGTTACATGAAAAGGGAAAAAAATGAGTTTGTGTTTTTAGCTGTTGCTTAAAATTAGACACCTAGCACTGGCACAAGTCAGCCTTAATGTCTTAAAGTATTTCTGTCAAACTCAGCCTTCAAAGTCTGGGTATTAGTGTTCCTCTTGCACCCAAGGGAGTCAGTCGTTTATATCCATACTTGCTGAGCAGTTCACAGAGCTGGGGACAGTTGCCAAAAGTTCCTGACAGCCAGGTCTGGAGACTGAGTTGTCACAAAACTGATCAGAAGCGATGATTCTGATGAGCTGTTTTTTTTCAGCTGTCCCTAAACTAACGTCGTTGAGCATTTTTCACGGGTCAGACACCACACTTGTGCTTTCCTGCATGTTATTTACATGTATACTATTATCTTCCATCCCAGGAGGAGGCTGAGGCTCCAGGAAGCTACACATGTGACCAAGACAGTGTCTCGCCCCATTGCAAAGCCAGCCTTGTCTATCACAGCCCTCACTCAGCCTCTTAACTGATGCTCCTTATTTAAATGGGGACAGTATTTAAAACACCTGCTGCCAGCCTAATTACTAACAGCCCGAACCCCCAGTTATAAACACACAGGGCACCACTTTCACACTTCGTTAAGTAGACTCCTGGAGAGCTTTTCATCAACTGACTTTCTCAGAGGTGGGAGAGGCAACTATTTCTGGTGCCGTGGGGTGGGCCAGGCAGTCAGCGAGGGCGGTCAGAACTCCTGTGGAGCTGCCACCTCGGAATGTCCCTCGTCGGATTGAAGTACAGGGCCAGCCTGCGTGCACTGGCCAGGGTGGAGGACCCTTTGCAAGGCCAGCATTCGTAGCTTTCTCTCCTAGGAAGTGGGCAGCTCTTCAGAAGCCAGAGAGGGAGCTTTTTGTAGCTGGCAGAAATTAACCCGATATCTCCTTTGTTTCAGACCGAGAGGACCAGTCCATTTTGTGCACGTAAGTGTCTCCGTCAGGGTTGCGGGGCCGTGTGTCACCCCAACCTGCTGTTACCCTTGAGGACTCCTACGAAAACCTAGGTTGATGAGCTCCGTTTCCAGTTCGAGTCCTGTGGCTTCCCCAAGGGATGGGCTGCTCAGTGGTCTCACAGCGTGAATGGGTTTATTTGATGGGCAAAGCTTTAATCGCCTTCCTCAAAAGAGCGGGTGGGCAGTTGGATGGGTTTTTAGCAGAGAGCAGAAGCAAGAGTCTTCTCAGCAGAGCATGGCTGGCGGCTCTCGGCCCCCTGGGACGCCTTTTTCTGGCTCTGAGCAGTGGCTTCCTTTACCTGGATCGAAATGGACACTGGGCTTCTCACCCACACCCTCTGAATTTAACAAGGAGATAAATAAACTCCATTGCCGAGGGAGTTAGTGGTACAGAACATTCCTGCAAGTACAATTTTAAAGGAACATGTATAAGTGCCTTTGACCCCTGGGTCAACAGCTGCCTCACACTGATTCCTAAGACATTTGGATGTGAAGGCTGCCAAGTGACCAGGGCAGGCGCTGGATGTCAGTTTACTTCTGTCTGGCCTCTCGAGGGCCATGGGAAATGGCCTGAGTGAGGATTCCAGAACTAGCATTTATTGGCCTGTCCCCTTTTCTGCCACTAGGTGTTGGGTACCTCATTGGCGGTCAACTAGAGTGGTAGGCCGTAGAGCATGCAGTGGGGAAGGGACAGACTTCAGGGGTTTGGCCACCCCTCCTCTGAGAATTTCCTTGGCTTTCTTGGCAGGGGTGAGTCTGGAGCTGGCAAGACGGAGAACACCAAGAAAGTCATTCAGTATCTGGCTCACGTGGCCTCCTCACACAAGAGCAAGAAGGACCAGGTGAGTGCAGGCCTTCTGACCCACAAGGAAGAGCATTTCATGATCCGTGGCTTGGCTTAACATGAGAGCGTTTGGGGAACAAAGCAGAGGCTGGACCCGCTTTCATTGAGGCTGTAGCATGGCTGTCTTGGGAGTGGGTCCGGTGGTAGCCGTCCCATTTCTCCCTTGGCCTCCCGACTTTGAGTTGCTATGGAAACTGGAAACCAATGGGGGTTCGCGCTCCTGGTGTTTGCAGCTAGCTGCTGCGTGGCCTCCACCCCTGAGGTTGGAAGAGAAATTCCAAAGCTGTTTCTCAAGCTACTGGAGACTTGCAGGTCCTGGGGCAGGCCTGCGTTTGACTCCCCACTTCCTTTCCCTGCTGTCGAAATGCCTCTGGGGGTACAGCCCCCTGGCGAAGAGAGAAAGGGCCATCGGAAAGTCTTCTCACTTCCCTTTTTCTCCCCTCTCCCTCTTGGTGGATTATGGGCGAACTCAGCAGTGTCCTGGCTAGGTGAGCTGCACGTTTACTGCACGTTCTGCACCAGGAATGCGTGTTCTGATCATCGTGTGCCCTTGAATTACATACTTTTTTTTCTAAGCAGCTTTTCACTCTACACCATTGTCACTTTCTGCAGCTAGAACTATTCTCATAAGCTCAGCTCACTGACTGTCTCGGGAGGTGGGGGGCAGGGTGTGACACACGGTGACCTCTCGTGCACTCTGAAAGGACAACTCCTGCAGAATGGTTACAGGCCTCGTCACCTAGCTGTTCTCAGAAACTCCGGTCTTGCCCAGAATTCCCCACGTATAGAGCCCCGAGTGAGGTGCGGTGGACCGGGAATCTGCCCTCCCGGAGCCTCAGCTCAGTGCTCCAGACCAGATGGAGACGGCCGGCCCCCTCACCTGCCACCGCCCGCAGTGCCGGTCAGAAGCAGCGCCCAGAAGGCCCACATTGGACTTTCTCAGAGTTGGGGTGCTCAGTCTTAAGCATGCCTGTGTGGTGCTCTCTCTCTTTCTCTCAAGCACACACTCTTAAATTTCCCTGTGAAATCTAAGTGTCCTTGGTGTCCCCTCAAGCCACCAGGGGAACCGCACCGTCTGGGTGGCTCCTTACAGGGTGCTGTGTGCAGCATATGTAAGTAGCGGTGTGTGTCTCTTTGCATGCAGACCTGGGGTGTGTCCCACAGAATGTCCTAATGAGTACAGCCGTCTGGAATGGAACCAAAAGTAACTTCTCATGTGCCAAATTTCTCAAGACATTCTGAATCTTTTTCCATGGGGCGTCAGGAGTTATATTTAGAAACTAATAAAGATTTTTTTGCTCCATCCACCGCCCCCCCACCCCAATTTCCATTCTTTTTAGGAGGCCTGTTTTAAAAACAGGGCTGTGAGGTTAGGAGTTCTCTAGCTGTGGTTTTCCATCTCTGCATTTGCAGTGAAATCTATTTTCCAACTATTTATTGAATGCCTAGTATGCACCTGCATCTCTGGAGGGTGACCTTGAAGTCCCTGCCAAGACAGGACCATGGTTAAGAGTGGGAATGTAGGCCCATGCGCCTTACTTCTGGGGCTCCCAGCACTCCTAGCACTCAGGCAAGATGGCATATGGAGGAGGGCGTGATAAGAAGGAGCAAACTCATCACATCCTCTTTGTCAGGTTTCGGTGTGTGAATGGCACCCTGCCCCTGACTCCAAGTCCAACCAGAGTGATTGACTAGGTTACCTCTGCTCAGGCTCTCGGTTGTAGAGGCGATTGACCACTTTGGTTGATTTCCTTGCCTGAAGCTCTGCGGTGATATTCCACACGCAGCTGGGCCACAAAACACTCCTGAACTTGGTTTACCACTCTCGTGTTCTGAGGCTTGTCACGGCATGCTCTGGGAGTGAGCTCTCTCTCTTCCTTGCAGTGACTCAGTAGCTCATCTCAAGACCACCCACTGGGACGTCCCTGACCGTACCTTGCTGTGGGAAGGCCGGGCTTTGGCAGGGCTGCAGGTTGGCAGAGCAGAGCTTGGACGAAGGGACTTCTCAGGTAGTTGTAGCCCAAGGTCAAAAACATTATCCAGTGAAGTCCTTCAGAAATCAGATGGGGAATTCCAATTCTTACGAGCACACGCTGCTTGCAGCGTACCTCATAATTTCATATTATGCAAATTATACAAATTCCATTGAAAGATAAGTCCTTTCTGTGCCAAATTAGGCATTAGTTAAAAATGCATAAGTTAGCCATCACCATTGTCAACAAGGAACTGGGCCCTGCAATCCCAAAGGGTTGCTCCCGAGTTGGCTTGGCACTCTGTGTTTCATGGCAACAGCCTGTGGTCCTGAGGCAGAGGCCCGAGCAATGGCAGGCTCTGGTCAGGGCCACGCTCCCGGGGAGTGGCTCGGCCAGCCTGGCTGCCTGGCTGCCTGGCCTGTGTTTTGAGAGGAACATTTTAGCGGGTGGGGGAGCAGCCCTCATCCAAATTGGGCCCCATGGGCTGCCTTGCTGACTTCCCAGACCCGCCTGAGCCCCAGGGATGGCAGCCCAGTGTTCTGTGACCACTGGTGCCAGGGACACATGGAGAGCCTGCTCTATGGGTGTTTGACCCCTGCCCCTTGACCTGACTGCTCTGACCCTCCTTCACTTAGCTGTATGGTCTGAGAATAGAAGACTCCCTCAGCCCTGGGAGGAGGTGGGTATGCCAGGCCCCTTCCGGTCTCTGGTGGACTTCCTGCATCCTCAGTGGTCTGCAGATAGATCTGGAATATGGCAGGTATGCCCGGAAGGCCGTGGTTCATGACTCTTGGAAGCTGCTGCTACTCAGCCTTCCTTTTCATCGCTCATAGGCAGTCTTTATTCCCGTAAAATCCTGGCTTGGCTCCAGCCTTGCTAATAAGTACAGAACCCTGCCTGGCCTTGTGCGATCTTCTTTCCCCCTAGAGGATATCCAGGTATTAAGGTGAACGAGATCCGTATTTTTCTCAGCCAGTGTCAGTTATTATCTGGCCTGCTGGGAGGCCAATGGCTGCTTCCAAAGTTGATCTGACCTGACAGGTAAAGCCCCCAGTGGGGCTGGGTCTGGGCAGGAGGATGGCAGTGACTGACAGGTGTTGGTAGAAGACTTGAATTTGAATACCGCTTTGCTGGTTGATAGGTATTTGGCCTCAGGCAGATCATACCCGCTCCCTGAACCTCAGTTTTCTCTTCTGTGAAATAGGGCTACTCTGTTTTGCCTACCCTGAGTAGCGTGAGGCTCCAGGGACAAGAAGGCATAAGGGTGCGTTTTGTCAACCACAAAGCATCATTAGAGCACAAGTACGGGCTATCGGTGTTACTGATAAACAGTTCAGAACCCAAAATGGGCTTTGTTGATCCCATGCTGGGAACAGATTTCGGGGGTGGCAGGACAAGGGACCAGTGAGGTAAATGCATTGTTTATTAAGACACAGATGAGATGAGCTTGTGTTTTTAGTGGATCTGTCCCATGAAAAGGAAAAAAAATGTGGGTGTTGGGTGGGGATTAGAGATAAGGAAGGCAGAGGGAGGCCAGTGTACCTGGGGCAGAGATGTCCCAGAGACGGAACGGTGTCTCTGTATCTTTTCTTGGTTCGGGTGCTGCTCTCCAGCATGTCCTCTGGGGCTGACCTGGGCCCTCGTACCAGGTTCCTAGAACTGGGGGAGCCCACTTTCCCGTTTTAGGGTTGCTGGTCAGTCAGTCCAGGGAAGTAAGTTCAGACCAGTCAAGGTCTCTGGAGACCTTGTGGGAAGGTCGTTCTTGAGTGACACAGAATCAGGCTGAGGCTGCCGTGGTGGGCACCAGAAGTCTTCATTCCAGGTGTGCTGGGCGTGTAGACACGGCTCTGCCACCGTCCCTTGCGTCTGGCAGAGCAGGTTTGGCAGCCTGAGCCGCTGCCTGGCCTTCACTGCACCTGGGTTCCTTCCAGGGTGAGCTGGAGCGGCAGCTGCTGCAGGCCAACCCCATCCTGGAGGCCTTCGGGAACGCCAAGACCGTGAAGAATGACAACTCCTCTCGATTCGTGAGTACTGACCGGCCGCGTCCCAGCTCTCGGGGCTGAGGCTTCGACCCAGAGCTCTGGCATATGTCGCCTTCCAGCTGGGTGCTCTTACTTTCAAAGTGAGGAAGGTTTAGACTTGGTGCTTCCTGGGCCCGCTGCATGGAGCAGGCTGGGTCATACCCCAGTAGGTTTGGATCTGCATAAGTAGCTTCTTCAACCTAGGTGGCAAAAAGCCAGCAAGGGAGTACGGCGTCACTGCTGGTGTCCCCGATTGTCCTGTTGTAGGCAGTAGCCAGTTGGAACCCAGGGCCAGATCATGCAGTGAGGAGTATTTCTCCCCCTGTACAGAGGAACTTGGGTGCCACTGGACCTCATCCTGATTCCAGGCCTGAAGCGGTGTGGCTCTGTGAGCCCTGAGTACCTGAGGGGTGTGGGGTGCGGGATGCGGGGCTCCTGGCTGCAGGCGCGTGAGCACAGTCTCTTGGTTTTCTCCCTCCAGGCTCTTCCCACTGGAGGTAGGGACTGGAGGATGGGGCCTCTGATCTCTTCCTCGTCTTTCCTTAGGGCAAATTCATTCGCATCAACTTTGATGTCAATGGCTACATCGTGGGAGCCAACATTGAGACTTGTATCCTTGTGGTTAATTGTAATAAGAGTCCTGGGTCCAGAGGGGAGGAAAGTGACTTCCTGATTCCAGCACTTTCCCTTTTAGGCACCTGTTGTAACACCTCATCTGGGGCACTGGGATAAGTACCAGGAGAGGCTCATTGAAATCCATCTCAGAGCCAGGTTTTTCTTTACTGGCAGGATAAAGTTCGGCTTAGAATGGGATGGAACTTTTGAAGATAGGTGTTTCCCTGAGGGGTGGAGTTGGGATAGATGGTAATTTATTTCTCTCCTGCTCTGGCATTATAGTCCGCTGGCAGGAGTCTTCTGCTCTCCATTAGCTTCATAAAAAGAGGGCTCTTGAAATGAGCAGCCTCCCAAGTATGAGAGCTGTCCTTTGACAAGCTACACCTGTTGATGGACAGAGCCAAGGGAGTTTGCTTTTATTTTATGTGGCCATCTTGTGCCATTCTTTGTGGCTGGTGAAGTTCAGTTGCTTTTGATGGAAAGTAGAGAGGTTGCCTGCCCTCCAGCTTGCACAACTCCTCAACGTTTGCAAAGATCTTTTGGAGAAATCTCGTGCTATCCGCCAGGCCAAGGACGAGCGGACCTTCCACATCTTCTACTATCTTCTGTCTGGGGCTGGGGAGCACCTGAAGAGTGAGTACTGGGCCCACCGCCTGACAGGTGGGCTGCCGGGCGCTGGGACTCCCGCCACAGTTGGGCCACACACTCTGGTTGGGAAATGAAAACTCCAGCCTTGGGTTGGGGAGGAGAAGCCAGAATGCGTTCTGTTCTCTGGGCCATCCTGGGAACTTGGCCTTCTGCTTCCGATTACGCCAGCGAAAAGCCAGGGCAGCTCATGTGTGCAGCTGTGAATCACAGGCCCCTGAGGCTCTCGTGGGCTCTGTGCGTGTCAGGCTCACACGCTGAGGAAAATCAGCAGTTTTGGCCACTTCACATTTCCTGGTGCGTCTTGGGGCTTAGGGGTGCTTCCCGGTCTCCTAGGCCTCTGATTTTTCTGATTAGAGCCTCTTTTAGGCACATCATTGACCCGCCCTTGCCCTCTGCCCCTTACAGCTGATCTCCTGTTGGAGCCGTACAACAAATACCGCTTTCTGTCCAATGGGCACGTCACCATTCCCGGGCAGCAGGACAAGGACATGTTCCAGGAGACCATGGAGGCCATGAGGATTATGGGCATCCCAGAAGAGGAGCAAATAGGTACAGGACTGGCCCTCCTGTGGATGAAGGAGGGCAGGCAGGAGGCTGGTCATCACGCCCTCAGGGGCATTAGAGCGGCTAACGGGCCTGGGGAGAGCTTCCTGTCAGCTCTGAGTCTTAGGGAGCCCCATAGAGGCCAGGAGGAAGGTCTTGAATGTCGGGGAGAGGGTACCTCAGGTTTGAGTTTCAGAGTTATTTGTTCCCCAGGGTACCATTTATGGAGAGGAGAATTAGGGACAGGTGTTTAACTGCCCAGGGTCTGGGTCCACTGCTGTAGTCTTTGCCTTCGCCGAAAGTGGAATGTTCCTGCCTTGTCTCGGCAGAGCGTGGAAGGAGCCGGGGCTGGTCTCTGTGTCGATGACGCCTAGAATGAATGGCGGCCTGTGCCTTCTCATTTCCTCAGAAGGAAGGCGAAGAGGGCCTTGAGGCTGTATTTTAGAAAACTGGGGAGGGTGCACCTCATTCTCTAGCGTTAGGGTTGGTATCACCTGTTGCTCAGCCACAGACAATATAAATGGGAAGGCCTGACAGTGTTCCAGTAAAACTTTATTTATAAAAACAGGCAGGGGCCCTTGGGCTAGAGGCACATCCTTAGTCTAGTTTTAGAAGTGTTGGGAAGGTTAACAGAGCTTATATCTAAGCACAGGGCTTCCCAAGCTGAGATTTGCCAGAGGCCCTGGAGACAAAGAGGAGGCGAGCCCTCCAGGGTGGCCCGACCCTCCCTGCAGACTAGTCCAAGGTCCCACTCAGGGCTTATTTTGCCTTCTACCTGGCCCTGAGCTGCCTTTGATTGCATCCCAAGGCTTACTGCGGGTCATCTCGGGGGTTCTTCAGCTCGGCAACATCGTCTTCAAGAAGGAGCGTAACACTGACCAGGCATCCATGCCCGACAACACAGGTAATGTGGTCCTCCCACCTGGAATTTAGGTCAGGTACCTGGGCTTGGACGGGCTCAGGAGGAAGTCTTGTAGAAATTCCAGACTTCACTCTCTTTTAAACTTCATGGTATTTATGGCTGTCACTGTACTTTTTGTGAAACACACATAAGTATGACCCTTCTTCATAGATTAAGCATCAGAATGCATTAGAAAAGCCACAGTCATACGGACCAGGGTTTCCTTCATTTGTTCCCGAGACCAAACCCTTTGTGTCAGTAAGACAGTGGTTTCTGCTGTCGCTGCTCAGTGCACGCCTTGCCCATGAATGCATCAGGACCTTAAAACACTGTCGTCATGGCATCTGCCTTGTCCACTGCTTTGGGTTGTTGCACGTGACCCCATTTAAGTTATCAACCGTAATGTGCCCTTCCTAGGGGCTTTTGAAAAAATTTAACACGGGTACATGTGTTAAAAGATATTTCTGTGGGACACATGCTGTTCCGTCCCCTCACACTGGGCCGGGTAGGACCACCTCCTGTCGGTCCTGTTTGCACACTCGGCGCATGTGGCCAAGGGTGTGCAGAGGGACCCCCGAGCCCCGGTTAGGACGCATTCCTCCTGCCATGACCGCTGGCCTGCACACGAGTGTGCGCCCTGCTGAGCACAGTCTGAGCTGGTTGTCCCGGTAACGCTGTCTCGGTTACCACTGCGGCTTCCCTCTCCACTCCCGGGTTGAGCACAGGACTTGTTCTCTTGGGTTTAATTAAAACTTTTTACCTTTCTTCTCTTTACTCTTTGAAAAACATTAGCTGCCCAAAAAGTGTCCCACCTCTTGGGTATCAACGTGACCGATTTCACCAGAGGAATCCTCACGCCCCGCATCAAGGTGGGACGGGATTACGTCCAGAAGGCGCAGACCAAGGAGCAGGTATGCACGCCCTCTGGCGGGGGCTCGGGCTGCCTCCTCAGCCAGGGTCATGGCAGTGTCAACGTGAGGCCTGCTCTGCGCCATCCGCTGTGTTAGGCACTGCCGCATGGGTCACCTCATTCAGTCCTCACAGCCTGTCTGAGAGCAAGGTGGTATTTGCCCCATCAAGAACACAAGGAAGCTGACCCTGAGTTCAGTGGCATGGCCAAGGCCACTCGCCTAGGAAGGGCCTCTTTAGGCTACCTTGTGCCTCTGCGTGGAGTCGACGTTTAGACTGGTCGGTCACAGGCCTGTCCCGTTCTGGTCTAAAGTGAGAACTTGACGTTTCTGTAGTACAGCTCGTTCTGCTGCCAGGGGGGCAGCGCATCTGCCACCCTCAGGGCCCATGCCAAGCGGCTGCCTCTCCACCACCTGCCATCGTGCTGCCCGTGGTGAGAGACGAGCTGGAGCCTCTGCCTTCGCCTCAGCCGCGCTGCGTGACTGTGCCCGCCGGCCCCTCCCAGCAGGGCTGTCTCCCCTCTGCTGGTAGCTTCTAGTTTCTTTGGTGGCAGTGGGCGTTTTACGGTGCTACTCCCATCTCTCAAAAGTATTTTGGAGTTCAAGTTGCTTAGTCCTTTTTCAAAGGGTGCTGTCCTCTGTTCCTCATACTGGTGGCTGACAGCCTGCGGGTGATTCTCTACAGAGCCATCCCACCAAAGCCAAGAACATTGTGTTTGAAAGACAGTGTGCATAATTATTACCAACTGTTTATTTTCCTAATAGTTAAAGAACCTTTATTTTCTCATTATGAAAATGCTACACAAACACTTAAGATTCGGGAAATATAATAGCCTAGAGAAGAAAAAAATTGCCATAGTCCTACCCAGTGACAATTATTGGGTAGCCTTTTTCTTTATCTCGTAAGGCCTTTCTTTTCTTTTTTAAACTTAATTGTCACCCTGGCTTTTTATTATAGAACTTTTTGAATATTTGCAAAAAGAGTAATGAGCTCCATGTGCCCATCACGCGGGCATCTGTCTTCGAGAGAGACTAACTCATGGCCAGTCTTGGCTCCTCGTTAATCTTATCTACCCCCTGCCCCCGCATGCATTATTTGAAGCAAATCTCAGACATTTTGTCATTTCTTCTGTGGATGCTTCAGGATGTCCCCTTTTATTTTAAAAAGGTCTTTGCAAATGTCTTTCTAAGTCTTCCGTGCTCGAATTAGATATTTACATTCTACTTTTTATGTTAGATATTTACATTCTACTTTTTCATCATAAACAACTGCAGTGAACAGATACATGCACGAAGCTTCACCCCGCCCCCCGCTCCATCTTCAGGGCTGTTTCTCTAGAGGAGGGCCCTGCAGCTAAAATTACTGGGGTAAAGGGTACAGGTGTGATGACTCTCTTGTATTTGACACTCTGTCCCCTGGGTGTCCCTTCCCCAGGCTGACTTTGCCATCGAGGCCTTGGCCAAGGCCACCTACGAGCGCATGTTCCGCTGGCTGGTGCTGCGCATCAACAAGGCCTTGGACAAGACCAAGCGGCAGGGCGCCTCATTCATCGGGATCCTGGACATCGCCGGCTTCGAGATCTTCGACGTGAGCGTCTCCCTCCTGCCCTCATGTCCCCCTCACCGCCTCCTTAGCCTCTTGGCCGCCTTCCCCTTGTCCGTGAATCCTCTTTCCTGTGATCCCATGGCAACCGGAGTTGGCCATCTCTTCCTTGCATGGAGACAGGAGACAGCAGTTGGGCATAGTTTAAGCTTAAATGAGCATGCCCATTGCCAGCCAGAAATGCTGGAGAGAATGGAGCTTTTCGATGGTGTCCTGGGAGGCTTTGTGAGCAGGTGTTTTCTGTGGATTAATTTTCCTGCAAATATTTATTGAGGGTAGCGACAAGACGTTGTCCTTGACCATCAAGACTTTGAGCTCCTCTAGGAAAAACTGATAATTGTGGTAAATCAGAGGTTCTTAGCCTCGGAGTCCATGGTAGCTTCCTGAGGAACCATGAACTTGTGTGGGAGGGGTGAAAATTACCTCTTTATTTTTCACTATCCTCTCATAAAAATGATAATTTTTTTCAATTTATTTTCAATTGTGAATTGAACAAACTACACAAACCACAGTGGTACTAGCAGGGCTTGTGATCTGTCTCTAGTAGAAATCGGAGGCTGTCATAGCATTTTGGAGTTGTGGCAGAGATGTCGTAATATCATTTATGCTCATCTCTACTTCAGAATTTTGGAAGTTATTAAGTCCACTGCTCGTGTTTATTAATACAGAACACGATGTATGACTGTGTCTCAGTATTTTGATAATTACATTTTTTAAACATACTATCTTTCCTTTGTAATCTGTTTCATGTATTTTAAAACATTTTTCTGAGAAGGGCTTTCTTGGGCTGCTAGAGAGGTCCATGGGCCCCAGAAAGTGAAAGACCCTTGCTGCAGGCCCCTAACCCCGCAGGCTCCACAGGGGGCAGCACTGAGGCACCCCAGCAGGTCTTTCCTGAATCCCTGCCCCGCTCCTTCCCAAGGGCCTGCTGGCAGGCATCTCTGACATTGCTCTTCCTCCTGGCAGCTGAACTCCTTCGAGCAGCTCTGCATCAACTACACCAACGAGAAGCTGCAGCAGCTCTTCAACCACACCATGTTCATCCTGGAGCAGGAGGAGTACCAGCGCGAGGGCATCGAGTGGAACTTCATCGACTTTGGCCTCGACCTGCAGCCCTGCATCGAGCTCATCGAGAAGCCAGTAAGAGCCAGCGCTGTTCAGACCTCAGACCCGGCCTCGCTCGTCTCCTCGGGAGACCCTTTCCTCCCCTCCCACTCCCGTTGGTTGTGGGTTTTAATTCCTCCCGTGTTGGTGCCACCCGGAGGAATAAGTTCTGGGGCTCAGATCTGGTACCTGGAGGCCTTGGGCAGCTGCTGACCAAGTGGGGATGTGGCTGGTGCCTGTGGGCATCCTGTCTTAGATCCCAGAAGACCACCCAATATCTACCTGAGGGGCGGGCTCAACAAGCCTTTCTTTGTCCTAAAGAAACAGGCATGCTTTTATGTTGAAAGATCCTGGCCCCAGATGTTTTCACTATAGCATGGGACTGTTGAGAGCTGTTCTTGGTGCACGTGCTGAAACACGGTCTGTCCTCTCAGGACTAACATGGCACCTGGGCTTCCGTCTGTTGGTGGGTGGTGGTGGCTGGCAAGCCCTTCTCTTTTTCCATCAGTTCGTACTGAAAGCTCTTGCTAGGTGCAGTTTGGGTCACCTGTTTGTGCTTTGGGTTTGGGGGCTATGCTCTTTTGGAGCCTGAGCCGTTTCTATTTCTGTTTCGGTTTATCTCTTGATTAGAGTTAAATGCATTGATTTCACGCTTTCCCGGAATCCTGAGCTGTTCGGTAATGTAAACACCAGAGTGACACTGAAATGTTAATTGATTCGGAAGGCCTAGGAAGAAATTTGTGCATTTTGAAAGTATCATTCAGGAGGGAGGGGTTGAAACTCCATAACCCTAACATGGAGCAGTTTACTTTTGTGATGTTTGTTTTAATCGGTTGAGTTTTCCAATGAACAGGAAGCCCTGGGGCCTCGAGCCTCGTCAGCCAGTATCCGTGGTGTCTGAGTCTGCTTTCTTGTCTTACAAATTCAGTGTTATACAGAGGCTCTGGGACCCTGCCACACTTTCTCTACCTTGTCACATCTCACGCTATAGCTGTGCAGACACAGAGTGTATGGGACGATGTCACGGAGTGACTCCAGGGTCAGGGCTGCCTGTCGAGGGCGGCCTCTGGACATGTGAGTCAGGGGTCTACGTGACCACCAAGCCCACCTGGGGATTCCCAGAGCAGTAACGTCGGAGAATCCATGTGACAGATCATTGGGTTAAGGTGTGATGGCTGCAGCCTAGACCCCAGGAGCCTCTTTTTAAACTAGATCTTTAAACTGAGTACTTCCAGTAATGCTCCCCTTTTTTCCTCTATGGGGGAAGTACCACTCTGGTGAGATTCTAGGGGTTCTGAAAACCAGGCTTTGGCTTCTTGTGAGGGTGGGTGTGGAGTGGCGTTCCCAGGTCATGCTCACCTGTGAGATGCTGTGCTTCCCCCAGGCAGGCCCCCCTGGCATCCTGGCCCTGCTGGATGAGGAGTGCTGGTTCCCCAAAGCCACAGACAAGAGCTTCGTGGAGAAGGTGGTGCAGGAACAGGGCACCCACCCTAAGTTCCAGAAGCCCAAGCAGCTGAAGGACAAAGCTGATTTCTGCATCATCCACTATGCTGGCAAGGTGAGGCGAGCACACACAGGAAGGTGTCAGTGGCACCTTCTCGGGAGAGGTGGACACGATTCTAAGACTATGAGCCAAGCAGCCACAGGGCAGGAGACAGAAGTGTAGTATTCTGGATCAGTCACTCATCTGACATGTGCCTGGTGGCAGTAATCAGCATTTATGCAAGTCTCCCACCTTGCAAAGCACTGTCTCGTTACACTGTGTTAGGAGTTTGTAGCAATTCTCTAAAGTACTCAGGCAGCTATAATGTTGTTTGTGTTGTCATAAGGTGCATTCTCTAGTTACTTAATCTCTGAGCCTTGATTTCCTCATCTGGAAACTGGTGGTGACCGGCACCGTACAGGGTCACGTGTACTAAACGAGCCTTCGAAGCCCAGCTCTGGGCACAGGTCAGTGCTTTAGGGCAGGGCCTCAGCCTCTGCACTACCATCGTCATGGGCCACATCAGTCTTTATTGTTGGGGACTATCACGTGCACTGTAGGATGTTTAGGATGTGTAGGCTTCTATGCACCGGACGCCAGTAGCATGCTCCCTAGTGTGACAACCAGGAATGTCTCCAGGCATCACCAAATAGATGTATGGTGAGGGGTGGGGGGGTGAGGGTGCATTGTAGGTGATAGCTTTGTTATTGCTAAGGCTACCCGGCCAGTAAGTGGCAGAACTGCCCACACACCTTACTGACGTACACCTTTTAGTTTGCTTGGTACCAGGGCTTAATACCTAACTGAACAGGGGGAGCCTGTGTTTATAGAAGTCCATACTTAGACTAAAGCTGGTTTTCTCAGCAAGGTGTTCTTGAACGAAGAATTAACGATTGATTGCGACACAACGTGTAATTAGATAGGCTGGGCCCAGGCTCCTTGTCGGCGACAGTCCTCAAGGAGAGCTATGACCGTTCACAGCGCTGCTCCCAAGCCATACATAATAAAGGTCCTCGCCTGCTGCTCCTGCTTGTGGCCCCATACTGCCCACCTCTCCTGCTTAGTTCCTCTGCTTCCTGGTGCTGCTGAAGCAACTCTTGACTGTAGACTACCCATTAAAAAAACGGTTACTGTAATTACCCAAGGTGATGCCCGCTGAGCCTGCATCTCCACGTGCACCTTTGCTAGAAATTAGAAATGCACGTGCACAGAGACCTCACCAGATGCTTTTATTACAGTGTTTATAATGTACAAAATGGGGCACACCCAGTACCCGTGGGAGGGAGGCTGATGAAACGGGCCGTGCCCATACACACTTGTGCTACGCTGCAGCAGCTAATAGGACAAGCACGTTGGCTGAGCCCAGGTGGCAAAGACACCAGCTCTGAGGCTTTGTCTTTTCCTAGGAGGTAACTCGGCTCCTAGGAGAAAAGAAGCTAGTGTCACATATGTTGTCATTGTCAGCAGGGCTCGTGAGGACCACTGGCCAGAGAACAGCAATTATGCCTTAGGCGTGGTGTGGGTTACACAGAGAAAAGCCAGGGTGGCCCGCTGTTCTGTGTATATTGTCTGGCATCTTTGTAATAAAAATATAATGTATTACTCACGTCATTTAGAACATATTTTTAAAAAGATAAGAATAATACACGTTTAGTAGGGAAAACTTGGACAACCTGAAATGACAAAGAAAAAATCACTTGTCCCATTATTAAGAAGAAAAATGATATTTTGGTATACGCCTTCCTGGAAGTTTTTCTTTAAGTTCCTATTGCCTTAAAAAAAATCCCAATATTCTATTGTGTAGTCACAACATAATTTTCGTGGCCAGTCCCCAGTTTGCTGGGCGTTCGCATGGTTTTTAAATTTGCCATGTATATAACACCTCAGAAAGCATCTTGTTGCTGCTCGTTGGCCTTGTGCCCCATTGTTTCCTGCTTAGGGATGGAAACACTGGGTCAAGGGCTGTTCGTGTTCCTTATCCTTTCCGCACGTGGGCTCGGCTTGTCCTCTAGGAGGCTATGAGCACTTGTGTCCCGAGAGCAGCGGGCAGTTCAGGACTCTGGCTCTTGCAGGTGGATTACAAAGCCGATGAGTGGCTGATGAAGAACATGGACCCCTTGAACGACAACATCGCTACGCTTCTGCACCAGTCCTCCGACAAGTTCGTCTCGGAGCTGTGGAAGGATGGTACGCCCTTTGCCCTCTGCCCCACCTCCCTGTGGCTGCGACCGGGCCTCTCCCCACCTTCGCAGCCACCGAGCCCCAGAGCAAGGGGCCTGTCCCCACCTGACACGGGCCGGGGGTTTCCGTTTGCTGTAGCTCCCATGATGTGTCTCCTTGACCAGAAAGAGCGAGGCTGCCCTTGAGTGTCCTTGAGTGTGCTGTGTAGCCACTTCCTCTTGAGGCAGAGCCCTTCTCCAGGCCTTGCCGGCTGCAGACAAGCCATGTGCTTTCCGCGCGTGGGAAGTCCCAGGCGGCCCACAGCCTGGCGCCACGCCTCGCTGTGTTCCTTCCTCTCCTTGATAGGCTGGTGGCTTTGGAGTTGTGCTTTTCTGCTGTTTCTTTCGGTTTCTCCTCTCCTCTGCCTGGGTTTTGCTTTAACCTCTTTGTTGCAGAGATGCAGAACACTCAGAGAGCCTATTTCTATCAACGCTTTCCCATTCTCCACCTAGAACCAGGTGACTGGCCACCCAGAGTGGCGTCCCTTGTGTGTGGTGCATCCAGGGCTGTGTGGCAAATGCTTCTGCTGAGTTGTTCTTGCCGTTGATTCTTCCTGCCTGAGCACCCCTTCCCTGGTCTGCCCCTGGCTGTGGTCTGGCTCCTCCCCACTGGACCTGTCGCAGGCCTCCGGCAGAAAACCAGGCAAATCAGGGCTATGTTTGGATATTTGGAGACTTTATATCTTAAAAACCCATATCCTCTTCAGAGCGCCACCTCGTGAAGGCCGCGTCTCACTGCTGCAGTGGCTGTGGGTGTCTCAGCTTGAGGTGTAGGGGCTGTGCACGCTGTCGTGTGCATGTGCACCTGCAAGCTAACGTGGCATTTGTGCGTTCATTCACCAAGCACTGAGCAAACCCCTGCTCCTTGGGGCTTGGGCCTCCAGGGGGCAGAACACGCTCACGTGAAGTGACCAGTTATTATGGGGCATTTTCGACCTTCCTCCAGGCAAGCCGAGTGACTTTCACAAGCCGCCCACTCCCGGGAAACTTTTGGTGGCCAGTAAAATGGGTCTTGGGTGCAGAAGGTCAGAAATGCCTCTCATTTTAATTGGGTCCATCCTCATTCCTGCTCCTGTCTTTAGCATCTGTCCTTTCTGCTGTTTTTCCAATAAATAATCGAGATCTGGCCGCAAAGGAACAGGAAACAGAAACTGAAACAGGATTCTTAACTTTTGCATCCAGCAATGGCAGGCTTCAAATTTAATATTGGCTCTTGCTTAAAACTGATCTCCAGTCACTGGCTGCTTTGAGTTTGTCGTTTAGTTTTCGCCTTGGAGGAAGCAGTTCATCTCGTTGCACTAGGCATGAGCCACAGTGACAAGGGCGACTTCCGGGAGGGGGTTGCTTTAAGTCAGGGGTCCCCAGCCCCCAGAATGTGGACTGGTACCGACCGGTCTGTGGCCTGTTGAGAATCGGGCCACACAGAAGGAGGTGAGTAGTGGACAAGCAAGCGAAGCTTCATCTGTATCTGCAGCCGCTCCCCAGCGCCAGCATCACCGCCTCAGCTCCGCCTCAGATCAGCAGGCATTAGATTCTCATAGGAGCACCAGTCCCTGGTGCCGAAAAGGTTGGGGACGGCCGCTTCAGATGATAAAGACTAGTGAGCTAGAGGACAAAGCACGAGGCAGAGCGTGAGGAATCCTCAGACGCTGGAGACTGCAGTAGTCCCTGTCCATAGCCATTCTTTGGAACACTCCACTTTCGACACCACCACGCACTGCTCTGGGTCCCTGGCTTAGAGAGCTCTGCCTGGGGGCAGCCCCGATGGAGAGGAAATCATCAGAGTCCCGTACACGATGGCAGAGTAGCTTTAATGCTCCCGCTGTCTGATTCCTAGCCTTGTGCTCTTAGTTAAAGGGCAGTGTGAATTTAGGATGGCAAGGTTGTTTTTTTTTAAACAGCGACAGTAGGACTATAGGGTTCTGTAAGTCAGGTTTTCACACCTCAGAGCCAGCCTGGTGGAATGGCTAGGCTCGCTATTCCAAAATATATTAGTAGCTTTATTGTGTCTCTTTGGGACTAGGAGCATGTAAAGTGGGTTGAAGATAGATGATGTGAACATGGCTCACAGACCGCTAGATCAGCCTTAGTGGCTTTGCAGTCTTCTCTGCCTTTCCTGCTTCCTACTCACAAGGTCAAGTGTGCTCAAGGTTTAGAGATGCCTGTGTGGATTCCAAGTAGAAATGGTCCTGCTATTCCATAGTCTCATGTCCTTTTCTGTCCAGATGTCTGTCTCGTTCCTGCCCCACTGGGACAGCGGGTATTAACGTGCTTTTGCGTGGTCTCTGCAGTGGACCGCATCATCGGCCTGGACCAGGTGGCTGGCATGTCTGACACGGCGTTGCCCGGGGCCTTCAAGACGCGGAAAGGCATGTTCCGCACCGTGGGGCAGCTCTACAAGGAGCAGCTGGCCAAGTTGATGGCTACACTGAGGAATACCAACCCCAACTTCGTCCGCTGCATCATCCCTAACCACGAGAAGAAGGTGCGGCCGCCGGGTAGCAGGCGTGGGCAGGGCACACGTGTGGGCGCGTTCAGCCGTTGTCCGTCCCCAGCAGCGGTTCCCTCCCTGCAGCACACGGCGCCCTCAGTGAGCCCTTCTGCAGGCTGGCCTGAGGCATCCCCAGGACTCAGGCTACGTGCGTAGCCTGCATTTCCCCTGAGTTACGCCGTCTCGTAGCCTCCCCTGGACCTGCACCACGGAACAGCTCTCAGAGCCTGTGGGCAACAGTGGCTCCTGGGGACTTTTGCCCTATTGAGTCCAGAGGGGCCCGCCCAGCTTCTGTCCCTGAATTCCCAGGCGCGGAAGCAAGACCACATGCCTGTGTTTTCGTGTCTAGGCTGGCAAACTGGATCCCCACCTGGTGCTGGACCAGCTGCGCTGCAATGGGGTTCTCGAGGGCATCCGGATCTGCCGCCAGGGCTTCCCCAACCGTGTGGTCTTCCAGGAGTTCCGGCAGAGGTGAGCTGGGCCTGCAGCCCCCCTCTCCTGGCACGGGGGCCTCTGGCGAGGGAGCCGTTTCCTCAGCCACATAGGGCTGAGGTCTGGCCAGCTCCTCACACGTCCTTTCTCCGCTCCTCCCCCCATGTGAGGGGGGTTTCCCCAACTTTTATTACTGACATGGAAGTGATCTTGTTGGCTTTCACGCCTCGCGACTGCGGGGCCTGATGCCATTTGCTATGGTGAGAATAACTACGAAAAGAAATTCACAAAGGTCAGCCGGAGACTGAGCATTGAAGGAAACGTATGGAAATGGAAGCTGTAGAATACTGCAGCTTCTCCCCCGCTTTGGTTCTTGTTTATTACTTCATGATACTTTCACATGGTTTATTTGCTCTCAGGTTCAATCAAACTTTTATTACCATGGTGAATACTGCAGCTTCTTGCCACGCGTGCAGAGAGGGACTTTGGTGACACTCTCCTATTTGCCTAATGACTGTTTAGTGCCAGTGCAATCGTGACCCAGGCCTCTATTTCCTGGACCATCCGTTTATTAGCAGTTTCCGCGTTATCTCAGGGAAGAGATGGGTGGCCTTCTGGGGTTCCAGACGCTGATACTGGGCAATTAGCCATTAGTAAGCCCAACCTGGAGCTCACCCTTGAGTGAGTGAAGTGGTCCACTGTGAGTTTCCATTCGCTTCCTAGAAAACACCAAGCCCTCCTTGTGCCATTCAGCCTTAGGAATGAGCAGAATGGGACTTGCGAAATGTCTTCTTTTCTTAGGAGACTTAATGAAAGGAATTCCACGTCCGCTACGCTGTGGGGTAGCCCTCTCTCACTTATATTCCAGGCCACGCGGGATCGAAGTGGGGGGCGAACTGATCGGCTTCTTTCTTTCCCTCAGATATGAGATCCTGACACCAAACGCCATCCCTAAGGGCTTCATGGACGGGAAGCAGGCGTGCGTGCTCATGGTGAGCTGAGCTCCCTCTGGCTGGGATAGGAGGACCTTTGGCTGGGGCATGCCTGCCTGTCCAGTGCTGGTCTGGCTGGACGGGCGCCCTGTGGATCAGCCGACACCGTGCTTGGTTGGCCTGCCACCGCTCCATTCCGACTCTGTTGTGTGCCCTGAGCGGCAGCCTCCTTGGCCCTCAGACAGTCAGGGATGGCACGTGGGGCCAGAGCGGAGACTAGAGCATGGCGGGGCTCTGATGTGAGACGGTCTCTTCCTCCTGGGCCACATTCTCATGCTTTCCTGCCTGTGTCTCCGATATTCACACCCAGTGTGGCCGGCAGGGCACCAGACCCGGAGCTGCGGGAATTCGTGCTCCTGGACCTCTCCTCTCGCTGCCCTCCACCCCTAGGGCAGTGCCTGACAGACAGCAGGCACTCTGAACTCTGCTAACGAATGACAGCCCCGTGGTGACTCAGTGGCCACGCTGGGGCTGTATCCCACCTGGTCATTTTTTCATACTTTGCAGGTGTCTTATTGTTTCTAATTTGTCCAGTGTTAGCAGCCACTGCGTTTGCTTCTCTTTACTTTGCATTCTTTCCAGTGAGTCAGGGGAGGGAGTGGCCTAGGGGGATGGGAGCTCAGTAGGAGGAGAGAGAAAAGAAAAGAGAAGAAAAATTCAGCACCCACTATGCAAAACTTTGCATTAAGTGATAGGGAGATTGAGGCCAGGAAAACAGAGGGAGAAGATGCACATGGCTCCCTGCTCTCTGATGCTTGCCAGCTGATGGGAAGGAAGGCGTGACGGATGCGGGGTGTGCCTCCCACTGGTATCTGGGCCACCCTTCCTCCAGGGGACTTGGTTGGTCGTTGGTCGTCTTAAGGAGGGGTGTCCCTCCTTAAGATGCAGGCCGTTCCCCTTCCCTGCTCGCTCTGCAGGGAGGGTGGGACGAGTCCCTTGAGGCTCTTTGTCCATGGAGGGAGGCGGGGAGCAGGAAGGGGAGATGCCCACACTGGCTCCACCTTCCCTGGTCTTCCCGTCTCCCGGGGCCTCGTCCAGGACTGCCGGGGCTATTTGTGGTCCCTAGATCTCACTTAAACTCTTAAAGGCTCTGCCTTTTCAGAGCTTGTTCTAAATCCCTTCTCTTCCAGGCAGACAGAAAGACAGACAGACTCTTGCCAGTGGGCTTCTCGAGAGAGCGTCATTACCGTACTGAACTGCTCAGCAGTAGTAATGACAGCCAAGTGTAGTCAGCACTCAGCGCTCGAGCCTGTGCTCTGCCGTGAATGGCGGATGTTATTATTTACTTTCACTTTTTTTTTTTTTTTAAATTAAAGTATTCCCATTTTATAGTTGAGGAAACATGGACTCATAGAGGTGAAGGCCCAGGGTTACCTAATTAGTATTTGATCCTGGGCCAGGCCTGTTCTGGAGTGTGTGCTGCTGTTAGTGACAGTGAATATGACACTTGGCTACCTCTGGTCGGAGGGTGCTGGCCTGGTCGTTTGAAGCGCATGACTACAGTGTTCAGAGGCGGGGAGGCAGGAGGAAGAGAGGACCTTTTAGTTCTCTTTAAAGCCGAAATTTTCTGTTTCTTCTTCTCAAGTCTGACTTGTCACCCTGTCTCATGCCGGAACCCACCTGCCCCTCTTCCCCGTGTCCCACTTCGCCCCAGGAGTGAGCCGCCCAGCAGAGACGTGACAGCTCCAGGACCGACCCTGTCTCTCAGCCACTCCCCTGGCTGAGACAGGCTCTCGGCCTTGTTCGAGGGCTCCGGGGCGCCGCATAGCCAATGACCGGCTCTCTCCCATCTAGATTAAAGCCTTGGAGCTCGACAGCAACCTGTACCGCATCGGCCAGAGCAAGGTCTTCTTCCGGGCCGGTGTGCTGGCCCACCTGGAGGAGGAGCGAGACCTGAAGATCACCGACGTCATCATCGGGTTCCAGGCCTGCTGCAGGGGCTACCTGGCCCGAAAGTGAGTTCTTGCAGACACCGGCCTCTGCCCAGCCTGCCCTGGGCTCCAGCCCCTCTGAGCTCTCCTGCTGCCGAAGGGCATTTAGGAATCTGTGGCCTCGGTCACCCCTATGCCGGTCACATGTCTGCCCGAGGGAGGCCCTCGTGGCTCTCCCCACCCCACCCCACTTCCTGGATGTCTGCCTGATATTTAAAGTGACCAGGTGGACAGGTGGCTGTGTTTGGATTTACCTGCCCTGAAAGCTCATCCTCACTGGTATTCCTGGCTGTGTCCTTCATGTGAGGATGACACCCAGAGCATGGCTGTCCCCGCAGTACCCCAGGTTCCCCGGGCAGAGGAAGCTGTCCTTGAGTCCCAAGCAGCTTCTTTGGTAGTCAGGGGCTCACCTGCTGCGGGACAGTGGTGAGGCAGCTGCACGTTAGACCCCTGATCCTCGATGTTCTGTGCTTGGGGACGTACGTCCCAGCCTGAGCTCTGAGCGCTGGGGCCTGGGAGCCCCGCTAGTGGGTGGCATGATGGGAAACTGAAGTCAGTAGATTGACCAGATGACCAGGGATCACGCTCGGCTCGGCTCTGTAGTTAGTGCACAAGGCACTTTCACCTGTGAACTCACTTGCTCCTTAGCAAAGGAAGGTGGTCTGACAACCTAGGTCCTGACCACCCTATGCAAGGTCACCCATAGGACTTGACCTCAGGGCCAGCCTCTTTTTTCTACACTTCTGTCTTGAGGGGCCCCAGGCAGGAGTCATCCCTCTGGAAAAGCTTCCGGAGTGAGTCAGGACTGATGGATTAGGTCCACTGTCCCCCGGCCCTGAGGCCCTGACCATGTACCTCACCCCCAGGGCCTTTGCCAAGCGGCAGCAGCAGCTGACAGCCATGAAGGTCCTGCAGAGGAACTGCGCCGCCTACCTGAAGCTGCGGAACTGGCAGTGGTGGCGGCTCTTCACCAAGGTAGGTTCTGGAAGGGCCCTCCCTTGCCACCGCCCAGCCGATTCTCTGCCAGCTTCCGTCGTGGCAGAGGAGACGAGTAGGCTGCACGCTGGCTCTGTGCGGGACTCGTGTCCTTAGAAAGGCCATTTTGCCTCCTGCATGTCCAGCAGCATGAACCTGGAATTGTCCTGCCCTGTATGAAGTCTAGAGGCACATGAGCTATGGCATTTGTCCAGCGTGGATGGTCATGGCCTAGTGTCAGGCTGGGCTAGAGTGGCTCAAAGAATAGCTGCCACACGTAAAGGCCCTGCCTGCCACCGCCCCACGTGTCACAGGGCTCTGCCCTTCGGAGAAGCCACGGACAGTCAGAATCTTTGCACACGGGTCCTCCCTGGCCTTTAAAAAAATCCTTTTATTATTGAACTTGTTTAGTTTGCTTTTGTTTAGAATCAATAATATGTGATAATTGTGAAAAGTGAGGCTAACAAAAAGCATAAAGAAGATAGAAATTCACCCGTGACCCCGTCAACTCTGAGCCAACATCAATATTGAATAGATGTTTCAATATTTATCCCCGCTGTCTTTTTTTGTCAGTTTCCACTATGTAAACCATACGCATTCTTACATAACTGAGCTCTGACTTGTATAAACAAGCTTGTATTTTGTATTTTCCATTTAAAATTCTTTCATGAGCATCATTTTTTAAAAAGTCAGCATACTGTTCCCTAGAGACGTTTCATAATGTATCTGGCTATTTTTCCATTTATCTGATTCCTAATTTGTCTCTGTAATAAACAGTGCTGTCATGCAGAGGGGTAGTTTCTCTGAAGTGTCGTGAGTGGATTAGAAGCCTGTGGCACACAGCACCAAATTGATTTCCAGAAAGATTGTACTCGTTTGCACCCCACCACAGCATGCCTAGTTTACCCCTCACTTTCGTGAGCTCACGTTTCCACAGGCAAGGGGAAAGCCTCATGTCTATTGACCAGGACACACATCTTTAGCTGAGCATGTGTCTCCATCCCTTCGCCTAGGTCAAGCCGCTCCTGCAGGTGAGCCGGCAGGAGGAGGAGATGATGGCCAAGGAGGAGGAGCTGGTCAAAGTCCGAGAGAAGCAGCTGGCTGCCGAGAACAGGCTCACAGAGATGGAGACGCTCCAGTCCCAGGTGAGTGCGGACTCTGCCCAGGTAGTATGGCACCTCCCAGTGCTGCCACCTGCCAGCCATCTGTAGGCAAGGTATATTTGGAGTTTAAGGAGATGTTTTACTGTAGGAAAATGGTTAATCTCTCCGTAGACTTAATTTGGGGTTATGCGATGGGATAGGATGGAAAGCTCATGAATGTTGGATGCAAGGCCCAGCTCTAGCACTTAACCTCTCTGAACTTGGCAGGGTCCAAATTCCTAGGGGTCGTGGTGTACAGCTCACAGAGTTGTGATAAGGGATAAAAGTCATGGTGTTTAGAACGTGCCTGGGAGCTTAAGCACTCTCGAAATGGAAACTGCTCTTGTCAGCATGGTCCTCTCCCTCCGGAAGCCGGCGCTAGGGAACACGTGTCGTGGAGTGGCTTGAAGAGGTTGTAAGGAGCTTGCATTTTCCACGTGTTCTTTGCAGCTCATGGCGGAGAAGCTGCAGCTGCAGGAGCAGCTCCAGGCAGAAACAGAACTATGTGCCGAGGCCGAGGAGCTCCGGGCCCGCCTGACCGCCAAGAAGCAAGAGCTGGAAGAGATTTGCCATGACCTGGAGGCCAGGGTGGAGGAAGAGGAGGAGCGCTGCCAGCACCTGCAGGCGGAGAAGAAGAAAATGCAGCAAAACATCCAGGTAACGTGCCTTCCTCCCCTCTGGAGAAAAGGGCAGCACTGGACACCAGACATGGGGTGGAGGAGACAGGGCATGGTGAGGAGCAGTGACGGAGCCAGAGAGAACACAGAGATGGAAGTGCCACAGTAGGCTAGCTCTTGACCCCTTTGTCCACTTCCGGTGGCCTTCGAGAGGTTTTCTCTTTGGCGCGGTCGTTTTTCACCTGTGCGTCTCAGATCTCCACGCACACTGCCCAGTCGAGCATCGAAGCCAGTTTAATTTCCCATCTCAGTCCTGTTCCACGGGTCTAAGGAGCGGAGGCCGATCAGCTCTGCTCTCTGCCCAGTCGTCACTGACAGGAAGCACCTCAGAACGAGCGACCATGTGATTGGATCAGGGTTCTTGTCCCCATACTGCAGTCTTAAACATGTGACCACACAAGCGGGGGTTGGGCCACGTCTCAGCCAGGCCACTGGGCTTGTGGGGCCCGCGCTGCTCACAGTCTCCCCGTCTTTGTGGTAGGAACTGGAGGAGCAGCTGGAGGAGGAGGAGGGCGCCCGCCAGAAGCTGCAGCTGGAGAAGGTGACCACCGAGGCCAAACTGAAGAAGCTGGAGGAAGACCAAATCATCTTGGAAGACCAGAACTCCAAACTGGCCAAGGTGGGCCCCCTGGCCTGCTGAGGCGCGGGCTGTGGCGAGCGAGCCGGGCCCCAGGCCCACGGCCGCACCCGGCCCCTGCTCCTGTCGGCCACGCTGTGGCTTCTGCCGAGTAGCGGTTCTTCCTGCGTGTCCCCGTGGCCTCTGGTGCCAGGGTCATAGCCAAAGGGCTGTCTCTCATAACTGAGTGGGGCCCAAGGGAGAGGTTTCCTCAGGAAAGCTCTTCATAAGCTTTTGAGACCCGAGGCTTTTGCTGGAGCTGAACCGCCCGCGTGGCATTGTGCGTCAGTCACCGGTGGGGTTTCGGGCACCTGGGTGACTTGGTGTTGAGGTGCCTCTCTTTTAGCTGTCTCCAAGGTGGTGACTGTTTCTTCTGAGAGCCATATGGGGTCCCTGTCAGCTGAGCAGGCCGATATGAGCTGGGAACAGTCAGAGGAGGGGCAGGGCAGGGTCCAAATGCCGTCCTCCATTCCGGGGCAGGTGGGGGTCGGGGTCGGAGTGTAGGACGCCTGCCCAGAACTGTAACTCGGGGAGCGAGATGCCCGTGCCGAGTGATGGCGTATGTTTATTACAGTGACTTTGTGGTTACCGTTGTTGGGGGACCCTGCTGAGATTAGGACTCCAGTGGTGGCCACATGATGGCATGTGTCCTGGGGCACTTTGGGGGGTGTGAGGAGTGGGAGGTCACAGCCCACTTGGTGGATAAGCCCGGGGCACGGAGAAGGTGATGCTGTTGTGTCTGAATTCCGAATTTACTGACCCTACCTGCCACCTGGAACCTTTCTTACCTGAGCCCACAGGGGTAGTAGTAGGTCCAGGGGGCTTTGGTACCCACATGTATACGTCAAGGAAGCTTATCCAGCTATGTCAGTGGAGCCAGTGACCTTTCAAAGTGACCCCTTTGATAAGCTCTGACCCACCCTCTCCCCCCGCCACCTCCAGGAGAAGAAGCTGTTGGAAGACAGAATAGCCGAGTTCACCACCAACCTCACGGAAGAGGAGGAAAAATCAAAGAGTCTTGCGAAGCTCAAGAACAAGCACGAGGCCATGATCACAGACCTGGAGGGTAAGAGCGTGATGGGCAGGATCTGTCAGACTCAGGAGCCCAAGGCATCCACCACACAGGGCCAGCCTGGGCCTCGCTGCCAGCAGCGGGAGCACCAGGCAGGTCTCATGTTCACTCTCCGTGGGCGAGGCCCGGGGCCTGGAGCAGCCAGCCGCTGCCCTTAAAACCTGGGGTTCAGCGTCTGGTCCCTGTGAGAGTATGACCGCCAGGCACCAGTGCCGAGTTCCCCCAAGTTACTCTGGCTTTTGTCCCTTGTCGTGCACTGTGCATTTCTCAAGCTTTTGAGACTTCCTAAGCTGTTCTAGGTCGACTTTCAGCTTTACCACTTACTAGCTTGTCATCTTATACCTATAACATCATTCCATGAGCTTTAATTTCTCCTACCTCTAAGAGGACGCAATGAAAGGGCATTTGTGAGGACTAAACTATATAGTTCGTGTGACACTCAGCTGTGTATTGTAAAATGCTAAACTGATATTGTGAGAGGTCATCGCTTGACTTGGGACAGGGTGACAGATCATGTCTTTGTCTCTGTGCCCTGTGCCCTGGGGATCCATGTTGGTGAGGTGTACAGGGCAGACGCACAGGTCTATGGCTGTCTGTGGACCCCTCACCTTGGCCCCTTGAGAGGAGTGGATGAAGCAGGGATGGGAGAAATCCCGGAGCTCTGAGCTCACGCCAGAAGCCACTGCACCCACTGCAGAGCACGGGGACCCCAACGCCTCCAGGGCAGGTGTCACTGCCCAGTGGATGTTGGGCTGAAACCATGCAGGCTAACCATGGGGGGGCGAGGGATGAGGGGTTTCCTGGCTTGGTTTCATGGCTTTGGGGGACCCCTCACGTTTGTGTGAGATGAGGTGAGCCAGGTCGTCAAGGGCGAGGAGGGCCCGACAGCGATCTCTTCCCACAGCCTCGCTCCCCAACCCAGGCACAGTCTGAAGGCGTCGATCACCCACGAGGTCTAGGACTGGCATGCCCACTGGAGTAGCACACGTGAATTTTGACACTAGCAAGTGTTAACAAAGATGTAGAACCATCAGAACACACACTGCTCGTGGGAGCGTAAATTCGTAGCCAGCTTTGGGGGTCTGGCATCGCCTGACCCAGTGCTCTCGCTCACAGCAGCCCTGTTCATGGGGACACAACCCAAATGCCCGTCGGTTGTAGAGCGGAAGATCAGTGGCAGTGTGGTCACACAGTGGATTTCTAGACAGAAGTCCAAAGGGATCAGTTGCAGTGACACTTAACTTATGAATCTGAAGATCGTGACATTGGGCAACGAAGGCAAGACACGGAGTGACAGCCGCCAGCCCTTCTTGAACTTATGTGGAGTTGGTATAGCGGGGTCAGGGTCCAATAGGCTTTACGGTTCCTGTCGTGATTTCACTTAGGTGATCCCCACCTCGCCCTTTCTGTGCCTCGTTTGAATCGTAAGGATAAGACAACCCACTCCATCAGGCTGTGGTGAGGCTCACACGAAGTGGTATCTCGAAGCACCCAGGACAGACGTAGTATCTTAAATGCAAACCAAGGGGATTACAGACACAAGCTTCAGGAGCGAGGCTGCCCCGGCGGGGAGGGGCAGCGGGCGGGGCTGGAGAGACAGGACCTGGCCGCTCGCAGTGATGCTCTCTTCCTTCATCCAGGAGTTGGCACGAGTGTCTGCGTACTGTGATCCTTTAAACTTCATGTATATTTGATAATAAATATGCAGTATTTATGTAAGAATTCGAAAGAAAGGCAGCAGAGTCTACGACCGCCGAGGGCTCTGTCAGCTTCTCCCTATCCTTCCTTCTCAGAGCGCCTCCGGAGAGAGGAGAAACAGCGTCAGGAGCTGGAGAAGACTCGCCGGAAGCTGGAGGGAGACTCCACGGACCTCAACGACCAGATCGCTGAGCTCCAGGCTCAGATCGCCGAGCTCAAGATGCAGCTGGCCAAGAAAGAGGAGGAGCTCCAGGCTGCCCTGGCCAGGTGAGGTCCAAGCCTCAGCCTGCTACCAGGTGGCCAGTGCCAGCCCTTGTGCTGCTTCCTGCCATGGTTCTTGGTGCATCAGTGAGCTGTGAGCATTCGCTTTGCTGTTGTCCCGGAAGCCATTTCACAGCAAAACATTTCCTGTCCACTAAAAGCACAGTCTAAGGCTTTTTCGTCATTTGTTTGTTTGTAATCCCCCAAAAGTCATCCACAGTGACACCCAACCACAGCAATCCTTTTCTTTCTTTCTTTTTTTCTTGTTAAATTTATTGCCTTTTTTTTTAATAGATTTTATTTCTTAGAGCAGTTTTGGCTCACAGCAAAATTGAGCACACAGTATGGGGAATTCCAATAAATCTCCTTCTCTTCTTCAAACACAGCGTCCCCGCACCGTCACATCGTGCACCAGATGGTACATTTGTTGTAACCGATGAACCTACATTGATACATTGTGATCATACAAAATTTATGGAACATTGTGTTTTTATTCTGTTGCAGTCTTCTTGGACCGTAACATTCTATTTTCTTTTTGTTTGTTTAACATTGGAACTTCTTTTTAATGTTTAAAGCACTGAATTTTAATTTGGAAAATGAGACGATTCCTGTCTGAGGTTTTCCAGTCCTCGAAGCGGTATCGCCCTTAAATATTCCATATGCCTCAGATGTTAATTTGGGGGAAGGAAGCTCCTGAGGGCCGCGGCTGTGACTGCCAGAAGTGGCACCTCTCTACCTTTTCTGCAAACTCTGCTTCATGAAGGTGAAATGTCTTCATCCTGATGTTGTTGGTTCCTTTGGCAGAGTGGAGGAAGAAGCCACCCAGAAGAACATGGCCCTGAAGAAGATCCGCGAGCTGGAGTCTCAGATCTCTGAACTCCAGGAAGACCTGGAGTCTGAGCGTGCTTCTCGGAATAAAGCTGAGAAACAGAAACGGGACCTCGGGGAAGAGCTGGAGGCTCTGAAAACAGAGTTGGAGGACACCTTGGATTCTACAGCTGCCCAGCAGGAGCTCAGGTGTGTCATGGGGCCAGCTGGCCAAATCAGGGACAGGGAGAAAAGGAGGTCGTGGCCTTGAAAGTGTAGATCCCAGGCCTGTGCACACACACTGTGGCTTTATTATGTACCAGAGAGCCTGGAAGCTGAAGGTTCCTTAGCATCTTCTCTCTGCTAATTAGGAGACCTGTTGAAGAACTGGGTTTGAAGTTTGGATGAGACGGGATGGGCTAAGGCAGAACGAATACAGAAGCCTTTGCAAAGTGTGTCTTTGAGCTTGGGCTGCAGGAAGGATAGCTGAGGCAGGAAAAGCTGCCTGGGGCGGCCAGTGCACCTCACTGGCCTCTCTGCAGCCAGGGGAGAGCCCCAGGGGCAGCATCACCCCAAGGTCCCTGGCCTCCTTTCTGAGGGTGTTTCTCTCCAGGTCCAAACGTGAACAGGAAGTGAACATCTTGAAGAAGACCCTCGAGGAAGAGGCCAAGACCCATGAAGCCCAGATCCAGGAGATGAGACAGAAGCATTCACAAGCCGTGGAGGAGCTGGCTGAGCAGCTGGAGCAGACAAAGCGGGTGCGTGGACTTCCCCCAGGGACTGGCTCTGTGGCCTCGGGTGGGGACCGTGCTGCTTTCAGGGGCGGTGTCCTTCTGGAGACCAGCTGGTGCTCCGGGCCAGTCCTGCTGAGCAGAGCGGTTTCAGTGCCAGATTGCCTGGGTCAGAGTCCTGCTCCAGCCCTTAGTGGATGTGTGACATAGGCAGATAGATACCTCTGTGCCTCAGTTTCCCCATCTATAAAAGATGCTAATGATAAATCTACCTTATACGTTTATGTGAGAGTTGAAGTTCATGACATGTAAAGCGCTTAGATACTAAGGGCTCGGTAAGTTGTTCAAGTGTATATATTATCATTATCATTCTCTTCACCAACCTGCCAGACCAGAGGCTTCAAGGAATTGGAATGACCCTGAAACTGAGTTTCAGAGGGCATTAGGGTCACTTTTCTAAAGCCTGGGTTCCCTCTAGAACCACCCCCACAAGTGGTCAGCTGGAGTCTTCTTGGGAAAATTGTAGGGCTATTAATCCCAGCTGGTTTCTTGGCCAGGCAACTGATGGCTGGGCAGTTCCTCACCAGGACATGTCCTGCCCGCTGAGGCTCCCAGCTCCCAGCCACTCTTGGTGGCAGCCTGAGAGATCAAAGGCTCTTCCATATGGCAACCTGCAAAATGTTTTAGAAACACGCCTTGTCCACCCGTCTCCTTTAAACTTCCACCCGGTTCTGTGCAGGTCGAAGCCTTTCTTTGTCCTTTAGCTGTTTTTACCCAACATGTCTGCATTTACGCAGGGTGCAGTTTACCCTTGTACTTGCTTATGACCTTGAGATGAGCTTGTGCAGACTAGAATGGGATTGTCCCCTTTATTCTATAAACTGTATTTTTTTTAGAAGAAAATTACATTATTTTTTTGGACATCAAATTTCAAAGAAGCTTGAGTGGATGTCTAACTATGAACAATTATAATTTTCCTCATCCTATAAGCACTAAAATCAAAACGTCAGCAATGATGTTTTACACTTGAACATTTCCTCTGCCCGTGAGGGAGGCTGGGCAGGGACTGTTTCAGAGGTAGAGAAGCCAAGCCAAGGACCTCAGAGGCGAGGACACCTCTGAGTGTCGCATACCAGTCTAGTGATGAGTACAGGTCGGGCGCGAGCCTTCCGAGTCCGGAGCTCTTGCTGGCACACCGTACCCTAAACCTGCCCAACATCGTTTCTGCTGCAGAGGCAGCAGTTCCTGCATCTGGAGCCAGCGGTTCTTCCGACGATGCTCAAAAGACCAGCCTCATGTCAGGGAACAGGTGCCCCTCTTCACACCTTTGCTTCCTTCTCTACTAGGTAAAAGCCAACCTTGAGAAGGCCAAGCAGACCCTGGAGAGTGAGCGAGGGGAGCTGGCCAACGAGGTGAAGGTCCTGCTACAGGGCAAAGGAGACTCCGAGCACAAGCGGAAGAAAGTGGAGGCCCAGCTCCAGGAGCTGCAGGTCAAGTTCAACGAGGGAGAGCGAGTGCGCACGGAGCTGGCCGACAAGGTCACCAAGCTTCAGGTGAGACCTCCACTGGGACCCAGGCCTGCACCGTGGTCCCTTCAGCAGCTCCTCGGCCTTGGCCCAGATCTCCACGGCTTCCGCTCTCTTTCTTGCTTCAAACTGGCTCCTAAGCGAGGTTCTGGGTTCAACCTGTAACTCAGGCCCAGCTTTGCCTGAAAGCGCCCAGGCGGGGCCAGAGCAGTCATGGCGAGTTCATGGGCCTTTGTCTCTCCCCTCCTTGCATAGGTCGAGCTGGACAATGTGACAGGTCTTCTCACCCAGTCTGACAGCAAGTCTAGCAAGCTCACCAAGGACTTCTCCACTCTGGAGTCCCAGCTGCAGGACACACAGGTAAGAGTGGCAGTGGGTCCCAGCGGCAGGTCCCTGCAGCTGGTCCTTTCCCGTGAGGACCCTGTGCCCGCACGGCATCACCTGCCAGACCTCTAGTCTTCCGTCCCAGAGCTCCTCTAATGTCCCGTCCTCCCCTACATCCACGGAGTCTCTGGGTCCTGCCGGCTCACCACTAGGTCTTTACCAGCTGTCCCCCAAATCAGAGGGACCAGCGACTCCCTCTTGCCAAGGGCGTGGGAACCGCAAGGGTCTGACGCTGCACCTCCTGAGCCCTGAACCCCTCTTGTCCTTGGAGTAGGAGCTGCTGCAGGAGGAGAACCGGCAGAAGCTGAGCCTGAGCACCAAGCTGAAGCAGATGGAGGACGAGAAGAATTCCTTCAAGGAGCAGCTGGAGGAGGAGGAGGAGGCCAAGCGGAATCTGGAGAAGCAGATGGCCACCCTCCATGCCCAGGTTCGGTGCTGGCTTCCTTACGAGACGCCCTGGGCTTCGGAGGTGGCTCAGGGAAACTGGTGGGAGTCTGCAGGCTGGGGAGGCACCTGTCTGGACACTGGAGGCACAGCCCTGCCTGCTGGATTTTCCCCGGGCTCTTAGCTGGGGAGGAGTTAGGGATCTGTGAGCTTGGAGGGAGGAGATGACATCTTTATCTTCACCAGTCTCTAACTAACATCTAGCATCTCCTTGTGAATGTCCGCAAGCTGTGGCCGTCACAGTGACTCTGGCCTCATTCACTAGAAAGCACTGGTCACCATGTCCAAGCCACGGCAGGGCTTTGGGCATGTCACTGTGCTCCTCGTGCTTGAGGAGGCTGCTGCTACTCAGTGTGCTGGTAAAGAAGCACGTGGGTTACTGAATTGCAGTTTTAAAAAATACCTGGCAGCTTCTCTGTATTGGCTTTTTTGGTAATCCTGTCTGTTTTACTTTGTGTTCATCTAAACGTTGTTACGAGAAGGAGTCTGTGGTCTGCTCTAGACTTACAGAGGATCTGTGGCCAAAAAGAGACCAAGAGCCCTGTGCTAGATTCTGTCCTGGGACTTAAATGCTCCAGGCCGGAGGATCTGCCCCAGCTCAGCATGGGCTCACAGTCCACTCCGCGGTCTGGGTGGGAGTCGCTGGTATGCGTGTGGTGGCAGCACGTGTCCGGATGCAAGGACGCACGCCTGTGGTCCTGCCTCCAGCAAACGGGTTCCCCAGAGGGCACTGGTCCTGCTGCCTGGAGCCAGGTGACTGGAGGATGCTTCCCGCTCTGGGCCTCAGTCTTTGTTAACGAGAGGCCCGGTCTGGGCCACGATGGAGAGGCCCTCCAAAGCCAACCTGCGACGCTGGCCTTCCCCTGGGCTCCGTGCACTAGGCAGGCACCCTCTGCAGAAACTCCATTTTTCTCGCTCTCATGGAAAGGGAAGACTCCATGACTGGGTTGGCTCCCTGGCCTTCCGTTCATAGGGTAGCGGGCCAGCTCCTCCCAGCTGTCCCAGGCACAGGTGTGTTACCTGAGCAGGTACCATCTTGAGTACTGACTCTTTGCTCTTGCCTAGGTGATTGACATGAAGAAGAAGATGGAGGATGGAGTGGGGTGCCTGGAGACTGCCGAGGAAGCCAAAAGGAAACTCCAGAAGGACCTGGAGGGGCTGAGCCAGCGCTACGAGGAGAAGGTGGCCGCCTACGACAAGCTGGAGAAGACCAAGACGCGGCTGCAGCAGGAGCTGGACGACCTGCTCGTGGATCTGGACCACCAGCGGCAGAGTGTCTCCAACCTGGAGAAGAAGCAGAAGAAGTTCGACCAGGTATGTGCCGTCGGTCCACTCTCCTCATTTCCCCTCTTTTGCAAACACCGCAGCCTCAGGCCAAGGCCACGTATAGGAGCGAGCCCTGGGATCCCATCGTTCCCTCGCTCGGAGGCGGCCATGACAGGGAAGGTGCCTGAGAGGTCTCACTTGGTGTCAGCTCGTTGAGGGGCCTGGGCCTGGCAGGCAAGTGCTCACAACAGGGCATCTTTGTGTCATTGGTGTAGGAGCGACTTTCCCCCTTCTTGCTTCTTATATTTTTCATATTTTCTATAATGAACCGATTTTACTATCATTTAGAATTTTTATTCATGTGTTTGTACCTCTTTTTTCTAAAAGATCCGGGGAAGCTTACAGAGGTGTAGACTGTGGGCAGAGATAGAAAAATAGAATAAACCAGGGTTCAGCACACCAGTCCCCCGCTGCCCGCGACCTGTCTGTGCGTGAAGGTGTGTTGGGCTTGGCCACACTCGGTCCTTTGCCGTCATCTCTGGCTGTTTTCGTGCTGTCAGAGCAGCGTTGAGTAGTTACTACATCGATACAGCCTGTGAAGTCTAACGCAATTACTGTTGGGCACTTTGAGAAATGGGTCCATGGCATAAATGGGTGATTGGGGCAAAGCGAATAGAAAGGTAGGAAAATAAGACCTAGCAAGAGTGGGCGCGAGCAGAGAATGGGAACCGGGGGTTTACACGCACAGCCTTAGAGGGGGCACAGATGGGCTTTGGGCTTCCAGGCAGCTGGAGTCACACTGCGTTCAAGGTAAACTCTAGCCACTCGGTCAGGACCAAAGCCTTGCCAGGCTCTGCGGGCGAAACATCTCCTGTGGGTCTTCAGGGAAGAGGCGCTGTGTGTCATACAGAATTATTATTATTAAGAGATAAAAACAAAAGACTAACCCATTTCCCGTTTGGAAAAAACAGTGCAGCTCGCTGCCAACGTTAATTTAATTTTACATAAACACACTCTTTGAGGATGAAGCAAATCTGACTGGTTTTCAATGTGAAAATATAAAAATTGTTCTTGGAGTTATTTCTAAACAGAACCTGTCTCTAATCCTAATGTAACAGAAATGTATACGGTGATTAGTATTTAATTCTTTGCCGTGTTTCAAAGCACGGAACAACACAAAGTGGAACATCTAAGATTGGACATTTTCAGCAATCGAGAATTTTGGAAATGGAACTACTGTTACTAAGAGCATAAATGCTAGAAATAGAATGACGTCATTTGTTTCCAAAGACTATCGATATACTAGAGATGCAAAAAGAATAGTAAAAGCGAGGTATTTTGTGGCAGGCTTTGGGGGCGAGGTTAGGACTGGAACCCATGAATTATATCAGGGGAAATGCTGCAGCCACAAGCGCTGCCAGCGAGTATTGTCGGCACAAACGGGAAACGGTTAAAGCACATGGCAGAGGCACGCTCTGCCGTCATCTAGTTACGACGATATGCTGAGTAGCGCGTGTCACCCTTGGAACCAGCCAGGTCCCCCCGGGCAGCAGGCTTGTGCTTGTTCTTCTTGGTCCTCCTCCCCGTAGACCCAGCGCTGGGGCTCGCTGCTCAGGGAGTCCGGGTCAGGATGCTTTGCCTGCCTGAGGTCAGCAGGCTCTGCGCTCTTTCTGGACCGGAGGCCGTCGCTCGAGCTTCATGGTGACCACCTCTTTCCTAGCTCCTGGCTGAGGAGAAGAACATCTCTGCCAAGTATGCAGAGGAGCGTGACCGGGCTGAGGCAGAGGCCCGCGAGAAGGAGACCAAGGCGCTGTCGCTGGCCCGGGCCCTGGAGGAGGCCACGGAGCAGAAGGCGGAGCTGGAGCGGCTCAACAAACAGTTCCGCACCGAGATGGAGGACCTCATGAGCTCCAAGGATGACGTGGGCAAGAGTGTGAGTACCGGGGGGTGGGGGGTGGGCAGGTGACAGCACAGAGCTTAGTGGGTGACCAGACACCGAAGCCGTGACCTCGGGGACCTCTCACCCTTCTACTCCTGACTCGTCTGCCTGTGGTGACAGGTGCATGAGCTGGAGAAGTCCAAGCGGGCCCTGGAGCAGCAGGTGGAGGAGATGAAGACCCAGCTCGAGGAGCTGGAGGATGAGCTGCAGGCCACTGAGGATGCCAAGCTGCGGCTGGAGGTGAACCTGCAGGCCATGAAGGCCCAGTTCGAGCGGGACCTCCAGGGCCGGGATGAGCAGAGTGAGGAGAAGAAGAAGCAGCTGGTCCGGCAGGTGCGTATGGCCCTCCCGCCCCCATTCTCCATCCCTAGGACGGCGCCAGCTCTGTGTGGGCAGAGGCAGGCAGGGCCCCCCTGATTTCCAGTAGGCTTCCTTTCTCTCATTTCTCTGCCAGGATTGTAGAAGCCTCCTTGACCATTCCTTCCACGTCCTTACCTTCCAGTCTTCTGTCCTGGGGGTCAGTGACTCTATTAGAGTTTTTATGGTCAGAATTTCTCCTTGACCCCTCAAGGACCCATGGATCCCACAGGACTGGAGCAGGGTCTGTATGGATCTAGACTTCCGAGCTGTGGGTGTCTTCCCCCAGGTGCGGGAGATGGAGGCAGAGCTGGAGGACGAGAGGAAGCAGCGCTCACTGGCAGTGGCCGCTCGGAAGAAGCTGGAGATGGACCTGAAGGACCTGGAGGCCCACATCGACTCGGCCAACAAGAACCGAGACGAAGCCATCAAACAGCTGCGGAAGCTGCAGGTGAGGCCAGGCCGCACCACACCGGATCGGGCCGCACACGGCGACGCTGGGCTCAGCGCGGGGCTGGGACACTCACTAGTGGGGTGGCTGGCGAATGCTGGGAGCTGCGCCTTCCCCTCTCTGAGGAATGTCTTGGGTGCCCTTAGCCCGGTGGAGACTCAGAGGCCCAGAGGATGAGTGGGGAACAAATAGTCTGAACCTTTGAGTACATTAAACAGATAAGTCTACACCTAGCTACTCAGCAAGATTAAGGAAGGTAGTACTTATGACATGACAGATTTCCAGAATAAACCTGGCATGACCTATGTACTGAGCTGGTCCAGCCTCGGATGATGGGGGAGAGTCGGAGCTGATGGTTCAGAGGAGCAGGGACACTTAACTTGGGAAATTTTCACCTCACTGATAATTAAAGAATCACAAGTTAAAAGCAGCTCTGAGATGTCACATTGTACCCAGCAAACTAGTGGCAACAAGAATAAATGCAGACGTCTGTGGTTGGCAAGGTTGAAGGGCCAGGTCCCATGGTCAGTGGCAGTTCTCCCGGTCTATCTGGCCGAGCCCAGCAAGAGTCCCACCCTTTGACACGAGGAATCCCAATATGGGATTTTCCTCAAAAAGCAAAAAAGAAGCTCTTTGGCAGAAATCTTTAGAATTAAAACAAGTCACAGGAGAATGACAGGAGATGACCTCCTGCCCGGCAGTCAGGCTGACCTGGCAGAGCCCCCAGCCCTGGGAGCTGGAGCGCCACGTCAGGCCAGCGAGGAGCTGTGGACAGTACACACAGCCCACAGCGTGGCTTCATGCACACCCGGCAGTGTACAGTGGCATGAGATAAAAAGACATTTTCCTCCTTAATCACTATTTTCTCCTTTTAGCTAAGCTGGTTAACTATGGCGTCAGGGTGGAAAGCAGCCGCTGGTTCCTGTTGGCGGTTGTCCCTGTGAAGGGGTGGGAGGAGGGTAGTGAGGTGGGAGGGACATGGTGGCTCTTGGGTGGTGGTGCTAAGTGTGTCCTTCCTGCCCCCAGGCCCAGATGAAGGACTACATGCGTGAGCTGGATGACACGCGGGCCTCCCGCGAGGAGATCCTGGCACAGGCCAAGGAGAATGAGAAGAAGCTGAAGAGCATGGAGGCCGAGATGATTCAGCTGCAGGAGGTGGGCTGGGGCCAAGGGGCGATCAGGGTCACCACCGTCTGGCCAGCAGGTGGCAGCTCAGGGCCTCCACCAGGCCGGCTGAGACACTGGCGCAGGGCTGAAAACAAAGTAGCCCAGGTCCAGGAATGAGTTGGGTTGGTTCTTTATGAAAGAATTCCCTGCGGGGTTTCATTAAGGAGCAAGGCTCCCTGGCGTGATTAAAACCAGTGTGTGAATTAAATTGTCACCATTTGGGGCCGGCTCCCTGGCATGAAATGAGGCTTTGTGGTAATTACCACCTCCTGCTGTGAATTGCCTCCTGGCGAGTAGGGGTCCCTCCCAGACGCGTGCTCTTACACTGAGCATCCCCTTGGCCACCTTGCCTGTCGCACATGAGGCACACATGGGAGCATTCCCCCGATCTAGGCGGTCCTCCGCAGTGTGAAGTCACGCCTTCCGATCTCTGCTTGTAGCTGGGCCAGACACCCTGGCACGTCCTTGTCCGCTCTTGCCTAACTGACTGTGCTCTCCTGCCTGGATTTGAGTGTGATCCCTCCCTCCGTGGTCACCTGCAGGTCCCTGTCGAGGCCACCTCCCCCTGGACAAAGCCCTTCTCTTCCACCTGGTTTTCAGAGACCTTACACCCTGGTTCTAACTACATCTATCTCATCCCTCCTGACATCTGGTCTCCCCAGGATGCAGAGGGTCCAGCATGCCCTGTTAGGCCAAGACAGTTCCTTACATATCTCTGCATCCCCAGCATCAAGCCCCGTTCCTAGCATTTAGATGTGGGGGCTCTGTAAACATGTGGTGCCTAAGCTTTGACCTCAGAGGGAGGAATCAGCCCTCCGAGCCAGAGGGGCTCATGAGAAAGGGTTTCATGGGGCGGTGGATGGCTGTGCAGAGGACCAGGGATAGAAGAGGTGGGCTTTCAGGGCCATGGGCTGCCCCAACGGGTCACACTCTGGGTCCTCATGGCAGGAACTGGCAGCTGCCGAGCGTGCCAAGCGCCAGGCCCAGCAGGAGCGGGATGAGCTGGCCGACGAGATTGCTAACAGCAGCGGCAAAGGGTGAGTGAGCCACGGGCAACACGTTCAGCTGAGTGAAGGTGGGTGTTGGGGTGGGGTCCCCACCCCGGGGACAGGCCCTTCTCACCCCTTCCTGGCCTCCTCCAGGGCCCTGGCGCTGGAGGAGAAGCGGCGCCTGGAGGCCCGCATCGCCCAGCTGGAGGAGGAGCTGGAGGAGGAGCAAGGCAACACCGAGCTGGTGAACGACCGGCTGAAGAAGGCCAACCTGCAGGTGCGCATGGGCGGGGCCCCCGGGCACGCTCTCAGTTCTCCCTTTGGCGAGGCCACCTGCACTTTGATCGCCGAGGGGAGCATGTCCTGGCAACTGTTAAGAAGTTTCTGGAACCTTACCATGGGTAGCTCCCTTTTTCTGGGAGGGGTTAGAGGCTGGGCCCTAGGACCTGGTGTTATCAGGGGCTCTGTGGGATCCGGCTGCTCCACCTCTGTCCTCAGCCTGCCTTGAGGTGACCAGCCCTTCTTCCCGCAGATCGACCAGATCAACACCGACCTGAACCTCGAGCGCAGCCACGCCCAGAAGAACGAGAACGCGCGGCAGCAGCTGGAGCGCCAGAACAAGGAGCTCAAGGTCAAGCTGCAGGAGATGGAGGGCACCGTCAAGTCCAAGTACAAGGCCTCCATCACTGCCCTGGAGGCCAAGATTGTACAGCTAGAGGAGCAGCTGGACAACGAGACCAAGTAGGTGTCCCTCGCCTGTCATCTGGAGCAGTCCCCAGACCCCTCTGCGGTCTTGTCCCTGAGTCCGGTCAGGAGCCAGCTTTCTGTCCCCCACGTCCCAGAGGCTGTCGTCTCCCATCCTGCCGGCCTCTCCTCTGTTTCGCTGTGTCCTCGTGGGGTTTAAATAGGAGCCCCCAGCCCACTTCTAAAGCTAGGGGGTTCGCTGACTGTCTCTGAGGGCTGTGTCTGAGAGAGGGGCTACCTGGGCAGGCAGTCTGTAGGCTCAGCAAGACTGAGACTTCCTTGGAGGTAATGGGGTTCACACTGGGCCTCAAATCTCAATTTTCCCCTTTCCTGGCTGCACACGTGCTCTTTGAGATGTGTCACTTCCCTTCCCTGAGCCCCGGTTTCCATCTGTGAAATGGGAGACAAAGCTCATAGCAGGTGCTTGGTAAAGCATCAAGGCCTTAGCGTCAAGGCCTCCCGCGGGGGACATACCAGTGAGGCCCCAGGAATGGGTGGTGCAGCTCGTGGTTTGTCCCCTGAAGGAGGGTGTCCCCCTGAGCCGCCATGTCCGTCCCTCACAGGGAGCGCCAGGCGGCCTGCAAGCAGACGCGTCGGGCCGAGAAGAAGCTGAAGGATGTGTTGCTGCAGGTGGATGATGAGCGCAGGAACGCCGAGCAGTTCAAGGACCAGGTGTGTTTTGGGCAGAGGGGCGGGGACCCCTGGGGCTCGCCAGGGGCCGAGCGGGCCACACTCGCCCAGAGGCCCTAACCAGGGCCACTGGCCACATGTCTCCGCAGGCTGACAAGGCGTCCACCCGCCTGAAGCAGCTCAAGCGGCAGCTGGAAGAGGCCGAGGAGGAGGCCCAGCGGGCCAACGCCTCCCGCCGGAAACTGCAGCGCGAGCTGGAGGATGTCACCGAAACCGCCGACGCCATGAACCGGGAGGTCAGCTCCCTCAAGAACAAGCTCAGGTGAGCTCTGCCTCCCCCAGCCCCTTTGCACAATTCTTTCTCCTTTAAAAAGTTAGTTCTGAAAAGCGCCACTCAGAAAGTTAAGCTCCTGTGCAGTCGGTTACCTTTCTCAGGTAGACGCCAGTGAGCAGCACGGTGCCCGAGAAAGTGCCCCCAGGAGCCACGCCCCTCGGGGTTCTCACCCCCTGGGCCGGGCCCCGGTCTGTTGAACAAACACTGAGCTCTAGGTCGGGCAGTCTCCCCGCCCCCTGTCCGACGGTCCGTTCATGCGGCCGCTCCCATCCTGACGGGACGTCTCATGTGGGGTCTTTTTCAAGGGGAAAGTGGTGAGGCCACCTGGCGGGTCCCCGGCCCCCAGCAGGTCCTAGTGAACGTTTGCCGAGGATGGCTCCTGACATCCTGTGCGAATGAGGGGGGGCTTCTTCGCATTTCTCAAGGGAGGGTGGGCATTCAAGAATTATTCAATGGCTGAGGCAGAGGGTCTTTTTCTCTAAAATTCTCATTTCTTACCTCCTTTTCGTGGCAATCCCAGTTTAAAAATCAACAAAGCAGACGTTCTAGTTAGTGTTTAATGCTAGTTTTCTTACACGTCATGGGAAGATGTGGTCTTCACGCACTGCGTTAGCCACTCGTTCCTGTATCTCACGGCTTCACGTGTTTCGTACTAAGTTTGAGCACAGGTTGACATTTTGCAGGTGACTCCATCTGTTCTTGGGCCTTTCTCTCTTTTCTTCAGTCCCGATTTTCTGACGGTTTTTCTTGAGTTTTGGGTTAAAGCGGGAGCTTTGATCCCCTGCTGTCTGGGAGCCATCCTGTCCTGTCTGGAGCCCCGCGTTGCTTTTCCCCACGGGACGTTAGGCGCTCAGTTTCCCTCTGGAGACCAATTTGGAATGTGTGAGCTGTGCTGCGGCCACCCTGGCCGGCTCTCTGACCCTCTGCCTCTGACCCTAGGCGTGGGGACCTGCCGTTTGTCGTGCCCCGCCGAATGGCCCGGAAAGGCACTGGCGAATGCTCGGATGAGGAGGTGGACGGCAAAGCCGACGGGGCTGAGGCCAAAGCTGCCGAATAACCTCTCCTGCTGCCCAAGACGGACGGACCCACGGACCGACCGACCAATGGACGACTCTGCCTTCCCTTGCTAGCCCCCGCAGCACCCCTCCACCTTCTTGGGACTGCTGTGACCATGCTCCCCAACCCTCTCCCCCCCAGGCCAGGGGACCTCAGGCCTGCACCTCCCCATCCCCCGGCTTTGTTGAAGGCCTTCGACTTCCTCTGCTACAGCCCCTCCCGCTCCCTTGCACACCCCAGAATCTGATACCAAAGAATCAGGGTCCTGGGCCCCCAGCTCGGGAACAGAGCAACCTGCAGGATCTTCAGCCCTCTCTTGCCAACAAGCACAAGATGGTTGAGGCAAGAAGGGCAGCCACCGGGGATGGGCGAGAATTTTCTATGAATCTATTTTTCTTCAGACTAAGGAATTTTGATAGCCCGACACCCCAGAAGAGTCGTCACCCTCCCCCGCCTTCGCCACCAGCTCTTCCCCCAGCCCCTTCTTTGCTGTTGGCAATCACACGTGGTGACCTCACACCCTCTGCCCCACCAGCCCCCAACTCCCGTGGGCTCCGGGTGGTCCAGCAAGAGCAGGCCCAGGGACGCCACCTCTGTGCAGGGCACAGACCGCTGAGGACAGGGAGGGAGCGTACTTCCTCCCCACCCCTGCTGGACAGCGCCACTGTCCCCTTTCTAATTGTAAAACGTCTCAAGTGCAATGACGGCCCCCTTCCCTCCTTGAGCGAGGGCTGCCTACTCTGTACAGGCCGTTGGGCCGAGTGGACAGGGCCTGGGGGCCAAGCCGGAAAAGCCAGCAGTGGCTTCTCCCAACACTCTTGGGGACCAAATATATTTAATGGTTAAGGGACTTGTCCCAAATCTGACAGCCAGAGCATCAGAAAGGGCCAGCGGCCCTCCCCTGTGATCTACCTACTCTAGGACTGGGCCCGAGGGTAGTTTCTCTGCGCCATTGATTCAGTATAGTTTAAAAATCTGCCATCTGCACAGATGTTTTTGAAAGGAGAAGAAAAAAGGGTTTTCTTTTTTTCCCCCTTCTAATAAATGATAAAATCCCCAGTCTTTATCACTGCCTTTCCTTTGGAACCATGTTTAGAAGAGAGTAGCGTGTCCTACACTGGTCTACACTGGTTGCTGAATTTATCTGTGTTCCTGTTTTGTATATGCTGCATTTAGACTTATGGCAAAGAAGGCATTTTTGAAAAAAGAAACTCAACAAATCATGAATATATGTAAAAGCTACATATGCCTAAAAAGCTCTGAATTCAGGTCCCAGTTGCTGTCACAAAGGAGTGGATGGCACTCCCACCCCACCCCTTTTTTTATATAATAAAAGTGCCTTAGCATGTGTCGCAGCTGTCACCACTACAGTAAGCCGGTTTACAGATGCTTCCCACTGAGCGTCACAATAAAGAGTACCATGTGCTATGAGCCATGTGTGTGGCGGTGTCTGTCTGCCGGAGAGGGTCGCCTGGGAGGGACAGTCTTCAGTTCTGCAGCAGGCACCTACTTTGTGCACCTTCTAGAAGCTTCCAGTAGTGCAGCCGGGTTGAAGCGGGGGAGGGGTGGCAGTCATGCAGAAAGAGATAGAAAAGCTAGGTCAGGTTCAAGGATGCTAAGAGCATCTCACATAAACCTTGGTTCGTTAATTGAGCACCTACTATGTGCTTGACACTGAGCTGGCACAGGATAGAGACACAAGGCCCAGGCACTAACTTTCGGGGGGCCCCCTTAGTCATCAGACAATGCAAAGCCTTCCCTACGGAGGGTCATCCTAGAAGCAGAAATGAGGGAGTTGGTGAGTAGGCCTGTGGGTATCGGACCACGACAGTCAAAGCTTTGTTCATTCTTCTCACCATAAACCAGGCTCATTGGCAGGCCCCGGGAATCCAAGAGCAATGAAGGAAGACAGATGTCCTTGCAGCTGCAAGAGGTAGGGGAGGGAGGAAAGGCTTTCCTTAGAGAAGGGCTATGACACCCGCTTGACATACGGTGTGAACTTGAGCAGCAACCCCTGGGCCACTGCTCGGCCAGCACAGTTGCTAAGGAAAGCTGCGTGCTGCACGGCGTTGCCTGGGCCTCCAACAGCTGGACCCGTCCAGCCTCTGAGCAGGTGCATTTTGGCCCCTGCTAAGGGAGCCACAGGAGATGCCATAAAAGGTAGATGGGGCCAAGCGCTGGAGAGTTTTAGGCGGCTTCTCCTTCCATTCAAGGACATTAGGGTTTTCGGACTGTAAAATTAGTCCATCTTTGTTGGCATATCACAATCTCCTGGGTTGGCCTGCATTTTCACCACTTTATTGCAACCTTGAAGCAGGGGCGCTGAAATTTTCTGACTCATTTCAAGCCAACAGGAAGAAGAATTTAGGGAAGAAAATTACATTTATAGAATACCTGAAGGTTTTAAGGATTTCTCTTCCTCTGGGAAAATCACATGGTCCAGAAAAACAAAACTAGAATCGGAGAGACCAGCCCGGCTTCCCTGCTTCTGGGGAGTCATTTCACCCCATTGGAACCTTAATTTGATCTTTTTTTGAAAGAGGGATAATAATTGTTTTCATCATAGGGCTGTTGTAACAAGCTCCTCATTCCCTTCTCTCTCAGCCCCTGACGGCCACCGTTCTGCTTTTTGTCTCTATGAATTTCACTACTCTGTACCTCATATAAGTGGAATCATACGGTATTTATCTTTTTGTGACTGGATTATTACACTTAGCGTAATGTCCTCCAGGTTCATCCATGTTGTCGCATGTGCCAGAATTTCCTTTTCGATGTGAATAATATCGTATACATACATCACAGTTTTCTTAGCCATTCATTCGTTGACGGAAGCTTAGGTTGCTCCTACCTTTTGGCTATTGTCAATAATGCTGCTGTGAACACAGGTGCACAGATACCTCTTCGAGATCCTGTTTCCATTCTTTCGGGTATGTGCCCACAAGTGGGGTTGCTGGAATACGTACGTGGTAATTCCATATTTAATTTTTTGAGGAACTGCAATACTATTTTCAATAGTGGCTAGATGCTATTATTTTGAAGGCCAGACTTTAGCACAAAAGTGACTCCAGACAAGAACCTCCTTGGCCTCCTCACTGCCAGGAGGAGAGAGGTTGGCACGTGCTCCAGCGCTGTCTGGTGGTGAGGCTCTCAGAGCCTCCTCCAGCCTCACCTGCCGCTGCTCACACTTGCGGTTTTGGGATCTGCTGGACTTGAAGCTGTGTCCTCGCTCTGAGCTAAAGCTTATTTGCAGCATCCTTAGTACTTGGCAGTGTGCCTTTCAACTCGAAATCATTAACCTGGATAAATTACTCAATTACCTGTTTTAAATTGGAATCCAAAATCTGTTAACTCTGAAAATATGTCCAATTTTCTTAAACATTATACATACATCAAAGTTAAACATAGTATTTGTCTTGACTTCAACATAAAAATATTAAGATTATGGGTTTGACTTTGTCATCTTTATACTTATTTCTAAGCCTTCCTGAAATTGTCAATTGTTACTCAGGGCCCAATTTTACAACCTGAGGAAAGATAAATGGGATTGTCCACTAGATGAGCTGGCAGCCTGGCAGTGAGTGGCCGAGACCGGTGGCCACTTCCCATGAGGTCACTAGGTGCTGTCGGCATTGAGTGCAATCCCCAGCATTCTGCAGCCTAAGATGCCTGTCTTTGCTACTCACTCTGAGGACCGCAAAAGTCCTCTTTGTTACACGCTCAGTTTGAAGCTCCCTACCCACTCCCACCGTCCCTATAAAAAGGGAGGACAGCTCAACTCCAGCCTGTCTGAGCCAAGCACACCTCCCCACGGGCTGGAGAGACTGGACGGGGCAGGGCAGGCCAGGGGTGGGGCTGCTGGCTGCGAGCCTGCAGCTGGTGACTCCTCCAGTCTCCACCAGGTGATGCTGGTGGCGCACGCCAGACACTTTTCTGAGCAATTTTGGGTTACTTTCCCATAGAGTTGGGATTTTCTTCACCGTAGGCTGAAATTGCTATTGACCAAAGATTTCGGCCAAGACTTCAACTCCAGAGCTAAAGTCATCCTAGATGACCTTGGGTTGGGGTCGAGTTCAGCTCTAATAGTCACTAGATCTCCAGGATCTGTAAATGGGGTGGTCTCAGCTCATGCCCCTGGAGCCTAGAAGTGCCTAATTCTCATCTCGATCTGACTTTGCAGCCCACATCATGGCTGTCCCAGCACAAGGCCGCGTCCGTCCAGCGCACAGACGTCCGTCTGGAGTCCATGCTGCGTCCTGATCCTTGGGATAACTGAGCCACGTCTCGTGCGGATGTTAATCGAGTTCTGCTTCTCACAGCGGTTTTGTTCGGACACTGAGCTGCAGTCATGCTAGGGAAAGGGAACAATTGGGAAGAAGAGTGGGTACAGGGAAAAAATAACAAAAGATAACTCTAAACAAGTGTCAAAGGCCAAATGCGAAACTTGCCTTGAGTCTTGGCTCTTCCTCTGAGTTGCTTGGCAAAAGCCACGGCCTCTCCCCTCACCTCGGCTTCCTCCTCTGCAGAATCGGACCCTATTTCTGACTCAGTGTGTGGTCTTTCTGCAGTAACATCCATCATTCTTCTGTCCCTCCCTGAAAAGCTAGGAGGGGAGCTGGCCAGGACCCCCCCGTGGACATTGGCCCTGGATGAGCAGGCCCCTGTGGGAGGGCGGGAGTGGCCTCTGGTATACTCCCAGCCCCTCCTGCCTGGGGCAAAGCAAGAAAGCCAACAACTGCAGGACTTACAGGCTACGGGAACTTTTCCTCTCTGTTTATCTGTAAGATTGAGTAAACAATTCCTAGAGTTGGTGTGAGAAACGAGAAACCCGCGGCAGGTTTCCGTGGTGTGGGCAGGTGCCCACACAGTGCCTGGCACGTACTCAGCCCTTGGTCCACGCTGGCTGCTTTGCTCAGGATCCAAGCAGAAAACAGGCCTGCTTTCTGTTTTCAGACGTGTTGGTGTTCCCATGACACTGGCCTTCCCATGCAAGTCCTCCATTTGGACAGAAAAAGATCTATTGTCGAGAGGAAATTAGCAGGGGGAGAAAATAGCATGGTTCTGTCCGCTCGCTGCCACAAACTTCTGGGTCCACCCGAACGGCACTGACCACTAGCGATGGGCCTCCTTGGCAGGTCACCGCAACCCAAAAGCACTGGTGCTGTCCCTGCCACCAGGGACAAGTCTAGAGAGAGACCTGATCAGAAGGGATCGGGGGAGACAGGAACACAGTGTCTGAGCAGTGGGCTGAAACCCTCCCCCAGGTGCCATGGGACGAGCAAGCAGGGGACAGTGGACTCTGGGCAAAGATGCTGGAGGGCTTTTCAGAGGAAGTGATAACAGATTTGGGCTTTGAAGGATGAGCATGCTTTTTCCAGGTGGCGGAAGCTGGTGCTCCTGGCAGAAGGACCTTTGTAAGCCAAAGTCTGGAAGCCACATGCACGTGTGGCATCAATGGCAGTTATGCAATGCTGGGAACAGGTAAACAAGGCAGGCATTTTGGGGAGTGCAGGGGAGGGACAAGGAGGAGGGGGCTGAGAACAGCCCCATGGGGTGGGGGAGTAATTTGCAGAGGGTCCCACAGTCTATCAGTGGCCAGTCTTCCTTCCAGAAGCCCGAGGCAGGATGGGCTGAGAAAGGACTCGGAACGTCAGTCCTGGAGTTGTTCCTCAAAGGGTGTCAGTTGGCAAGGAGGACATGGGAGTAGCCGAGGGTGGTTCCTGATAGTTAAGGGCTGTGTTTCTCAGAAAAAAGATTTTTGCTTTCACTTTTGAGCCCTGAAAAGCATCCGGTTATTGTGCATATCCACAGCTGCCGACTGGATCTGCACATTAAGAACGACTGGATCTTCTTCCAAGTCAGCCGGAGGAAGATTTCTTGGTGAGCTGGGGAAGGTAAAACCCTTCTTATCCTCATCCTCCTTCTCATCCTCACAACAACTTGTTAACAAAAGGATTATTGTCACAATTTTATAGATGCAGGTATATCAAAGCCCAGAGAGGTTAGGTAATTGGCCCACGGGCACATATGGAGCAGCAGCAAAGTCCGGTTTCAAATCCAGGCCTTGTGCAACTGCTTCCTCCCTGCCCCCTGTGGCCCCAGACAGTGAGGAGGGAGGGAAATCTGCTCAGATGGGTTTGCAAAGCTCCCCCCACCCTGCCCCCCGCCCGGCCGGCTCAGCTCAGGTTCTGGGCTACCTGAGACATGGGCCAGTGACCCGTGGAGGAAAGTGAATGTTGGGGTAATTTGGAGCAAGTAGAGGGGTTAAGGAAGGGCAGGTGAGTCAGAACTTCCAGTCCTTGTGGCCTGGCTGCCCTGAGGCTGGCCCCAGACGGCTGCTGTGGAGGCTGCTGGGAACAAAGGATTTGTTTCAAGATTTGAAGAATCTAGAGGTTGTTTGACCCACTCTATCTCTCACTGTCTGCTCAGTGCCAGGCCCTGTAGGGAAACTGAGGCCCTGACAGGGGAATGACTTGCCCGGAGTGCCCTGATGGGAGACAAGCAGGAAGATGGCAGGGCTTTGCCTCGCTGCCCTTACTGGCCCTCAGTTCGGGACTGTGGGGTGATGGGGGCAAGTAGGAGGGGGCCCTGGGTGTCCTGATCCAGAAAGACAGCCAGACGCAGTGAGTGAGAAGGCTGTGCCACAGCCCATCGGCTGCTTGGTCCCAGCTTTGTCATCTTAAAATAAAATGCCAAACTGTAGACGTGAACACAACTGTAGGGGTGTGAGCTTAGATCTATGTGTTTATGCAGGCAGAGACAACCCAGGGAACTTCTGAATTATTAAAACCACATTTCACCCCTTAAATACCAGCGTCAGAGGGTCTTGGCCTCCACTCTGTCCTCCAAGTGCTGTGTGACGCTGGGTGAGCCACTTCCCTAGGAATTATTTGTTCCTACTTCTTAACCGGTTTTTAAAAATTGGTTTCACTCTTTTCATGTCGATTTGAGGCTCTTGTGTTTGTGGACAGTCACCTTTTGCCTACAGTATGAACTGCACAGAGGGGTTCCTGGTCTCTCATATTCCGACTTGGTTTATGGTGTCCTTTGCAATTTTTTTTTTTTTTTTAACCAGGAGAAAAATGAATTAAAGTTTAACAACATGTATACCTCCTGTAAACAGGAGAGAGACCCTGGAAAACCGAGGGACCCCTGTCCTTTGCAGGTACTAATTTTTAAGAGGTCAAATGTATCAGACTTTTTGCTTCATGGCTTCTGGGATCTGTGTCTCGATGAAAAAATGTTTCCTCGACTCAACACATTAGTTTTAACATTTCTTCTAGTACGTTCGTCGCGTGTTTCTTTCTGGTTTACATTTGGATCCCTTTGGGATTCATCGATCGATCGATCGATCGATCGGTTTTGTGGAAGCTTGTTATTTCTCCTCTTCCTCCTCCTCCTTCTTCTTAACGGACAACATGTTTGATGGGTACCTACATTTGTCAAAAACAAGATGACTTTTTTGTGTGCCTTCAAAGGAGCCTCCAGCCCAGTAAGAACAGTTCCGGGCAGCAGTTAGTTAAGGAGACGGGCAGGAGGCCGGAGGGGGCGGTGCAGGGCCTCCAGACCTGAGCCCGGCCACCCTGGGGGCAGGGAGGCTTTGGAACGTCCTGCTCAAGGCCCGGGGCGCGGGCATTATTCAGATTTTAGCCGAGACCCATGGTTTTCACATTTCTCTCTTCTTCTTTCTCCTCATATAAAAATATTACGGCTGCAGTAAGGAGACAGGAGGAAATAAACGGAAGTCGCAGAAATCTGACAGAACTGTCAAAAGTACATTAAATCAGCAGGGTAATGTGTGTGAAATCTGAGTCACAGTTTTATTTGTTTTCTGCCAGAAAGAACTTCTCATCAATATCGACAAGAAAAACAAATAGAGTGGCTCGGTTGCTAGTCAAGCTGGGGTTATGCTGTGTCGGCGAAAGGCTGGTAGTTTCATGGCCGAGTGATGGCCCCCACACCTTAGATGTTAGCCAGGCTGGGCCGAGGGGGCAAAGGTTGCCCCGGGCGGCAGTGCAACAGGACCTGCCGCAGATAGCTCCCTAGTGTTTACGAGACCAGTGGTAAACACTGCAAAGGTGACTGGAGAATGAGCCGCTATTTGTAAAGTCTTAGAGCGTTACTGGGGCAGAGCAGAGGCCACAGATAGAAGCCACTCTCATCATTCGCTATTATTTTATCTGTGAGCCCCTTTGCCATCATTTCAGTCAGGTCTCAGGAGGAGTAGTTGATAAATGGTCTTTTCGCCTTAAAATAGTGCCTACACGTAATTAACGTTTGCTTTCTTCCCTGGTCTCTCAAGGCAGGATAATGACAAACAGAACTGAGAGAAATGCTCTCTCTAGAAAGATCTGTGGTTTTTTTTTTTTTAAAGCTACCGAGAAACGATAGTATGGAGAGGATGTACATCCTCGTATACTGTGAGTGTCAATGTAAATCAGTACGATTTGTTTGCATAACAGCTCAGCTCTAGGTATGAAAGAATTTTTACATGTTGATGCTCTCTGTCCCAGTCGTTCTACATCTAGAAATATCTTAAGGAAAATGATCTCGAATACAGGCAAAGTTTTATTCGAGGAGCATGATTCTTTGCACTATTGTTTATATAAAGAATTAGAAACCACCTAAGGTCCAACAGTTGGAGGAGGACGGCAGAGCGGACATGCGCTCAGCAGCCCACAGCAGGGATGCAGGACGGACCCCTGGCCCTCCGCAGGTGAAGGAGCTTGCAGAAGCAAGGAGAGCACAGGCTTTGGGGCACTGCGGCACCAGGAAATTTATCAAGACGGAGACTTGGGTACAAGGTGCAAGACATCGTTTTGGAATGAGAAGAATCATTTACCAATAAAATATACACGCGAATAAATATTTTTGTACGCTAAAGGGAGTTAGAGCATAGCCTTCCCCAACGTGGAATCTGGATTAAAAAGTCTTGGGTTCACATCCTGACCCGAGGACTGTTATGAAATCTTGGGCTAATCCTAAGTTTAGGTGAAAACCTAGACTTTGCAATGGTTTCCTTCACTTTAACCTGGGAGCCATGAAAGCATCCATCATGGAATGTGTGAGTATTTAATGAGGAAATCCGTCAGGAGCCTTGCCGTAAACACTCGATCAATACTGGCTTCGTCGACGAGTAAGCGCGAATGTTCCCCACCTCGGGTAATTTCCAAAACATTCCTTCCCATCTTTTCTTCTGTGTTTGGTTTTATTGCTTCTTTGGTTGAATTACTTCTCGGGTGGCTTTCTCTCTGATTGTCTTCTCCTTGGATGGAGCAAGGTAACATTCCATAAACAGCAGCCAGCAGAGCCCAGCAGACAGAGATACTCATTGGGTTAAGTCCTTTTTGGCGTTTGTGGCCATCCCAGAGGGAACCACCAGAGAGCTGGCCCTTGCCGCTGGCGGATGCCACGGCCGACTCACGTTCAGCCCCACGATTTGTTTTCTCTTCCCTAGGAGTGAAACAACACCTTCTACCAGCCAAGATCAGAATGGCGAGCTGAAGGGAAAACTCTGAGATCCTGTTGTTGACACCGTGACCTCAGAAGCCCACAGGGTCTGCCCAGTTAGTCAGCTTCCTCTTATCTGATTGTTCCTGCTTAGGACCTAAAATTGAGGGTGTCTCCTTCAGGCTACTTTAAGCTACACAGGAATCGAGAACCTCAGAGGGGTTGATGCAGCCCCCAAGAGGGGACAAGGGGAGTCCCCTCACCCCAGAGTCTGTAGGGGGACCCTCTTTCTGGTCTTCTAGTTAGGTTGCCATGGCCAAGTGCCCACTGCCTTCTTCCCCCTACTGGCCTTCCAGCGACTCAGAAGTGAGGCCAGGATAGCCCACAGGGAGGTAGGGGACCAGCAGAGTTGGTAGTGGGGGGTCTCTTGTCCCCTCTACCTGGAACCTCCTAGTTCCAGGTAGAAATCTCCCCCTCCCCAGCACCCTTCCCCCCAGGGCTGTGTTCAGGCCCTGTCCTATGTTCCCAGTTCTAAACACCTGCTTACCGGGGGTGGGGGGAGCGGGTGGGGGGGCTGACTGCCTCAGGACCCCCGCAGAGGTGCAGCTCTGTATGTCCCCACCCACACCCACCCCAGTCAATAAACAAACAGATTTAGGGCTGTGACTTCCCTCCATCTAAGCCCTGGTTTCCTTTCTCACTCAGTGAAGGAAGAAAAGGAAAAACAACCCTCCACCCACCCAAATCAATGCTAAGACTGCATTGCCTTGGCAACCAAGTCACCCTCCCAGTAGCCTCCCAGGAGAGGGAAATACTTACAGGATAAGGAAGGGGAGGACAGATCAGAAGCCAGGAGCTCCTTAGCAGGCTCCAGGACCCTTGACTGAGGGCTGGAGCTTGTTTTCCCTGAGGACAGATGAGATGATCTCCTGTTTGATAAATGGGCCAGCTTGAGTTCAGAGGTATCATTGGGGAGCTCCGTCCCCCCGAGACCAGCCTGAGGGGAGAGAGGTGATGGGATTGATCACAGGATTCGTGGGGAGGGTCCAGACCCCCACCCACCTGAAGACCCCCCCATCCGCACCTGTGCGTCGCAGGAGAAATACTCTTTGCATGGCAGTTTTACTCAATGGTGTGTAGTCTGAAACATAAAAAACAAAAACAAACAAACGAACAAAAACATAAGCCTGCTATAGGGTAGAATGCAGAAGTCACGGGAACTTTTGAAACGTAAGGAGGCTTCAGAGAAATGTCAGACGGCTGACCTTGGATTCAACCTCTGAGCTCTCTTCAAAGTCCAGCACATTGCTGACGCATAAGAGTCCTTTGCATATGGCCTCATTGTAGGTTTTGAAACGTGCAAAACCTGGAGATAATTTTATTTTTTTAGATAAGCAATAGGATTGCCATTTATTTCCTATTTAGATATATCAACATTCATCCACTTGGAAACCTGCAGGAGGGAGGTTAGGTGACCTTTACTTTTCTATTGATTGTGCAATGAAGAGTCTCTTTTCTAACTTAATCACGACGCCTGTGGGTAGGATGTGTTCATCCTCAAACTTAGTGCTAACGTTTACACATCTATCTGTTCCATGAAGTTCTTTGGGATTTTTTAAATTAATGTCCAACTTTGGGCCGACGTGGGTAGTGTGGTATGAAACCGTGTTGATAGGGCTTAGACCAATTCGAATAAGGTCAGTCCGGAAACTTATAGGCTGCTCCTTACAGAGGCCTAAATTCACCGCGATCTCCTAGTTTTCCCTCATGTGCCCGTGGCCAGGTAGGTCTGTATCCATACGGGTGTGTTCCCAGATTGTAGCTGTGATTTTTCCAGATGACCAGATCGCTTTTCTGAAAGTAAGCTTATTTTTAGCCATGTTGATCCACTGTTCTTCTATATCACATCGTTATTTTTTCTGACAGGCTTCTGGGGTTAACGTGGAAACATCTCAGAATAATTACAGTTTTTTAGATGAGTTTCTAATATCTTCTAAATCATATGATCTAAAAATAATTCGAGTCAGCTACTGCAGGAATAACTGCTGTTTTCCTGACAACTGATTGTGAAATCTGAAAACCCGCCTATCTCTTCTTATAGTGTTGTGGCACGATCAGTTCTAAGACCCACGGAGCCAACTGAGATGAATTATGAGCCTTTATTAGCCGGCCGGCGACAGACTCTCCACCACGCAGGGTTCGAGGAGATCAGCCTTGAGCGCCCAAAAGAGGCAGCTCATAAAGCCTAGAATCACACTCTGGTTTGACATCAGACAAGCAAACAGATTAACCACACCCTATTTAATATCAAACAAGCAAGCAGATTACAGAAGCAGAAGTTGGCCCTTAGCATACCTTTGCCCAGAACCACACCCTTAACAATAGCGATGAGTATGCAAAACCTGGAGATAATTTTATTTTTTTACATAGGCAATAGGATTGCCATTTATTTCCTATTTAGATATATCAACATTCATCCACTTGGAAATATGCAGGTTATTAGTTTCTTCTAATTTGACTCTTTACATTACTTTGGACACAACGGGGCATAAATAAAACTTTCATGGCATTAAGATCTGGGTGGGCTTTCTGGGGGTTAGATGTAGAGCCCACATATTTAATCTTCACTATTTTAAATGACCAGTGCTAGCATGAGGGGAATGCAGCCAGTACTTGGCCTATTTTTAAACTAGTGTAATAACCCCAGTCATACTATTCAGTATGTTTGCTTTTTAAAATAAGTAACCGCAATTAAGTTGTCCTAGCCCTCACACTTCAGGTGACCGCGTCTTTCCTTTCAGTTGTCTATGAGGTCGATTCTGTTAACGAAGGTGGATGTTAACTATACGAGCCTGAAAGAATTCTGGACCAAATCGAGTCCTGGCTCTCATTCTGATTAGATCAATTCCAAAATGGTTCCATCTCCAATGGATGGAGAGGATGGAATTTGTCTTAAATTACGTTGTTGTTCACTCAACTCTTAGATAATGAGCTGTCAGCTCCCCCACATGGTAAACTCCTCAAGGGGCAAGAACCACATGTTTTTGTGTCATGCGAATTTTCTAAGGGGCTTGGCAGCACCGGTACCCTACGGAGTACACAGTACCTTTTGTTTGTTGTTGCTGACAAGACCTACACATTTATCCTTCAAAAAAACCTACTATTAAAATGTAGCAAAAGTGAAAAAAAGATGCCTCTTTGTGTGTAAATAGCAGGAAATACATTTTACAGCATGTCCTAGCGCACATATAAATATACACTAGTCCCCAGTCTCTTGTCTGCAATTCCATAATCTCTAAATTCCCTGAAAACCACACATTTATTTTTTGGGGGTGGGTGGGTAACTCATTGGGGCAGTAATTTTGCTCTGTACTGACATGAGACTCTGTAGTCGTTACATTATTTATCCCATTTGATGTGAATATTCATTTGTTTCACTGTGGAAAATGAAAGCATTTGTTTATAGGGTACTGCCCAGCCCTTGCTGGCAGTGGTAAGTAATATACCATATGTGCCCTGCATTCTCTAAATGATTAAAAATTCTGAATTCCTAAACACATGCAGATCCCCCAAATTAGATAATTAATCCGGAGGCTGGAAGTCCCAGAGCAAGGTGCCGGTCCGGTTGGTTTCTGGCGAGATGGTCACCTAGAGACAGGGAGGGTGAGAAATCTGGTATCTCTCCTTTTTGTAAAGACATCAGTCATATTGGATTAGGGTCCCACGCATATGACCTCATTTAACCTTAATGATGTCCTTAAATGCTTTACTTTCAAATATAGTCACAGAGGGGTCAGGGCTTCAACATAGGAATTTGGGGAGCGGGGAGACATGGTTCAGTCCATAACACCAGGTGATTTCATCAGAAGTACCCAGGTGACAGCTGCTCAGGAAGATTAACATTTAGCCTTATACTAAATAGTTTTTACTGTCTACCACGATTCCTTCTAAACTTATTAATTTTCTTTCCATCTAGAGAGCAAAAGCTTTCCTGAAGACGGTGAATTTGTACTGAACCCAATGTGCAGAGAGGAACCGAAACGCCAGCTGATGGGTCACGCCAGGAAGGAATCTGTGGCTGAGGACGATTTATCCGGGTAAGCTCCAGGGGACGCCCCAGGAATGTCACCCAGGTCTGCTCCCTGAGCTGGTTTCCTGTGGCAGGCATGGCTCTTCCAGGCAATAACGTGTGTTTGGGGTTGGATGTTCCTTCTCAACAATCCAGAAAGAGGATTTCCTCCATATCATTCCTTGGCTGCGAATGGCCTCAGGTTGAGAAGAGATGAAACCTGCAGGAGGGAGGTCAGGTGACCTTGGGCCACTTACTTAGCCATCCTCTCTCTTAGTTTATTCCTCTTTTCAATGTTATCATGAGGAAAAGAAAATAATGCATGTAAAATGCTGACACGTTATGCTCAATTAACATTAACTTTTAAAAAGATCGCTGGGGAAAGACGGGGCCGAGGGTCTTTCTTCCTGGATGAGAGCCCAGCAGGACTTCCCTTGCGACAAGCCAGAAAAGTCCAGACACAATCAGTTCGTGTCCCTGGGGATTTTGGCTAGAGTCCTTTTTCTCCCTATTTAAGGAATTATATAAACACTGCAAGATCCTGCTGGCCCAAAGGCAGAGAGAGGCTGGAGTGGAGTTGGACGGAGCTGAGCTGGATCCCGACTCTCTCTCCACCCAGCTCCGGGGCTCTGGGCTTACGTCTCAGAGTCTCAGATTTGTCATCTCTGCAATGGGGACAGCAAGTCAATCCGACAGGATTATGGTGATGGTCTTAGTGTGAACTTCAGGTCAACGATGAGGGAGCAAGTGCAATCATCCTGTCCAGAGGCCCAGGGAGGCTTGGACCAGGGTCAGAGCAGGGGGTGAGGATGGAGCAAGGGTGAGTCCAGGCTGGAGGACTAATAGGAAGGCTTGGCAGCGGGGCCGGGACTGGAATGAGGCGACCGAGGCACCTAGGTCACAAAACTGAAGAGGCCGTGGGCCTAGGGGAAGTCTCGTGAGTCGGAGAGGGGGCATTTCTTCCCTCCTTGATCGATCCCCTCACCGCTGGGTGCAGAGGGCGGTGGGTGATTATGTCTTCCATACCCTGCCCGGGAGCCAAGGGTTCCTGACTGTCATTTGGGAGCCCCCTCTATTCTATGTAGAAGCAGTGAGAAGGCAGTGTGTCTTGGTGACAACTTCCAACATCAGAATGGGTGGCTGCCAATTTTGTGTAATTTGAGGGATTCTGAGTAGATTCACAAGTCTCCACCAGACAGGAAGGTGCTTTCTGCATCAGCTCGTCCACATGCAGGTCTCAGGCTTAACGATTCATATCCATGGTTCTTAAAGTCTCTTGTATCTTCAAGCGGCTCCATGAAGTTGCACATGGCCTTGGCGTGCAGGCATGTGAAGCTGTCACCAGCTAAGCTGTGAGTTAGGCTTGTGACACCTGAGAAGTCAGGGGTGCTGGGCAGTGGGCTGGAGAGTTTGAGGGGAACCAAAAATAGTAGTAGATCCTCAGCTTCCCTGTCAATTGGAGCAGCGTCTGAGTCCAGTGACCTTCATCTAGGAAGGTGAAAGGGCATCAGGCTTGGCAGAGCAGATGCCAGGCAAAATGAAGGGACCATGAAGGACCCCTTCTAGCTCTGAGTTTTTGATTGTTTAATTCTAAGTACCCAGAATTGCCAAAATGCGAAGGCTGGGGCACAGTTCCCAAGACCACCGTTACTTTTGACAGCAACTGAAAGTTTGGGGGGCTGTCCCCAAACCACCCTCGGGTTAGATAATTCCCTAGAAGGACTCACAGCACTCACTGCAAGCTGTCAAACTCACAGTCACAGTTTATTACGGGGAAGGACGTAGGCTACAATCAGCCAAAGGGAGAGCTGCATGGGGTGGAGTCTGGGAGGGCTGTAAACGTGAAGTTCCGTTGTCTTCAGAACCTGTTAGTGTCCCGTGTTCAATTTGTGACAATGTGCATGAAGCATTACCAACCAGGGAAGTTCACCCTGTTAAAGAAAATAAATTATTCAGACTCTTATTAAACGGTAAGGAAAGCCCCGTTCAGGGCCACTGCGGGATGTGTCAAGCCTAAGTTAGTAGGGAAGAGAGACCGGGCTCAACTCCAGATACGGCAGAGACAGCTGGGGATTTATAGCGAATGAGCAGAATGAGAGGATTGGTGGATGGAGAATTACTAAGAAGAGAGGTCAAAGGTAGGTCAAGGACTTACGCATCAAAGGTGGGGGTGGCGAGGAGTCTGATCAGATGTCAAAGGTGACCAGGTATCAAAAATGAGGGGATTCTCACTAAACTGACTTGCCAGGGTTCTCGCTAAGCCTGGGTGATATAGGCTGTCAAGGACAGGGCACGGAAGGCCAAGGTCGAGGCCTCGTTGAGAAGAGAGCTAAAGTTAGGCAAGGAAAGAGTCTTTTTCAACCCAAGCCTCGGTATACAGGCGTTTACTGGGGCTTGATCGCAGGCCGCCCACATGGCTGACCTCTAGTCTCCAGCCCCTCCTGGAAGTCAGACGAATGGCTTTAGTTTCTAATTCCTCTGTAGGTCAGGACTGATACCCTATGACCCAAAGTCTCCATCATCCATCACCTTGTTATACTGTCCAGTGGCCAAAGGCCAGGCAAACAGCGACACTCCTATCAGTCGAGACATTGTGGGAGCCTAGAGATCACTTCCCGGTAGCTAAGGGCAAAGGGCAGAGCGCTCTGTGGGTCAGGTTAAGTCTTCACCACACTCTAAGATCCTCTGAACGAAGGTTTTTCTGCTTCACCCCATTTCTCTTTGGTCGTCTGTGAAGTTCCCACTCTATAAACACTTCGGTAGTGAGGGTGTTGACCTGCCCTTGCGTGAGAAGCTGTCTTTATCAAATGCTTACCACTTAAGAGCATCCTAAGAGGACTTTTCCTTACTTATTCCCTGACTGAATAAGTACTATGAAGCATCTATAAGGTACAAAACATGTGTTTAACATTGAAAGAGAAAATCTTTACATTTGTATAATTCTTTTCCCTTTGATTGATAGCAAAATCTCTGTGATTTGTGCAGGTTGAATCTTACTGAGCCCACTTGACAGATAAGCACACTGCCTTTCTTAATCACTTGACCTTCATTATTACAGGAGTGAGGCAGGCGCGCTACATGAAGTCTTGACCCAGGTGGAAACAGGCATGGCCGTGGAGGAGGAAGACATGCCCGTGGAGGAGGAAGACATGCCCGTGGAGGAGGAAGACATGCCCGTGGAGGAGGAAGACATGCCCGGGAGGAGGAAGACATGCCCGTGGAGGAGGAAGACATGCCCGTGGAGGAGGAAGACATGCCCGGAGGGGAAGCGGTTTATGACTGAGTTTCCTCAGGTGAGACAGGAGCTTGAGGAATGCATAAGAAAGCTCCGCGAATTTGCAGACCAAGCTGACAAGGTAAACAAGCACTGTACCATCTCCAAAATTGTGGCCAGTTCCACCGGTGTCGTGTCTGGCATCCTGACCATCGTTGGCCTGTCTCTGGCACCTGTGACAGCAGGGGCCAGTCTGGTGCTTTTGGCAACTGGAGTAGGACTGGGGACAGCAGCTACTGTGACCGGTGTGTCCGCCAGCATCGTGGAAAACTCAAACAGCTCAAAGGTGAAAGCCAAAGCCAGTCACTTACTGTCAACTGGCATTAACAAAAAGGAGATGGTCCAAGAGGCTCTACGTCACGGCACACCCCAAGTTGCTTACGTAACAGGAAAATGCATCAAGTCTGTGAAAGACGTTGTGGAGAACGCCAAGGCCATCAGGATGGCCCAAGCCAACCTTCTGTTACTAAGCGATGCCAAGAGCGTCATGACCACGGGGACAGTGTCAGTCAGAAGCAGCAACCAGATTCAGAAGGCTTTTGGAGGCACCGTGCTGGCAATGAGCAAAGGAGCCCGGATCGCGGGTTTGGCCTTTGCAGGTGTCACACTTTTGGTGGATACGATCAGCCTCGTGAAGGAGTCAAAGTACCTGCACGAGGGGGCAAAGATGGCGTCGGCCGAAGAGCTGAGGCAGAAGGCCCAGACGCTGGAGAAGAAGCTGGAGTTCCTCACCATGATCCACGAGCACCTGCAGAGAGCCTGACTCCACAGCCCCACAGGGACAAAGGCACGGCGGCACCCGGTCAGAGAGAAAGAGGGCGCCACAAATGGGCCACGGAGAAGGAAGGGACGTGGAACCTGGAATGAGGGAGGAGAGGGGACTCGAGGGCGAGGGGGGTAGGGAGAAACTGTTTATTTTGGACCGAAGAAGACATTAGGGTCACGAATAAAGCAAGAGGCATGGAGGAGAAAGCAACGAGGAGGCCAGCGATACGAAAATGTTGACAACGGGAGAAAGCTCGAGAGTCTGAAGTGCTGGAACATGCGGGAAGTAACAGTGGCTCCCCTGTGGATCGCCCCGTGTTTCGACGTCCCAGCACGAACGGAGTCCTTCCCTGGCGGTGGTGGCCTTTAGCCGGACTTTCCAGCGTCGCCTGACCTTTGTCCCGCAGCAGAGTTCTCTTAGTTAGGCAGTGGCTTCTTTCCTTCTTTAATTTTTAATTTTCTTATCATTTTTTTTTTCAATTACAGTTGACATACAATATTAGTTTCAGGTGTACAACATATCGAGCAGACCATTCCGTGCCTTATGAAACGATCGCCCCGATAAGTCTAGTCCCCATCCGACGCCATACATAGTTATTGGGATATTATTGACTCTACGCAGTGACTTCTCGATGAAGATGATGGTGGTGACGGCAGAGTGGGTGGAAACATCTGGCAAGTTGCTGGTGTCCTTTGGGGCCAGGGCACTCTGAGGGACCAGTGAAATTCCCGCGAAACTCCACACGCTGTGTTGGAAGAGTGAATGATTTGAAAAAAAGAAAAAGAAGTCAAACAAGATGGCAGTAACAGGTCAAACGAGTCAAGGAGACCTACCAGCTTGGGGCCAAGGGACATGGTCTCTCCGAGCCTCAGTTTTCTCATCCCCTGGGGTGGTGGGGGGGTGGCTGGACAAGATGATGTTTTAGATCCGTCGGGCTCTCTCCCTATCTTGTGTTCTGTAGACTTTGCTTCAATAAACATGGGCTGATACACTGAGCCTTTGTTGTGTTGACTGCTGGGCTGCTGGGGTCTGGATGCCTGACTCGCCTTCCAGGGCCTCAGGGAGCACGTCTTCCATCGCTCCTCCTGCTCCCTCACTTGACCCCCACTCTCCCATCCGGTTGTGTCCCTCAGAACTCGGTGCCCCACAGGCTCCACTGGGACACCCGGGGAAAATTTGTATATACCTCTGCTTGGGCTGAGCACAGGCATGTCCCACCCCCAGCAGCTGGGAGCCAGGATTGACATGTGGCACAGGAGGCTGATTAAGATCAGAAGGGCTTGTGTGTAGGTGTGAGAGAGGGTCATCGATAAATAGAGGGAGACAGCGAGACAGCCAGACAGCAAACATCCTCGCCCAAGCTACTCTCCAGCAGGTGCTTCCAGAATGGGCTTCCCGTGTTTACCCTGTGGCATTGCCCCGCTCCCCTGCCCATTCTCCACACGGATCCAGAACAGCCCTTAAGAACGTAGACCTTATCTAGCACCTGCTTCCAACTCTTAAGTGGCTTCCCACTACTCTTTGTGCAAAAGCCCAAGGCCTCTGTGCCGTCTAAAGTACCTGCCACATCCTAGGGTCTCCTGAGGGCAGAGCTGGAGGCAAGGTGCACCCACCAAGGATTTATTTGGGAAGTGAGCCCCGGGGGCAGGACTGAGGGACCCAGGGAAGTGAAGCAGAGAAGGAAGGAAAGTTGAGGCAAAGATGTGTTCTTGCTTTGGTGGCCCACGTGGGCAATTGAGTCTGCAGACCTTCTGAAGAGCCCCCATGGAATGGCCTCAATGCATCTTTCTCAGGAAGGAATGAGGGACACACTTGACCGTTACTGCCATCCACCACAGGCTTGCTCTAGTGGGCATTAATTTTCTGTGTTTCCACATGTGGAACGTGTGAGTGCCAAACAGGCTTCCACGAGTAGAGCCCAGAGCAGGAAGCAAGAGACCTAACATGCAACATTAACCCAGAAAATCCCCTAAGTCACTCACAAAGAGCATCCAGTGTCTGACATGGCCTTTCGTACATGCCACCTTGCAGAAGACTTTTCCCAGTCCCTCTAACTCTCTGCCAGCCAGTGCTTCCCTGAGGCCTTCGATCAATTCTTCCATTTCTTTCTGAAGTCAGCACAGTCATGGCCGCCACTTGCCTGATCACCGGAACAGCGTGTGTCACTCCCTTGTCATTCTTCATCAGTTCTTGGATAATTCACGTCTTTTCACGAATTTCACTCGGGCAGCAAGTTTCAGGCCCTGAGTAAACGAGCCATTTGGCAACCCATCGACCCTTTTTCTCCTAAACCCTGATAGTTGAATTCCATTTTGCTAAATGTGCCCTTGATGCAGTTCCACTGTAAACACGTGTATCCGTCGAGATTCCTTTGGTTATAAGCAGCAGAAACTGAGTCTGGCCTAACATATGTACAAAAAAAGAGGATTCATTGGAAGGAAACTAGGACAGCTCAGAGAATGGAAAGAAGCACAAAATCTATACGAGTCAGGAAAGACAGGACAGGTACTAAGGTGGGTTCGACTTCAAGAACTTGTGGTCTGCCGCCTGAGGTCTCTGCCATCAGATGGCTTAGATCCAGACTTCTAGAATCTTAGCGTCTCTGATTAAAGTTTCGAATTCTCAGGAGACAGAATAGCTTAGGTCAGGTGACTGGATTCTTGGACCAATCAATCAGGCCAATGGATGAGGAAGAAGAATGGGGACATGATCCCCGGGGGGAAAGTCTCAGGTCAAGAGGCCACCTGATTTCGCTCTTGCTTATACGTTCGACCCCTTGCCTACCAGACACACACGTGCACCCTTCTTCTCAGACAAGCAAAAATGGCCTTCCTTCACCTGTAACGGATCCCACGATCCCATGTACAGCAGCAAGTGCCCTCGCCACTTCCACGACTAGAGAAAACTCAAATAATTTGCACTACTGCATGTTGGAGTTATGTCACGGAGTGGAGGACCTCGGCACGGCGTCAGTGTTTCTTCTGCTCCCTTGGGCTCTTTTCTCAATATTTTACATTATCTATCTATCTACCTACCTATCTTTATGAAACAAAACAAGCTGTAGAGACTACAACCGCCATTGACCCTTCCTGCCACGAACACAAAGCCTTTAAATGGTGATTGTACTCAACGTCCCTCTTAGCGGTGGGAAGATGCATTCTCGTGGAGCCTGAATCCCTTGCTGTCTGGCCTCTGTAAGGCTGTGGAATTTTCTGTTAACCTTTACTACTTGTCATGGTAGTACAAGAAAAGATCCTCTGGAATCCCTCGAGTTCTTCTTACATTTCTCCTGCCCTATCGTGTAGCAACAACAAGTTTCTCTCGCTAATCAAGACCCATTACCATATCCAACCCGGTGAACTCATGGTTATCCACCAATGCGGGAGCATGAACAATCAGATATGGCCATTCAGTGAAACCATTTTATCTGCCCTCAGAGAGGTTTCCCCTCTAGATCAGAATGTCCCAGAGTCATGAGTATTGAAAACAAAATTTCTAGAAGCAGTTTACTATTTGTAATCATGAGAGCTATGGCCTTCTTCTTAAGTTCTTAATCCCCAGATCCATAAATTATGGTTGTGGAAGAAAATGCACTAAATACTGAGTGTGGATTCAGAGCATAATACGTTCTAGGAGGCAGCATCCAACCTCTCAAGGTATTTCTTCCAGCTGACGTGGAACCGAGCCCCCTCGGGACAGTGCAATGATGTATTAGGCCATCACTTCTGGGGGCCTTGATGGGAGCAGTTCATGTCGAGTGGTTGGACACAATCTCTTACCAGCCATTTTGTTGCAGAGCCCAGTTTGAAAGTTAGGCTGCCTGGGGAAGAGGGTTGACCTGCAGCCCCAAAAGGTGTCTTCTTTGATTATTAAGTCTCTTTCACAGTGGTGGCCTTGTAGTGAGCATTCACCTGAGAGAGGAGTATTTTCTGGTCTCATTCTGGTCTCATTCTGAGATCTCCATCCATATACCTCTTCCCTAAATATTTCTGTAACCAAGCTTCCAGATTTATTCTTTCTAAACATTCTGGCCTTCCAGCCAGGCCCTTAGCTGTTACCTGGGAAACGACACAGACGCTGGCCTCTGGACACCTCTCTTTCCAGGCAGAGTGGATAACGAGATGTTCCCTGTTGTTTTTCCAGAATGCCCTATAGAGGAGTTCCATGGCAGTCCAAGGCTGGCTGAAGCCACCGTGCGGGCAGAAAACCCAGCAAAAACCAAGGGAAGCTGAGTACTGATGACAGCAGCCGCCATCCAGAATGCTGGGGGAGGGGCTTCACTACGGCCCTGTCCCCACTCCTGGGTAGAACACCAGTTCCAAATATGCCAACCCTCCTGAGGGTCTGTGGATTGCAACCAATTCTCAGTTAAGATTCTATGGTTGCAAGCGAAGCAATAGCAACAAAACAAAACAAAGACAAAAGCAAATGCAAGAAAAAAAAATACCTGGCTAACTCAAGAATAGAGGTATTTATTGGAATGATACATAATAGTCACAGAATTAAAGAAGCGCGTGTGTGCACACGTGCGTGCACGCACACACACACACACACACGGCAAATTTTCTGATTTCCTGGGAAGAGACTCCGCCTTGCTCGAGGGGACCTTAGAGCCATCCTCCATGGCTAGGGCACAGGGTACATAAGGGACTGTCGCACTAAGGCCTCTCTCCTGAGCAGGCAGGCACCCTAACTGGATCTCTGCAGGAGCGTCCTCCTCATCCCCATGGGCAGTGGAGAAGCAGGAGTCTTGCCCCCGCCCGCCTCCCTGCCCACCTCCCTTGTGAGCATCTCCTTAAGGGAGGGGGAGCTGCTCCTCGCCGGGCCAGCCCTGAAGTGGTGGTCAGCTGTGTTTTTCTAGTGGGCAGGAAGACAGAGCCTCGAAAGCCCCAGACTTCCTCCTCACTCCGACCTCGTGGAATGACAAGAAGATCAAGGCCTTTCCTTCCCCACCAAGGACTCAGGTGATGCCCTCTTCCTTCTTTCTTTCCCCAACACCACCTGATTGTTCTTCTTCCCAATTCCTCTCCCACGTGTCTCTGTTCTCTACCAGCAGCCGGCAGTGGATGGGCAGGGGCCTTGCTGGCTGTCTTGTCACATGGCTTGGCACATAAACGGTTGTAGTATGGCTCCACTAGGCTTTGGGGAAGGAGAGAAAAGCCTCAGCTAGACTCCAGGGCTAGTTTTTGCTCCAGAATTAATTTCCAGAGAATTTCTGTGCTGGGGTTGGAAGAGAAGAATTCATCAGCTGTTTCTCCAACGTGAAAAACCCAGCCCTTAACTTCTTTCCGTGTGGCTATTGCACAGGAACTTGAGGAAGGGAGAAGGGGTGCCTGGAAGAAAGCAAGGGGCGAGCTGTACCCACAACACCTTCCACTGTGGCGCTCAGCTCAGGCTGTGAAGATGCCCGCCCATGGGCTAGGACTTGAGGACCAAGGGACAATGTGGAGATTCCAGGGCCCATAGTGAAGCTGCAGCAGCCAGGCCTGGGGCCAAGGCAGGCATTTGATTATGGCGACAGGAAACTCATACATGCTCTTTAAGGCTCTACTCAAAACATGTAGAATTGTTACTCAGGCTTCCTCATCTTGGATGAGTGGAACAAAATTGCTTATTATTTTTCCTGCCACCCTTTACCCCTTCTGTTACAGACCCAAACTGTGAACTGCAAAACCTCTGTGGTGTCCCACGGTGGCTAGAGAGCACTTAGATGTCACATTTGGGGCCTTCAGACGGGGAGCGTTGGGTATCACTAGACAGCAAAACTCGGCCACCCCAAATCTCATTATTTGTCTTCTTTGAATGTCATCCTTCAGTCATGGGAAAAAACTGAGGTGAGACCAGCTTCTCAGATTGATGACTGTGGGACGCTGGACCCACCCTGCCCCCACCATGGGTGGCCATGAATCTGGAGAGTTCCTGGGTTGGCCTCGACCACAGGACGGTGGGCCTACTGGGTTGTATCAGTGAATAGACCAGGAGGATAGGAGCCCTAATCACTCAGGCGCTGTGTCATCCTCGCCATCCTTCAGGGAGAGAACAATCTTGGTGGGGTTATGAAGAATCCAGCAGCCAAGAAGGATGTAGAAGGCCCATACCTAAGAATCTGGGGGTCGGGAAGGAACGAGGTTGCTTTTAAAGACAGAGTTTGGACTTGCTGTCGGGGACGTTGGGGACGTTGTCTAACTCTGGCGCCTGAGGAGGTGGCATGTTGACTGAGCTGGAGTAACGAGGTTTCTTGAAAAGAAAAGCTGAGGTGCACAAACCGGACTAGACACGTGTAACAGGCAAAAATCGAGCCGTCCTTCCCGACTGTCCTGGAGCTGGGTGTGCCTGGCGATGGTGACAGGAAACTGGGGAAGAGAGGACGGGCATCTGAGGGACAGGGGTGTGGGCTGCTGCTCTGTCTCAGAAGGGGCAGGGCCCAAAGAGGATGAAGGGGACATCTAACCCCCACTAAGGGAGCAGGGATGGAGGAAATGACCGAGGTACTTTCTAAAGTTCGTAGGTAGGGACTTGAGGAGAGCCACAGCGGGAGAGCCAAGCTCAGAGCAGATGTGAACAGGGAGATCAGAATAGAGTATTTCAGAAGTCAGTTTGCGAGTTTCGTGGTGGCAAAGGTGTAGATGGGAGGTGTATCTTATGAAGCATACACAGCAGGACATTGGGATGGGGCTCGGAGGGAAAGAGGTTAAAGAAAATGGGATGCACTCGTGGGAGCTGCGGGTGTCAGGCTAGTGGAAAAGACCTCTCCGGTGGGAGCACCCCACTCTGCGAAGGGGCGGGGCTGGATTTGTTTCCAAAATGGAAGCCTCTGGCGGATGTGGAACTTGTTGGTTTCTTATCTCCCACGTGGTGGGCTACGTGCAACAACTCCAGAAGCTTATCTCGGGAAACCCCAAAGTAAACATAAAGGACAGGGAAAGAAGGCGCTTGGGCTCAGGGAACAGGGTTAACCCCACCCAAGCTTGAGAAGGCGCAAGACCGACCTAAGAAACCAGCTGAGATGCTCTCTCGGCCGGCAGGAAATGACTGGAGGAGAGACTGAGGCAAACGGCTGTCGCAGGCCGATCGTCACCGCACAGAAAACGGGTTTTCTCAGGCCAGAAGCATGGTCGGCTTGGCATCGGAGTTTTCGTCACTTCGAGCTGTGCCACACGTGCAGCTGCCTTCAAGTGACAGCTGCAAAAACGGAGTCCTCGCTCTCAGCCGGTCCCTTCACCCATATTGGGACTCGGCTCCCAATCTGCCAGGCTTTGTTCGTTCTCCTGAGCCCTGAGGCCGTTGTCTTGTACTTTGTCCGGAGTGTATGGCTGTGATCTGCCGGCAAGTCCGTCCGTCTGTCAGGAGCTTAATTGACATTATTTTTGAGCCTTTGCTGCGTGATGTTGAGAAGCCACTGTCCCTACCTTTGCCTCAGTTTCCCTACCTACCTTATGAGACGGGAATTCTGTCCCTCCTCAGGAGTACGTGATAAAGCAGTGGATGAACTGCAAACTGCAGAGGGCTCTTCTGACATACTAACACGCATCTCTCTTCCGTCCCTTCGCAGGCTCGCTGGATATCGAGGGTCTAGGGTGCCTCATGACATTCATCCTAGTAAAACAGACCCTTGTAGGGAGGGGGACCCTGGGCCACTGCGTTCCAGCCCGCTCCCGCTCCTTCCCCCTAGAGGTGAGTCAGAACACTCCAGACCGCCGACTTCGGAGTCTCATCTGGATGTCTGTTCCCTCCGTATCACCGAGACCTCAGGGGAGTAGTTTTCCTCTTCGGACTTTGATTTCTTCATTTATAAAGTGTGTACCTCCCTTCCGGCCTGGCCGTGAGAATATTAGCTCTGAAACTGTCTGTTAAGCCCTCAGCACAATGAATCCTCAGCAGCCGATGGCTGCTCTCCATACCCAGCTGGTAAAAACCGGATTTCCTCTTTTTCTTTAGTGGTTTTTGAGTTTCTGTAAAGCTTGCCACTCCCTCCACTTCCTGTTTCGAGAGAAAGGATATGTAGTCAAGCAGAGATAAGCTGCTGCAGAAAATCTGGGTCTTCTGTAAACAGGCTCCCACGGCCCTCTGTGTCCATCCAAGCATTGTTGTCCTCCAGCTCGTGCTTTTTATTTAAAACGCAACTCACCTCTGCCTTCTCAAGCCTAGGCCTTGCGCAGGACGCTGGGGACGTAAATGCGCTTGTGAAACCCACAGTCTGATCACCGTCATCGAGTAGAAGCAGACAGACCAGAAAGAGGGCATGCAGCTAGATTTAAGCACCTGCATGAGAAGCCGAGAGCTGGGGACAGTCAACTCTGCCAGGGAGGACTTCGGAGGGTTTCTCCGAGGAGGTCTTGCCAGCTTTGGGCTTTGGAGGAGGACCTAGAACTTTCCAGGTGATGGAATCAAGTGCCCCCTATAGAGGGAATGACAGACACACACCTGGGTACACTCAGGTAGGTACAGGGTATGCGACAAGGGCTGTCAGCCCAGCTGCTGCAGCTCTGACACCACAGGTGTGTTCCCGAAGCCTTTCGCTTTGCAGGATCCTGCAGCTTAACTCCTAGGGCATAGGAGAAAGCGGAGCTGGGGAAAAAAAACCCCTCAAAACCTATGGAACTTCGTAACTAGAGGACTACCTGAGACAGTAACAATCCCGATAAAAATTTCTCCCCAGTTAAACCTCCGTCAACATTTGCACCTGGCCTCACAGACAGTCATTGTTTTGCAGCCTTAAGCCCCGGGGCTCCTGGTCCTTCCTTCAAGATAGAAGCTCACCTTCCTGGTGAGCTTGTGCTGTTAAACAGAGACTATTTTCATCTAAACTAAAAGCAGATCCAGGTGTTGCCTTCTCGATTAACACATCATTTTAATACAGTGGGAAATGACTTTGCGGCTTCCTCATCTGCCCACGGGGCTTCACCAAAGGGTTTAACTTCATGGAAAATTCTTGGCCCCGCTAAGCCAGCCGTGACTTGCGTGGAAGGGGACAGCCGGAAGCTACTCAGGGCTGCGGGTGACGGGAGAAGAACAAGGTGGTCCTGTAGGTGATGCAGATTTGTCAGCTTTTGCCTAGTTTCATGTATCAAAAAGGTTTTCCCTTTGCCTGTGTGAAAACTTTCCTCAGATTTGTTTCAGACTTTAATGTGCTGGGGAAATCCGCATTATCCCGACCTCATTCTGCTAGGGGCATTTGAGTAAAAAACGAAACGAGGAAATTCATCGACTATATTCACCGCGCGCTTATCACATTGCAGGTGCATGCTCAGAGCTGGGGACGCAATGAGGGTTGAGGGTGGACCATGTGGCAGGAAGTGAGCCCAGGGTGGAGAAGCAACCAAGCCCACACAGCCTGTTTAGTGCCAGGGCCTGAGTGACCCCAGGAGTCTCCAGCAGGCCTGGACTTGGGCTGTCCTCTGAGTTGGCCAGCAGAGGCGTGGTGCTGAGGTGAAGGGTGGTGCCGGCCAACTTCTTCTGTGTGATTTCAGTTTCTCTTTTGGGAGTTAGGGTGTGGTTGGAACTCAGCAATAGGTCCTCGGATTGGTGATCGGCGTTGGCAGAGGGGACAACAGCCGGGCCTCAATGGTCAGTGAGCCTGGGGTGTAGGGACAGAGAGAGAAGGGGCATGGCCTTCCTCTCACCTCATGTTCAGAATAACCCTTTGAAAACAGGATTGTTGTTCCCGTTTGACAAATGGGGAAATTGAGGCACAGGAAGTTGAGGCAACTCAGCTAAGGTGGCAGAGCCTGGATTCAAACTTTGTCTGGCTGCTCTTTCCGCGTCCCCATGCCCGTAAAGGGCGGAGTCAGGGGGTGGAAGATCGAGGGTTCGCCAGGCTCTGCATGGGTTCCGGGCCGACGGGGGACCCCAGAGCAGCAGCTGTGGGGCACGTGCTCTTCCTTAGGCACTTGGAGGAAGCAGAAGAGGCGAAGGTGGAACATGGGCGCCCAGAGCCCTGGCCCTTTGTCCAAGTGGCCTCACCCCACAAGAGAGGCCTTGGAGACATCATTAATGTGACCTGGGCCAGAACGGCCCCCAGGAATCTGCCCCCCTCGAGGATGTTCCCAGGAGACTGCTCCTAAGGCCTGGCATAGGAGAGGATTTCTTTAGAAATACAAGGAAGTGAGAGGTAAATTTACTCTTCCTGTCTCCGTGCCAGGCCCGTGGAAAAACTGAGGCCCTGAGAGGGGAGTGGCTCACCCAGGCTCCCATGACAGGAAATGAGCAGGGACATCGCAAAGCTCCGCCTCCCTGGTTCTCTGCTCAGGACTGTGGGGTGATAGGAGAGGTAAGAGGTGGTCCTGTGTACCCCCAAAAGATGGCCCAGATGAGGGCGTGAGAGGGATGCATTGCGGGACAGCAGCGTGGTCCGGCTTTGTCATCTTAAAACCAAAAAGCCACCTGCACACTTGTGAGTGTACCTGTAGGAGTGTGAGCTTAGATCTCTGGATTCGTAGAAGCAGAGACAAACCTAGAAGGACACAAACCAGGCTGTCACCAGCAGTTAGTACCTCTGTGAGGGACGATTATTTGGGGATGGAATAGAATCTATTTCTTCCTTTAGAAACTCTTGAATTATTAAAATCACATTTTTTCCTTAAATCCCAGAGTTGGGATTGGTCTCTACTCTGCCCAGTGAGAGCTGTGTGACCTTGGATAAGTCACTTCCCTTCTCTGGGCCATAGTTTCTTCACCTGAGTCCGAGGACCCACACCTACAAAGGCCTGTGGTTAGGAGGGAGGTCCAAAGAACACCTGAGGTTCAGTATCTGAAGAAGGCTAGCGTGGGTTGCAAAGGGAGGGGCTGCAGTCAGGGACCTGGGGCACTGGAGCACTGGACGTTGCCAGCAGCCTCTGAAGGGACAGGAGGTGGCACTGTCAGCCCAGACATCACTGCTGTTGGAGCTGCAAATCTGTGGCCCGAGGACCTTGAGGACAATGCCAGCAGAGCTGCCGCTTTTGACGTCAGCAGTAACAGGAGATGCAAGAGCCAGGGCAGGGAGGGGCCCTTGGCTACAACAGGAAGGGGCTGAGGGGCCGGAATGAGAGCACAGGGCGCACTGCCTGGGGGCTCCCGAAACTGCTAGGAGAGTCAGTTAGGTCCTGGGCTCCAGCAGAGCTGGAGGGGCGGAGCCAGAGAAATGCTGCTGTGTGACTCGCATTGCCCGTCAGCCAGAAGGCCAGGGACACAGGTCACATGCAGCTCCACCATCCATACCGAGAGCAGGGACTCCCAATCCCTAATGGGGCCCAGATGAGGAAGGTGCCCAGTGCTCCTCCAGCCTCAGCCCTGCACCTGGACCTTGGATCGCACTCCATACCGGTCCTCTGTGTCCTCCTGGTCCCTCTCTGCCTCCTGCCTCCCTCCCGCTGTGTAGCCATCCCTCTGGGCCGGGCAGTGGTTCTCAGAAGCATTGTGGCAGTCACAAGGGCTCCTGGCTATATTTTTCTGATTTTCCCTCCTTCTAGACACATGGTAGATTTATTCTTCCTGTCCTCCTTATGGCTGAGTGGGAATGTGTAACCAAGTCTGACCACTCACTTTTGAATGGAAATAACATGTGTCAATTCTAAGCCACAGCATTTAACGCTGATATAAGGCCCTTTTCCTTTGCCAGCAATGTTCCAGAGACTGGCTGCTCCATTATCCTGGGTCCAGGGAGGAAGATTGCAGGAGCAAAACCACACCTGACCCCTGATGGATATGTGTCTTGATCAGGGAGTCACCTCTGTTGCTGTAAACCACCAAGATTTGGGTGATATTTGTTACTGCAGCAAAACCTAGACTATCCTGGCTGATACAAGCAAAGCCCCTGGAAATCCTGGTACTATGTGTAGACCGCTGCAAAAGATGCCTATCTTTAATCTCTTATATAAACTAGAATTATTATTAACAATAATGAATATTACTTATTGAGTGCTTAATATATTAGGCATTATACTAGGTTGTCTGGCAAATGTTTTCTCGTTAATCCCCACCACAGCCCTGCGTATTTGGTATTACCGGCCTGTTTAGTATAATTAGCTTCATTGTAGAGATGAAAGAACTGAGACTTAGAGTGGCTGAAGGTCAAGACCATAGCTAGACAGTAGTAGAACTGATATTCAAATGCAGGGTCTTCTGACCCCCAAACCTCACTCTTTCCACCACTAAGCTGCTATTGTATATAAAGCAGCACTAGGCCTATCAAGAAAACAAACAAACAAACAAACAAAACCATGCGTTTAAAATAGAAATGGTCTCTGAACAGGAAAAACATTAACATTTGCCTTTTTTTCTAAATGGACCGTGAAAGATGATCTTGACAGGCTGAACAAAGGCGCCCCCTCCCTGGCGTGATGTTCCACAATGGAATCTTCATGCTTTTCCTCCTCTGACTGCGTCCTCCACAGAGAAGCAGCAGCAAGCACCAAAGATTGAACAAAAGTTGAAAGAGGATCATTTTGTCCATCACTTAAAATCTTTACATGCAAAAAATATGTTTTTTTAAAAAAATGTGCAAATCGGGCAATAGCCTGCGTTATGCAGTTTTGCAATGGAATGGTCTGCAATCTTGTGGGCCCGAGATGACTTTGGGGGAAGACCCAAGCGCCCCACTTGCTCATGCTGTCCTGCCTGCCTCAGATGCGCTTCCCTCACCTGATCTGCTAACCCTTAACGACTCAGCTCCGCTGTGTCTGCATTGGAAGCCCCCAGGTCTGCCAGGCTGGGCTGTCCTCTGTCACCCCACTGTGATCTACGGAAGTGACCTGGGCATGCGGGGTGAGGTCTCATTCCCTCCATGCGAGCTCCTTGAAGGCAGAACTATGCTTCCTTCTCTTTTACGATTAAATCTTTTATTTTGCAATTGTCCTGGATAATACAGAGAGACCTGGGTGTAGCCACTACTCAGTTTCCTTCAACGGTAACATCTTGTAACAACTTTAAACTTTGGCAGATAAATTAAACATTTACATGCTATGTATACAAACATACACCTGTTTAGCACACAACCAGCCAGTTTCTACTTTAGAGTTATCCCCAGCTAATTGTACCTTATTGTATCAAATTCTGCTTCCTTCGTCTTCCCTTCAATATCACAACCAGGATATCGACATTGATACAGTCAAGATATATTTCCACCTCCACAGGGATCCCTTCTGGTCCTTTCAGAGCCACACCCACTTCCCCGCCCACCTCCAGCCCTCCTCAGCCCTTGGCATTACTATCTATTCTTCTTGTCTATAATCTAGTCATTTCAAGGATGTGACATGAACGGAATCATACAGTATGAAATTTGGGGGGATCGCCTTTTCACACTCAGGATAATTCTTTGGAGCGTCATTTAGGCTGTCACCAGCATCGACATTACCTTCCTTCTCTCTGCTGAGCGGTATCCCATGGCGTGGATGTACCTCGGTGTGTTTGACCATGTACCTGTTGATGGCTCATTCATTTTTTCATAACCGGCAACTCGCAGATTAGTTGTGATGAGGAGCGCGGGCTCTGACTGCTAGCTTAGAGCTTCCTGTCCATGTAAGTTTGAGTCAATTGCTTTATCTCTGTCTGCCTTCGTTTCCTCATTTGTAAAGTGGGATTAATGAATATGCCCATCTTATAGAGTCGTTATGAAAATTTAATTAACCAATACTTGTTATGTGCTTAGCTCGAAGCCTGGCTGATGGTAAGAACTCAATTAAAAATTAATAATATAATATAATAATTAGTAATAAACATTCATCGAACCGAATTGAAAAACCTGGAAAGAGAAAACTCAGATTTTCAAAATGTTGAAATGAGGGCATGGTGGCACACTGTAAAAGGAATTATTCTTTCTTCTTCGAGTTTTCACACAGTTTCAAGCTTCTCTGGACTCTGAAATGGGAATATTCGAAAACAACCAAGTAGACCCCATTGGTGATGCTGTGTCCTTTCGAATGCCGTCCACAGCCTCTCTCTGGGACAAAGGTGAATCCATTTGCTTGAACAATATTTATCAAGCTCCTACTCTTTGCATGCCTGTCACTGCTGTAGATGCCAGGGATGCAGCAGTGAACCAAACAGACAACCCCCTGTCCTCATGGCAGGTAAAAGAAGAAGCCATTCTCTGTGTCACCTCTGTGTAAGAGACATGAACATGACTCGCACTGAAAGAGAGAGGGAAGCCATGCAGTGGGCTGGCAGGGGGATGCACCTGATAAACCATCTGGCCCTTTCCCTGCCCTCACTCCACATACTCCTTGAGTCCCTTCCGCTTATGTGGCTCAGGGACATACTGCAGTCACAAAGGGTAGCTGGGGCCTGGGCTCTGAGTTGCTATTACTGGAAACGAACACTTGCAAGAGCCAGCTTTGCTCTCTTTGTCCCCCCGGGGTCTGCCCGTGCTAAGCCCAGTGACTGGCAGGGGAGCTGCGGTCCAGCTGCAGAGCCACGTTTCCTCCAAGAGCCGATAACTGGCCCATGACCTTGGCCTCATTAGCGTGGTGCTCTCCACCTGAGCTGCCTGGATTGGGGCCAGCCAGGGAAATTAGCTCAGGCCCACAAGCCCCTGGGAGAGGTATCAGGCAAAAATAGACCAGAGAGAGCCAAAGACTCCTTGAGCAGGAGGGCTGTGGAGGTCACTGGCTCCAGTGTCATTCTAGAACTACAGATGGAGGCTGAGGCCAGGGAAGGGAAGGGGCCTGGCCAAGGTCATGCTGCAGTTCAAGTAGAATTGGTATGAGAATGGGGGTCACCTGACTCCCAAGGTCTTGTCTTTCCTTCACCTGTGCCTCCCATCAAGCTGTAGTCTGGGGATGGAAGCAACCAACAACCAACAAGAATTACAGAAAATGAAACAATTCATTGTAAGCCGTTTGTGTTTCTTTTCTTTCTTCCTTTCTTCCTTCCTTTCTTTCTTTCTTTCTTTCTTTCTTTCTTTCTTTCTTTCTTTCTTTCTTTCTTTCTTTCTCTCTCTCCTCTCTCTCTCTCTCTCTTTTCCTTCTTTCCTTCCTTCCTTCCTTCCTTCCTTCCTTCCTTCTTCCTTCCTTCCTTCCTTCCTTTCTTTAAATAAAGCACATACAGAAGTAAAAAATGGCCTGTAACAAAAAACTGCTGTGAATTTTCTTAAATAGATAAAAAAATAATAATACATTAAAAGACAGTGTCACATCGTAGGTAAAAGTGAGGACTACGGAATTCTGCTGCCTGAGTTTGAATCCCAGCTCCACCCCTTACGTGCTGTGTGTCTTTAAGCAAGTTAATCCATCCGTGCCTCACTCGCTGCTCGGTGGAGGTCTGAGGTCTGTGAAAAGCACTGTGACCCAGCGCACCGGAGTGCTTCGGTGTGGCTGGAATGGATGGAGTCAAAAGAAACCAGGCCACAGAAACAGGTGGTGGGAAAATCGTCAGGGGCTTCGTTATCAGTACCAATCGTTTGCCTCATTATCTCTACGGTCATCGCTGGTCGACATTTTGCCACATTTACCTTGTCGTTCCTTAGTATTAATTTAATTATTATCATTAATATTTTTGCTGAACCATTTGAGAGTGAATTACAGGCATTTTGACCCTTTACCCCTTAGTGCTTCTCTGCGTGTCACCTGGGAAGATGGACATTCTCTTGGATAACTCCAGTACTATTAAATTCAGGAGATTTTATATTATGTAGCAATATCATAGGGTTGCTTGATTTTATAAATTACAACATAGGACAGCTAGTTAAATGTGGATTACAGATAAATAACAAATCTTTTAGTTTAAGTATGTCCCAAATATTATATGGGACATATTTCTACTAAAAAATTATTTGCTGTTTGTCTGAGATCCACATTTACCTGGGTGTCCTGTGTGTTACTTGGCAACCCTGGATTATTACCTAATGCATAGTTCATATCTGAGTTTTGCTATTTGTCCCAATAACGGCATTTAAGCAACTTTTTCTCCAATCCAGGATCATACACTGTGTTCAGTTGTTGCGTTGGTCCTAAGCCAGCGCTGGATACCTGGTGTTGACCATTTTGCTCTTGCTGCCTCACCAGACCCCTATTTCTAGGATTATGGAGCCGCAGCAACAGCTGTCTGAGATAACTCTGCCTGGGTAGGATAACACAGGGACCAGTGCATAAGGAGGTCTAAGCACGGGGGCAGTGTAAGGGGGCAAGGGATGGAGATGGGGAGTTGCACCATCAGCCTTTTGGGAAGGTGGTGCTGGTGATGGGTTTGTCTCCCAGAGAGCCCTGCCCACAATGAGCATGGGCCCCGCCTTCCACATCTGGGAGGCCTTTAAGCTGAGTCCGCCCCTCAAGTAAGCTGGACCACACGGTCTGTCTTCAACTGACAGTAGACGCAAAAAGCATCAAGCAAACTGCTTCTTAGCCTGAGTGCTATATGGGACGCTGACCATTCAGAGAGAACATGCCCTAAAGAGCAGAAAGCAGTCCAGTCTCCCTGGTGGGTGGCCACGAAACCCTGGAGCCTGGAGCAGCTGGCTCTCTGAACTGCCCTCCACTGGAGAGGAAAGAACTGTCCTATCTTGCAGGTCACAGACTCCCTTCAATGTCAGGCTATGGTTCTTAACCTGCAGTGGCCACGGCTGCAGTGGCCGTTCTGCAAAACAATTTGGCATTACTCAGCAAAGTGAATGGGAGCATGCTCTCTCATCCATCAACCCGGTCCTAAATGCTTACCCTAGAAAATGCGTTCATGCATGTACAAGAGGAAACATGGCTCAAAGTGTTCTTAGTATAATTGTTCATAAGAAACATTAGAAACAATCCAAACATCGACAATCCAATGGATACATAGATTAAAAGGTATATTCATAAAATAGGACAATATACAGAAAGGTAGAAGAGTGATTATAGCTAACAAACATCGACACATATAAATCTAAAATCCATAATCTTGAGCCAAAACATAAAATGTTGGAAGAATATATTCATAAAGATCACATATTTAGAGATACATATATAAGTGGCAATATCACTAATAAAGGCAAAGAGTAATTAACATACAATTTAGGGTAGTTGTCACCTCTGGTGGGGACAGAGGAATGCCGAGGGACACACCTGGAGTGCTTAAAGATACCAACGTGCTTTCTTTCTTCAACTAGTAATGTGTATGTAGGGGTACATTGTATTATTCTTTAAACTATTTTTATATATTATATATACGGTTTTGTCTGCTATGTTTCTAAAAAAATATTCAAAAAAGAAAGCTCATATTCTTCACGTTTCTGTAAAGAGAATCCCCTGCACCCATCCACCCACCCGCCCATTGACACATAAACACACGCTCTTCAGCGTTGGGAATCGCAGAAGGAAAGCCCCTGGCTGATGTGCATCTCCTTACTCCCCCGCCTTTCAGGTCTGCCTGGCCACCAGTGGGAGTCCTTATAGTCAGCTCTGTCCCTTCACAGGACCAGGACAGGGTATTTTGTCTGTCCCTGAACCGATCACTCCAGCTCGGAGCCGGAGCCGAGGGTGGAGAGAGAATGAATATGCAGATGGCTAGACTTGGGTCTTGTTTCACTCCATTGGGTGAAACCATTCACTGTGGCCAGGGAAATTTAATGCTCTGATTGGCCAGGCTCAGGTCAGGAGCCTGGAGTCAGGAATAGAGTGAGTTCAACTGAACCAAATGGGATGGGAGTAGGGGCAGGCTGATTCCCCATTGAAAAGATGGGTTATATGGATGCTGGAGTGGAAACAATAACAAGTATGTATGTGTGTGTGTGTGTATGAGAATGTCCTCCAGGGCCAAGTAACAGGAAACTCGACTCGACTGGTTTAATCAGTTATGAGATTTATTATCTCATGAAAGGAGAAGGGTTGAGGCAGGGCAGCTCCAGGCTGGTTCATCCAGCAGTGCCATGGCCTCGGCAGGCCTCTTTCTTTTTGATCTGCCATCCTCGCCATCTTCCCAGGAAGCTACTCCTCTGTGGTCCCAGGATATTTGGAGACATTTTCACCAGTTATTAGCCTCGCAGACTATTGTTTCAGGGCAGGAAAGGGGTTGCTCTTTGTTTTGCATCTAAGAAACCTGTTCCAAAAGCACTGACCACAGGAGACTGATGTCTCATTAGTATAATTTGGGCACGTGTCTCTACATAAGCCAATCATCACAGAGTGTTACCATGATTGGTTTAATCAGTTTTCATGCCCTGGGGCTGGAGTTGGGACCAAGCATCTCTAAATCACAGAGCCCTAAAAGGAACATGGTTTTCTGAACAAAGTTTGGGTTCTGTTCTGGGGAAGAGGAGTTGGCAACTGGATTAACTCAAAATGAAGCTTTGGGGTTTCTTTTTCTTTAACATGTCTCAGCTCAAATTTGCAGCGGAGCAGATATTGAGGTTAGCATAGTTGTGCTTCTCCCATAGATAATTGTGTACCAGTTATGTATTGCTGTATAACACACTACCCCAAACTTTAGTGGCTTAAAACAACAATGATTTATACGTTCTCATGATTTTATGGATAGGAATTGAGCAGAGCTCAGCTGGGGTTACTTAAGCAGCTGCATTCACCTGGAGGCTGGGCTGGGCTAGGTTTCGGAAGGCATCTCTCAACATTGATGCTGGCTGTCGCTTGGGGTCTCACTTCTCCATATGGCCTCTCTCCCCATAGGGTGGCCTTTCCTCCAGGGTTCTCTCTCCATTCTTCATGTGGCCTCCCTCTCTATTAGGACAGCCTGGACTTCCTGAGAAGCAGGGCAGCTGGCTTCCAAGAAGGCAAAAACAGAAATCACCAGGCCTCCTGAGGGCTAGGCCTGGAACCAACGTAGCAACGCTTCGGCTGCATTTGATTGGTCAAACCAAGTCACATGATCAGACCCAGCTGAAGACTCTGCTTTTGATGGGAAGAGCTGCAGGCACTTACAGCAGGCAGGGGCAAACTGTTGGTGGGCATCCTTGGAGATTTTACCAGACTTTCCCTCTCAGACCTCTTGGGAAGCAGAAGGTGAGAAAGGGCACCAGAATACAGACCCAAGGGGTAACGAGGTTTCTTTCTTTCCATGACACATGAAACCTGGGCTTTCACTGGGACCTCGCTTTTTAAAGTTGCTCTATCCTTCATCTTACAAGGGAGCACACGATGCCTGCATATTCATTGAGCATCTGTGGAAGACATAAGAAATTGATAAGGTGTTGCCTCTGGGAAGGGAAACTGGAGGGCTAGCAAGCAAGGCTTGGAGAGAGATTCATTATTCATTTTATATACTTTTTGAAGTTTATAACCTGAACTTTTATTACTTGGTCAAACGTATATAGTTTAGAATTAACCTAACCCAGGTCACTCAGTACCAGGAGTCAAAGGCAGTACTCAAACCCAGATCTGCAACCGTGAGCCTGAGCTCGTTCCCAGCCTCATGAAAGGTGACGTAAATCCGCTGTTTTAACCTCAATCGATACACTTGGGCAGTGCTGGGACTTAAAAAGGCAGCTGAAATCTAAGGGAAGACACAGACGTTAGCACCTGTGGCACGGAAATGACAGTCTCAGGGGCCTGCTGGGATTTGAGCTGCTTTCAAAAGGCAGCAAAATCTCTAAGGTTGGAGCACGGTGACAAGCCTCAGAGAGATGCCCTGAGCTAATGGAATAGACACAATCCCTGAGACACAATGATCTGGGGCCCTTTAGCTACAGCTGTGACCTTGGAGAGGTCACCCAGCCTCTCTGAGCCTCAATTCTTTCACTGGAAAAATGAGGAAGATGATATCGCCTATCCTGTGGGTTGGCATTGTCTTAAGTCTAGCAAAATCGGAAAAGGTGAGGTGGCAGGTGGCAGGAAGCCCTTGGAATCTCCAGCCAGCTTGCTGAGGGACTGTGGCAGGTGACCAGCTCTTTCTGGGCCGTGGCAGAACACAGAACACAAAGAGATCAGCTCTTTCTGTGGACTCTAGAGTGTGTGGTAGAGTGTGTAGCCTGGGGCAGCCCTTTCGCTCTTCCTAACCTGTGGAGTGGGCTGGACACGCTGCTCTCGGTCCCTCCCAACCCTAAGGTTCCAGGATTCAGGGCTCCCCTGGGCTGAGTATTCAAATGTGAGCGACTGTTACGCACCCCGGTGTTGTCCTCACCGGCATGCCCAGTGAGAGGAGAGGCGACGGCCCCAGAGGAGGGTCGGGGGGCGGCTCCAGAGCTGGGAGGGGTGTCCGGCACATCCATCTCTTCCGTCACCCGCCCCCTCCCCTCTTCCCACTGGAGACTGTGCCTGCCTCCTCTGCATCTGTTTCAGGAATGTTGGTAACGACATTTTTAACACTGAACCCGGCTCCAAAACACCTCAAAGCAGAAAAATTCCAGGCTAAAGTAATTTGCCAGCCTGGCAGGAAGCTGCCTCCTGGGCAGATGTGGGAAGGCAGTTCAGACTCAGAGGTGGGTCCGCAGTCTCTCCAACACACATGGGGCCCCGACCCCGATCTCCCTGCCTCTGGCCCAGTCCTACCGCCCCTCCCTTCCAAATCTTTTCTCCGGCTTCCAGCCAGTGTGGGGCGGTGTGCTCCTGTTGGCTTAACCCTCCCCTCCCTCTGCTTCCTTCTGGATCCCAGGCTCCCAGACCACCCTTTCCTCCCCAGCTCGAGCTTTCTGCTCTGAGTCGTGATAATAATGCTCTTGACTGGTTAGAAAACAGCTTCCCTGCCTCTAGGTGCTGCTGCCTCCTCTCCACAGCCCTGCAAGGTGAGTGTTTCTCCGCTTCCCACTTCACAGCAGCGGGAACAGAGACCTAAAGAAGTCACATCACTTGTCCCAGGTCATAGAGCCATGAGTCCAGCACCGGCCAACAGCAAACATCTTTGTCCCAAAGCCCAGCTCTGGCTCCTTAAGCGCCACAGGCCATGGGACCCCCTGCTTCACTCGTGGGGCCGGATTAGAAGCACAGGACACACGTGTGGCTCCCTCACGGATGGCAAAGTCCTCAAGAATGAGGACCAGGCCTTACTTATTTTCTCCTCCCCAAGGCCAGGCAAGGATTGGACACTCAGAAAACGCTGGTCGAAAGGACCTTCCGGCGTGGTCAGAAGGGACGAGGGCAGGGAAACTGCTTGACATCCCAGGGGCTGGCACAGGCACTGCTGAGGCCCGGCCCACCCTGCGGGCAGCCATCCTGTACAGGGCCGTCGTCCCTGAGCCCAGAGGAGAATGAAAAGCCAGGTGTGCTCTGGGCTAGCTTTCTGGCTCCAGCAGGCAGCTGGTGACTGTTTGTTTTTCCAACAACATCTCTGTGAAAACACAGGCTTCCTGACGTCTGTTCAGCGATGTCACGGTGGGCCCTTTGCCTTCGTCCCCACGTACTGTCTTCCTCCTCCCCTCCCGCCTACTCTAACCGCCAGGTAATTGGAAAAAGATGTAGAGCATCTTAAAACGTCCGATGAAGTGGGGTAGAAGTCACTCCTGTGTCATGGAAAATACGAGTTTTCCAAAGACCGTTTGCTGGTTTCCTGCTCCCTTCCCTCCCCGCTCCTCCCCTGCCTGGTCTCTGTGCTGAGCTCAGAGCGTTTGGAGGGAGACGGGTGCTGCGTGGGCAGTGGTGATCTGACTCAAATGGGTGGAGGAGGACATCCCTCTGCGGCGGAACCCCAACCAGAACACGAACGGTAGGTGTATTAATAGAAATGGCGCATTTTGTAACTGCGGAGGCTCCGTTAACAGATTGTGCCTAAGCCCTGGCTGGCAGCCTGTGTCTGCACTCAGCGCCTCGTGCTCCAGTTATTTGTGCTTGGAGGCAGATAGCTCTCCTGTTCAAGGGCCTGCTCTGCCATCTCATGGCTGTGGGACCTCAAGCAAGTCCCTTAACCTCTCTGAGCGGCAGACTCCTCCTCTGTAAAGCGTCAGGAGCAACGATTACCTCCCATTCTCTAAGTATGGCCATCGGGGTCAAGTGAAATGTGGAAAGAGCAGGTGGCTATTCTTCATAAGCTCTACAACTTTAGATATGACACGTCTTACCTCTCTGTCGTGTAGCCCATCTTCCAAACTAATTTTCACTTGCTGTCTCCCATTAATTCTCCAGTTCTGCTCATTATTCTCCTCCCGCCCCCCTGAGTATATCCTACTCGATTTTTCAACCTCTGGGCCTTGGCTGGTTGACAAGAGGTGAGACATAGCAATGCCTCAGAAATTCATCACAGTTCAGAGCAAGAAGGTCCAAGTTGAAATGCCAGCTCCACCTATCAGAGGCTGCGAGTCCTCGAGCGACTTACTTCCCCTTGGTTTCCCCATCTGAAAAATGGACGAGTAACAGTTCTTAACCCATAGCAGAGCTTTAAGAAGGGCATTCGCAAATTCACACAGAGGGCTGACAATACTGCCTGGCAGGTGGTGTGGGCTCTTGGCTTCGACTGTATTGATCAGGAGAATGGGTACAGAAGGACACCCGAAAAAGCACAGAGATGCCACGCAGCGGCATGGGGAAAGGGCTGAGGGGTGAAGGTCATGGAGGAGATGGAAAGGGAGAATAAGGGGAGAAAGGATGAGAAAAACCAGCAGACAGAGTTTTGAGGTGGCGTTTAGAGCAAGTTAGAGGGGAAAGAGGCTGGGAACAGCAGGATGCGAGACTATGTGAAATGAGAGAGAGGTCGCTTTTGTTAAAGCTCAGTGAATATTGATTGATTACATGCAAGATACGGTCCTTGCTATTGAAAGTTTATAATCTAGGCAGGAAGGCAGAGCAAACACATGAAGAGTGAAGCTGCTGTGCCGGCGGGAAGTGGTTTGCTCTAACACTGTATGTGATCGCTCAAGGTAGGACGTGATCGAATGTGAAATCGTCGATACGGGAAATAGGAAAGGATTCAGAGGAGGGCAAGGCCTCCGCGAGACCCAGCAGTAGCCACCGCGCATGGAGAAGTGAGTCCGGAAAATGGTTAGCACTCGGCTGTCTGCTTTTTGCACCACAAACCTTGCTCTTGGATTTATTTTCGTTTTGTCGAAAGTGACTGTGGATCTAGGCTCTGGTGTGTTTATAGATGTCTTTATTTTCTCTTCTCTTATAAACGATTTTTGGCCAGGCATAGGATTCTAAGTTCCAAACACCTTCTCACAGAACTTAAAAGTGATCGTTCCATGGTCTTTCGGCCTTCAGTGTTGCCGATGCAATTTCTGGTCTTACCAAAATTCCTTTCTTTTCAGGAAACCTGCTTTTTATCTTTGAAAGCTTTTCAGACTTTCTCTTACCCTAGGCATCGTGCAAATTTCATCAGGATGGGTTGTTCTTCTTTTATAACCCATTCAATCTACAGATTTATGGTTTGTTTTATTTTTAGCCAGGGAAGATTTTCTTCTACTATTTCTTGGATTATTTCTTCCTTTGAATTATTTCTGTTCTTTTAGACAGGTACTGAGATCTCTGGATCTATCATCCATGTCACTTAAATTTTCTTTCATTTTTTCCATATTCTCCTAACTCTTTATCTATGCTCATTATGTCAGCCACTCTGTCTACCCATGTTCTTTTCCATAATAGTCTGTTTCTCAGACTTAGTTTGGGTTCTCTTAATAAGCAAACCCTTAAAGAATGATTTGAGTTCATGAGGCTTATTTGGGAGATGATGCCGGGAAGTACCTGCAGGGGAGTGAGGAAGCAAGATGGGGGAGGGAAGGCAGCTCGTGAAGGGTGCATTATCAAGTCCGTTACCACAGTTAGTCATGCTGCGCCCCCTGGGAACCAGTGTCGAACACATATCTCGGAGTTATGCCACCCCAGGGTGAGGGAGCTGGAGCATTTATAGCAAGTCCCATGGGTCATTGGTTGAGGGCTGCTTCTAGTATAAGGAGTGTAAATGCCTCAGCACTTCAAGCAGGGCACACGTTTGGGAAACAGGACTTGAAGCCACAAGGGGACACAAAAACAAAAACAAAAAGGCAAAGAAATGCAAGTACTGGTAGCTGGGATCAGTTCACTGAGGACCGAAGAGGGAAAGATGAGGGGACATGGGCAGGGCATGTGCTATGTCTTGTTTCATGGGTGCATTATTCCTCTCATATCCCTCTGAGGACACTGAACAACTTTCATTAAACTTCCTTCATTTCTTTAAATGCTAGTTCATCTTCTGTAGAGCTTGGTGCTTCTCTCTAATGGTTTTCTTTTATTGATTTGAAGGAAATTTGTTGCATGACTGGGCCAATGGTCGAGAAGAGAAAAAGTGTGGTAGTGTATTCTAGAAGTTGTCTTATGGGAGTAGAGGGCCTCAGATTATTCCTGGGTTCTACTAGCTGCTTGGGGCACTACCCTGTCTCTTGCTTTTCCCACCCAAGTCTTAGACACGTTGCTGTGATCTGGGGCCAAGTGCCTTTGCTTCCTGCTGCTTGGCAAAGCAGGCAAAGGAAAGGGGTCAGCATGCCTGTTATTCTAGAAGCCAGTTCTTAAACAACCACCCTGATAATGACCCCAAGACTGAGCCTCTGATTTGGAAAACTCCCACTTTTCACAGCCTCCCCCTTCTGCATATGTGTTGGGCTGTGGTTCCTCCAACAAGCTCATTCTATACGCTTTCTGTCCTGAGATTCCTCAACATTAGTTGTCCACTAAAGCCACTCGGTTCTCCAACTCTATTTTGAATCTATTTTTTAAAAAATATTTCTTTCCGTCCTGGCTAGAGATTGAAGATGAAGGGAGTAGTAAAAGCACGTGCCCAGTCTACCATCTTGATTCAACACTCAAGAATGATAACTGAAAGAAGCGTTGCTGAGTATTATAGAATTAACCCCCCCCACCACCGTCCACCCTCGATATTTTATCAAGAGCCCACAGTAAGGATTTGACTATCAGATGGTGTTTCCTTTTAATATGACATCTTGATGGGTTGTGTTGAGGCAGGTTGTGTTTTCCATCAATGGCTGAAACAATATCTGCTGTCCATACCTTCTATGTCACCTAACCCTCCTTTCATTGAGTGGTAGGGTCTTTGTCTTCTCACCTTGATCTGGGGCAGACATTTGTGACTACCCGATGGCAGAACTCACTATGTAACTTCTGAGGCTGGATTATAAAAATGCCGTGCACTTCTACCTTGCTCTGTTGGGATACTCACGCTTGAAACCCAGCCGCCATGCAATCAGGAAGACCACATTAGCCCATGTGAAGAGATATATGGAGAGGCCATGTATAGCCCAGCTGACATCCCAGCCGACGGGCAGCATCAGCTGCCATGCATGTGAGTGAAGACATCCAGATGATTGCAGACCTCACCTATCAAGTCACCCCAAGCCTTCGTGTCTTCCTAGCTGAGGCCCCAAATATTGTAGGACAGAGTCCAGCTGTCCCGTCTGTGCCATGTCCAAATTCCTGACCCACAGAATCCATAAACACAATTAAATGGTTGTTCCATACTTCTTAATTTCCAGATAAAACAACCTAAAATAGTAACTGGAATTCAAGCTACAGAGGGTACAGAGGGTCCATGAAGACCATTTTCATATGGTTCTCTCTCCCTGGAATGCCCTTTATTTTCTTCTTTACCTGGGTAATTCTCCCTCATTCTTCAAGAATTAGCTCGAGCTCCATCTCCATAAAGTCTCCTTGACCAGTCTAGCCCATGGGGATCTAACCTTCCCTTAAACTCTGATGAACATCTTTCTAGTTTTTCAGAGACATGTAATATGGTATATCGAAAATAGATGGGGAAGTCTAGTTTTGACATCAGGAATATATGGGAATCCTCACTGCAATGGTGTTTGTGATCATGAACAATCAGAGGCAACCTCAATTTCCATCAATAGGAGAAAGATTAAATAAATTAAGGTGCATCTAAAACTGGAAGAGTACGGAGGTATTTAAAAAGAATGAGGAGGGGTGGGGGAGGAAGGAGGAAAAAAAGAATGAGGAGACTGTGTACTGATAAGGAAGGACCAGCAGAATCAATATAAATCAATATGTCTTCAATATATCGTTAAGAAAAACAAAGTAGGTTACAGAATGGTATATTATTTTAAAATAAAGATATTTTATGTATAGACAGATGAATTTATTCTATCTATATGTTTATGTCTGTATACAGCTCCAGTTCCAGCTCTATCTTCTATCTATCTATCTATCTATCTATCTATCTATCTATCTATCTATCATTTATCTGTCATCATCATCTACCTATCATCTATCTAGACAGGTACTACAGTGGACATTAATCACTTCTCCTTGTCCAGACACATTCGTTCTGTCTTCTTCTGGAAATAGTACCCAGATGCCCTTTGGAGAACTGTTCCTTCCCACATTCTGTCCTTGTGGTTTGGTAAGACTGTATTCTTCCCATCACCCCCAGGGCTGGAACATGGGACTCAGACCTGGTTAATCAGAGCACGGACTTTTCTCAGCCACAGTGATTGGTGTTGGACAACCAAGCTTGTCCAATTACCAGTCAGGTTCTAGAGTGGACACTACAGAGGAGAGTTTGTCTGCCCCGGGGAGCTCTGACTCTGGGGTACGGTGCCTCAGTGATAGAGGCGAAGTAATTAGAACTGCCTCTTCCAAGAGCGGGGTCCTTGTGAGGCAGCAGATCAGCTTCTGACCTTGGAGCTCTAGGATATCAAAATTGAGCAAACTTGTACCCTTCCAATGAGTTCCGTTGCTGTTCACATTCCCCAGGCTGGTGCTTTTGCTTGAAATCAAAACCTCCAATAGAGAGGAGTGGAGCCAATACCAGCCTGGCAGCGAGAGGCCATTACGCCTGACTGGGAAAACGGTGAAGTCTCCACAGGGACCACTATCATGGCCGTGCAATTTGATGGGGGCGTGGTTCTGGGGGCCGACTCCTGAACAACTACTGGGTCCTACATCGCTATTCGAGTGACTGACAAGTTGGCCCCTATTCGTGATTGTATTTTCTGCTGCCACTCAGGCTCCGCAGCTGATACCTAGGCGGTGGCTGATGCTGTTACCTACCAGCTTGGTTTCCACAGCATTGGACTGAATGAGCCTCCACTGGTACACACAGCAGCCAGCCTCTTTAAGGAGATGTGTTACCAATACGAGGAAAGACCTGATGACAGGAATCTTCACTGTGGGTTGGGACCCCCAAGAAAGAGGGCAGGTGTACTCAGTGCCCATGGCGGGTATGATGGTAAGGCAGTCCTTTGTCACTGGAGGCTCCAGGAGCTCCTATATCTTATGGCTATGTCAATGCTACCTACTGGGAAGGCATAACTAAGGAAGAGTGTCTGCGGTTCACTGCCGATGCTCTTGCTTTGGCCATGGAGCTGGACGGCTCCAGGGGAGGGGTGATCTGCTTGGCAGCCATTGCAGAATCGGGGGTAGAGCGGCAGGTACTTTTGGGAGACTAGACCCCCAAATTCACCATTGCCACTTTAACACCTCCTTGAATCCTGGGGTTCTAGAATACAGTAAGAGACATCCTATACTGATGCAAAATTCAATGAAACAGTTTGTCAAAGGGAAAAAAACCCCTAATACATACAGAGGCTCACGATATTTTAACAATGGTTTGCTCTGAGGAGTGAGAATTAGGAGACTTTTAAGTTATATTTTTATATTATTTATAATTTTTGATTAACATATTCTACTTTTATAATTTAGAAAGTACATCATTAAGGCATTGGACTGGGAATGTCTTTTTCCACTTATACCATTCCTTTCAATACCCATCTTCCTGGCTTTCTCTAAGTGGGTCTCTTTGGTTATAGGTTACGTAAAGCAAATCAAGGTGGGCTGTAGATATTTTGTAACTGCCGTATCGAGATATAATTCACATACTATAAAATTGTCCTTTTACAGTGTACAATTCAGTGGGTTTTAGTATAGTCATAGAGCTATGCAACTGTCACCACTTCCTAATTCCAGAGCATTTTCATCATCCCAAAGAAACGCTGTACCCAGTAGCAGTCACTCTCCATTTCCCTCTCCCCCAGGCCTGGTAACCACGGATCTGTTTTCTGTCTCTATGGATTCACCTCTTCTGGACATTTCATATAAATAGAATTATACAATATATCTTTTGTGACTGGCTTCTTTCACTTACCATAATGTTTTTAAGGTTCTCATAGCTGATAATTAGATTAGTGAATGACTTTAGAATGCGTGTCACCTAGCTGGCAGGTGGCAGAGCCACAACTCAGATTTGTGTCTTGGGCTCTAGATCCAGTGCTCTTTCTACTGCAGCATCCCTGGAATGTCCAGGGTCAGCTGACAACCCACCCGGCAGGGACGGTTTGTGTGCAGCCTCTGAGGAGCCTCTGATCGGCTCACTTCATCCATGAAATTAAGGGAATGGGTGACCTGTCTGGGATGCAGCCACCGCAGCCAGAGAGCAGCAGCATGTACCAGCCTCTATCACTGAAGACCATCAAGATCCACTGGCATTTAAACCTGTCTGAGGTTTAAAGAACCCGCTCCCACCTCCCATGCTTTCCTCACTCCATCCCATGACTGCTTTAAGACCAAAGCTTTTTCCATAAGTTGCACCAACTGTTTCTGGGATGAGAGTCTAAATTTCTGATCAAGAAGGTCAGAAAACATATAATCAGCTGAAAAGAGATTTCTGGTTAAAAAAATAATAGCCTATTAAACTTCAAAATACATTTGGTTTTCAACAGGAGCAGGCTTGTGCCTTACAGACCCTTCGTGAAGATGCAATCACACTACCACGTTGAGCTTCCTCTTCGCAAACAAGGCCTTTTGCCAGATGTATCAAAAACTAAACCAAACCAAAAGGCAACAACAAAAACCCATTATGCCCAGTTAAATTTGAACTTCAGATAAATGACATATTTTTTAGTATCAATATGTCTGGTGCAATATTTAAGACATTCAATTTATTATTTACTTAATTATTTGATATCTTAAGTATTGCACTGGTTATATCAATACTAAAAATTATTCATTGTTTATTCGAAATTCAGAGCTAACTGGGCATCCTGTATTTTATCTGGCAATGCTGCCAAGAAGTGAAAAGAGGCACGAGGTCCTTCTATTTGTTCAAGGGCTAACGATCTCCTTGGTAGAGGTTCTCTTTTTCAGGATTCTGATTTATTCAAAGAAAGATTACCAGCAGGTCCCTAGCACCTAACACCTGGCACAGAGAAGAGAAATGATATTTACAGAATGACTGTCAGCCTGCACGTCCTACTGGGTGCCAGGTCCTGTGCCCACAGGAGATCAGCATTGACGGGGGTTGGGGGAATCAAGGGCTGTAAGAGGAGAGAACATGGATGACAAAGCTTATGCTACCTGGAGTCTGGGTGGAAAGGTCAGGAAAGGCTTCTAGAATGAGGCAAGATCTGACGCAAGTCGAACAGAAGCAGAGGGAAAGCTTGAGCAATGGCAGGGAGGCCTGAGAAAGCTTTTCGAACTGTATGTAGTGAGGCTGGCAGGGGCAGTCAGGCCAGAAAGGGGTATCCTCCACAGGAGTGGGAGCAGCAGAGCAATGGAATGTAGCCTCATGGGAGTTGGAGCAGGGGAGAATGAAGAATAGCTTCATCCCAATATAGGGATTATGGTATTATTTTTTCATATGCTCCCCCTTTCCCAAAATAACCCTTAGAGATTACTGTACACACATCTTGAACCAACAAGGAGAGATAAATACCCAGTGTCATAGCAGCTGCCACCTTGTGGTAATGTTGATAAAGACACCCTTGGGGAAAACCATAGGGACCTACCTTTGATCACAAGTTTTGTCATTGCCATGGTGATGACGATGATTAGATATCATTTATTGAGCTCCTCCAATGTGTAAGATCCATTACATACATTACTTCATTTAATTCTTGCAATAATCTTCAAGGTAGGTATTTCCGTTCCCATTTAACAAATGAGAAAGTCAAGTCAAAAAGAGGTAAAGTAACTTGTTCAGGGTCACACAACTGGGAAGACAAGGATCCAGGACTAGAATCCAGATCTTTCTGGCCACAAAGCTTATATATTTGCCACTACAAAATGGTTCCAAATCCATTAATATGCTTCCTTATATTTAACATAATATAAATGTGTAATAACATATATGAACAGAATAATACTACTTATGACAGGCAGCCCTCCAAAATGGGCCCCAGTGATCACGCCTGATGGTATTTAGGCTTTTGTATCGTCCTCTACCCTTGACCATGGGCTAGACTTAGTGACTTGCTTCTTATAAATATTTGAATACAGCAAAACTGATGTAATGTCATTTCTGAGGTCGGGTTATAAAAGAGATACCATTAATGGGATACCACGTCATATCCATCAGGATGGTTATTAAAAAAGAAAAACGGAAGATAAGTATTGGCGAGGATACGGAGAAATCGGAACCCTTGTGCAGTGCTGGCGAGAATGTAAAATAGTGTAGCTGCTGTGGAAAGCAGTATGACAGTTTCTCAAAAAGTTAAACATAGAACTACCATACGATCCAGCAGCTCCATTTCTGGGTATATACCCAAAGGAACTGAAAGCAGAGACTCCAACATATATTTGTACATCCACGTTCATAGCAGCACATTCGAAATAGCCAAAGGTGGAAACAACCCAAATGTTTGTAGACCAAATGTGGTCTATAAACACAACAGAATATTATTCAGCCTTAAAAGGGAAGGATATTTCGATACATGCTATGGCATGGCTGAACCATTCTGGTAAGTGAAATAAGCCAGTCACAAAAAGACAAGTATGATCCCACTTACATGAGCTACCTAGTGCAGTCAAATTCACAGAGACGGAAAATAGAACAGTGGCTAGCAGAGGGGGAAATGGAGAGTCCTTGTTTAATGGGTAAAAAGTTTTAGTTTTGCTAGATGAAAAGAGTTCTAGAGATTCGTTGCACAATATAAATGTACTTAACACTGGTGAACTGCACCCTTAAAAATAGTTAAGATTGCAAACTTCGTGTTGCATGTTTTTACCATGAGTTTTTAAAAAAGAAAAAAATGAAATTCTGACTCATGCTATAACATGGATGGATCTCGAGGACATACGCTAAGTGAAACCAGTCAATCACCAAAGGACAAATACTGTATGATTCCACTTATATGAGGTACCTCGAGTAGTCAGATTCACAGAGACAGGAAATAGAATGGTTGCCGGGCCGGGAGAGGAGGGGGAGGGGAGTTAAGTGTTTAATGGGGACAGAGTTTCAATTCGGGAGGTTGAAAAGTTCTGGAGATGGATGGTAGTGATGGCTGCACAACAATATGAATGTACTTAATGCCACTGAACCGGACTTTTAAAAATAATGGTTAATTTTGTGTTATGTATATTTCAGCACAATAATAAAAAATTAATAATTTTTTAAAAGTCTGTGACTTCCGTCTCGCTGGCATGCTTTCTCTCTCCTGCTTGCTCCCTTTGATGAAGCCAGCTGCCGTGTTGTGCACCGCCCGGTGCTGAAGCTCACGTGACAAGGAACTGAGGTCCTCGGTCCAACTGAATTCTGCCACTGAATGAGCTTAAAAGTGGATCCTGCCCCCATTGAATCTTGGAGTGACTATGGTCCCAGCTGTCATTCTGATTGAGACCCTGAGCTACAGGGCCCAGTTATGCTGTACCCAGGTTCCTGACCTACAGAAACCATGAGGTAATAAATGTTTGTTTTGTAGTGATTAGTTAGGCAGCAAGAGAGAGCTCATGCACTGCTCTTGGCATGTCTTCCTCACAAATCTTGATAGTCAAATTAGATGGTGTTTATGAAGATGCACGAAAATGTGAGGCATGACAGAAGGACAAAAGATGATATAAGGAGAGGCAGTTTCATCTGTTAATTTAGAACCCAGATGCTGGAGCCAGGCTGCTTGAATTTGTTCACGTGCTTCGGTTTCCCCTGTGAAATGCAAACAATAAGTACCTTCCTCAGAGGGTCACTGTAAAGATTACGATTACTTATAAAGCACTGAGAACAGTGCCCGGCACATAGTTCTTTATGGCACTATATAAAAGATATTTTCCTAATTATTACTACTACTAAAGGACTTTATAATTGTGTTAAATATCTAAACCATAGTAGCCAGTTAGAAGCTGCTGTTCACAGTTATTATCGTGGTAAATCTTCTTACTTAATTCTGTGCATACATATGTACATCGGTTACCAAGGTAATTTGCATAATTGGGTTTCCTGATGTATCAGAACCCCCTCCTCTCTCCACCCACCCACGCACACCACCAAGACAAGGGAGCTCCCAAGAATAGCCTGTTACTTGTCCGTCACCTAACAGATACAGCAAACTCTCAGACACCTGGAAAAGGCTGAAAGGTCTCTGCCCCCACCGGCTGGGGAAATAGTGTGCGAATGTCTCACACTGGTGGAAGGTCCCTTCCAGACCTGCCCTTAGATGGATTATCCCAGAAACTGGACATCCTCTCCTCCCCCAACTTTGGGAGCCATGGGGATGAAGAGACCAAATGGGAGTGGTCATATTCTCTGGGGAAAGTAGAAACGGGTGGCTGACCTTGTGGTTTCAGGGCCCTGGGATTTGGGAGACTAGGCTCTGTTCCCATTCCCTGAGTGACTGTGGGCGACGGTCACCCTCTCTCCCATTCTCCTGGCTTGGCGACCTGCCAATAAATTGCTTTAATTTCTCCACTGCAAAAATCAGTGTTCAGTGTTTGGCTCTGCTGTGTGTCGAATTGCTAGACCCTCTTCGGTTTAGAAACACTGTCCACCGCAGGCAAAGACAGCTCTAGAATTTCTCCCCTGCACCTTCTTGGCTTCCGTGGGCCAACCACAGGGTCTCTGCTGGGAAATGACCAGTTTCCCATCTTGAAGGACAGGCAGATGTCCCTACTGGATGGGGACATGTGCACGCAGAACCCTTGCAAAGTAGCTCCGGCTTTCAGGGAGGAGGAAAAAAAGCAAGCAGCTAAGGCTCAGCTGCCAGCTAATGTGATCTAATTTTGGGAGGTCTGGAGAAAATGCTTTGCTGCTGCTTCCTCTACCCCATGTACACAGTGGCCTCACCCCCGGGGGGTGGGAGATGGGGTGGGGGTGGGGCGCACCAGCTTTAGTCAGGCATTTCAATTCCTACCTCCCCATTTACCATTACTTTGGGCAAGCTATTTTCTTCTCTGAGCTTCCATTTTCCGTCTTTAAATCTGTAGCCTTTAGTTTTCTCATCTGTAAATGCAAATAACGATGTCTATTTGATAGGATTACTTTGAGGATTAATATGTGTATAGAAATGGTTAAATATTTTAAGTGAAAGAAGTAGGTTAAGAAGTACCACGATCTCAATTTTATTAAAATAAATATATATGTGCATGTTCCAATGTTACTGCACAGAAAATACCTAATCCATTTACAACAGGATTTATGGAAACAGTGGAGGCTAGTGATGAAAATGCCCCTTCTATCCCTTCCCACCTGCATGGATGGGAGTAAATCATCTAACTCCTCTGTACGTCAGTTTCCTCAACTAGAAATTGGAGATAATAATAAGAAATACCTACCTATAAGATATGGTTGCCGAGGACACACGTGGGACAGGCACCATGCCCAACACACAGTAGGCACTTAACAAATGCTAGCTACTGCTCTCAAAATTTTCAGGCTTTCATGAAATTTCCCAAAGTTTCTACATCAATTATGAATTACTTGCACATCTCCGGGGGAGAAATTTATACAAATAGTAGTACGTGGCAAGTGCCTGGCACCAAGTGACCTCTTGAGAAACTCGGGTGTCCTGCTCCACCCCCCACCTGGCAAGCTCCTTTCCTTTCTGCTGTCCTGTGGGAGAGGTAGTCTGATCCAGGGTCACCACAGCAAGGCATGGACATTTAGAAGACCAGAAAGATGGCTGGGCTACATGAGGGATGTGGACGATGTGAGGAAGAAGGGGGTTCTGACTGAATCCCATCTTGGTGTCCTCAAGGAGGTACGTTTGGGAACTTTCTGCCTCAGTAGTCACCAGGGACACAAGCTGAAGCGAACCAGGTGGACTCTAGCAGGTGGGTATATGGGTGCTCACTATAAAATTGACTCAATTTTGCTGCTTACTTGAAAATTTTCATAGTAATATGATGGAAAACTTCTTAGCCAAGGGGGAGACAGAGAATGAGAACGAATGAGGGATGGAATGGGAATCAGAGAACAAAAATAAGAGAGAGAAAGAACGAGAACGAGATGGAGGGATGGAATGAGAATGAACGGGGTCTGAGAGAGATTACAAAGACTGTCCTTGCATTCAGGCATGTCACACAATTTAGAGTAACTCACTCACTTGGATGTCACATAGGCCATCTTTCTTGCTTTCCAGATGAGGAAACCTCTGTTAGCTCAAAGGTCACATGTCTAGGAGCAGTGACAACGCTCCTGTCACAGCACCAAGCTGCCTCATGTTTTGGATACAAACCACCAAGGATTTTTCCCAGCATGTCTTTCTGTGTAGAAAGTTCTGTATGTCTCTGACTCACCCGGATGGGAAAAGGCCAGGGTGGGTGGGGCTGAGGGAGCAGTGGGCTGACCCCCACAGGGGGAGGGGAGCTCAAAAAGCCTTAGTGGGGTGACAGGCCTTAAGAAAAGGGCCTGCCCTGCCCTTAACAAGCCTGATGGTTGAAAACACCCACCCATGTTCCTCGCAGGATTTATTAGAAAGCGTCTACAGAAGTGCTAAAGTCAGTTTTTGTCATATTGTCATACCGTAGCCCTTCACTTTCTCAGAATCCTCCTCCCCCACCAAGCAGCGCCTCATGATGAAAATAAACCAGTGTGAAGTAACAGGACTGTAGGAACTGGGGTCTTGGATGCACTTAGCTTCCACTTCCGCTCTGCTTCCCACTAGCTGGTGGCACTGACACCACACTTGGATTCTCAGTTCTTGTTTCCCCACATGTAAATGCTTTGGGGAAATAAACTAAGATAATATATGCAATAGGCTTAATACAGTGTCTTGCATGTAGGAATACACAGTAAGTGATAAGTAATGTTTTTGCTGTGGTGGCGTGTTGTTTATTTATTCATTTTAAAAGACTCATCCACTTAGCAGCAAGAAGCAAGTAACATCCTCTCTAAACCTCTGAATTTAGAGGTTTTTTTCTCTGGAAAATAAGATGAGTAACTTCCACTTCAAAGATTGTTGTGAAAACTTGGGGTTAACGATGTAAATTGCCTGATTCAGAGCCAGAAAGGGCCATGCTACCAGGCCCTCTCCCGCACCCAGGAAAGACATTGCCAATTGAGTTTGGATGCTGCCTTGGCATTCCTGTCAATGCATGAGTGAGGTTGAGGGTGGAGATGAACTCTATTTGCCATCCTTGGCCTTTGCTCGTGCTCAATGGATATTAATTCCCATGATCCTTTTCTATCACGTTTCCTTCCCAAATAACTAACCTCCAGGTGCTGACCTGGTTTGATGAGAGTTTCAACCTGGTACAGGCTGTGCTCAAATTATAGGGTCTCGTGAATTACACAGGACTCCCAAAATATGTTGACACTGTCCCTACCACCCCCAAATTCTTGAGTTTCCCAGAAAAAAGCATTCTAGCTAGGGATAGTAGGGAAACCCCCTCCCATAGGGTCAGGGTATCCCATAAGTGTAGGTATGGGGACAGGTTTCAGGAGCTCTAAGTTCCTCACGTCCACAATCGGTAATTGAAATTTCTACTTCAAAGCTTTATACCTTGGCCCTTGCACATTTTGAAAATGAAAACACTCTGGGAAGGATAACTCCATAGGATATTTTGGTTATTTATTGTTATTAGCAACCAAGAGTAGGCTTTGAAAGGCCTGAGTTTACCAAGGATTGGGGATAACTGTGAGGAATGGAATTAGTTCTGCAAATAAAATTTGACTATAGAATTCTAGAAGAGTGCTGAACTTGAAGATAGGCAGAACTAAATTCAAATTCAAGCCAGATCACAGTTAGCTGTGTGACCTTGGCCAAGTCCCTTAACCTCTCTGAGGCTAAATTTTCTTCTATGTAAAATTGGGATAATAGTCATTTTTTATTATTAAAGCTCCCTCCTTACTTTAAAATCCGCTATCAAGTGAGATAACAAAACGCTTCAGAGCAAATTTCCCATTAGAAAGTGAGTGGTTTATTACAAAGACTCAGTTATGAGAGACGTACAACTCTAGCTGAAGTGTATAAAGGAATTTATTGGCTCACATAAATGAAAGCCAGAGATGAAACGACTTCAGGCTTAGCGGGATCCAGGAGATGAAACCATGTTTTCCTGGCTGTCTCACAATCTCTCCTTTCCGTTTCACCTAGGTTGACTTCATTTTCACCTACTGCATATGGTTTATGTGGTGAGGGAAGATGGCCACCAGCTGAAATAAATTTCCTCCCAGCTTACAACTCCAGGGCGAAAGAGAGTTTCTCCCCTCACCTCACCCCCACAACATACAGCATCTTATCAATCCCAGGGAAAAACTCTAAAATTCTACATGGCACTGTTTTGGTCACGGCCCCCCTTGGACTAATCACTGTTGTCAGGAAATGGAATACTGTGGTTGATCCAGTCTGTTACTTACCTACCCTATAACTAGGGGTGGGCAGGGCAGATGGACTTTATGACTGACAGCTCCAGGAGACCTACATGTCTGGGGGCGGGGGAGGGGCAGGAGTTAAAGGTTCTGGACAGCCAACACCAGAGCTGGCCAGGCTGGGTCTCTGCACAAGGCCCAAGTTACCTTATGAGACAATGCCTAATGAGCTAGGGCTGCGACATGGTCTTTCGAACAGTCGAGGAATAATGTATCTGCCGTTTGTCATGTTTTCTGTATACCTAACACATTGTCAACTCCTTGTGATAGTTGAGAAATTTGCAGCCTTATGAGTCCCACTTTCCCACGGCTTCCCAGCCTTCCTTGTGGCTCAGGCGCCGGCACGTGATCTGGTTCCACCAATCATATTCGCCTGGGGGAGACTTGGCTAAGGAAGTGAGAAGTTGAGAAAAGGTTCTGCGGTGAGGGTGGCTGCGGGGTGGCTGTGGGCGTGCCGTTTACGCAGAAACTCTTGGTGTAGAAATGTCCTCTTGGAGCAACAGTGGCAGTGGCGTTTTGCTCATGCAGCTAACACTGACCATTTAGGGGCATTGATCCTGGAAACTTAGCCTCCCTCCAGGTCTGCCAGCCCCTCAACCGATTCCGTGAGTTTACTATCCTTTTGATAAACTCTTTTTCTGCTTAATCAGCCAGAGTTTGTTTCTGTTACTTGCAACAAAAATTAGATACTCTAATCCCCCTGGAGAAGGTTCCAGATGGGAGAGTGCCCCAAACGGCAGTTTTCCCCACTTGCCAGGAAAGACCGAATGGGGCCCAGAGAAGCAGGGGAACTTAGGGCAGACCATGGCAATGCTTTCAAATCGCCTGCTTGCCCAGTCCCAGCCGAAGGATCTTATACCAAGTTCCTAGAGAGAGGATGGCTGACATGAAGACAAAACTGTCAGATGAAAAAACCATATGACTGAGTGTACATGGACGACCTAGCATTACTTACGTATGTATGTGTGTATTTTATTTCTACTTTTTTATTCTTGGCTTAAAATAATAGGAATTTATTTTCTCATAGTTCTAGAGGCTGGATGTCTAAAATCAAGATGTCAGTAGGGCCATGAAGGCCCTCAGAAGGCTCTAGGGAAGACTCCTTGCCTCTTCAGCTGCTGGTGGCCTTAGGTATTCCTTGGCTCGTGGCAGCATAACTCTAGTCTCTTCCTACCTTCATCTTCACATGGCCTTGTTTGCTGTGTCTCTTTGTGGGCCTTCTCCTCCTTTTAGAGTCATAGGATTCAGAGCCCATGCTAATCTGCGATGATTCCTCTTGAGATCTTTACCTTAATTACATCTAAATATATGGAACGCTTCATGAATTTGCGTGTCATCCTTGCTCGGGGCCCATGCTAATCTTCTCTGTCTAGTTTCAATTTTAGCATATGTGCTGCCGAAGCACTGTATATATTTTATTGAGGCAAAATTCACATAACATAAAATTAACCATTTAAACATGTACAAGTCAGTGGCATTTAGTACATTCACAACGTCGTTCAACCATCACCTCTCTCTAGTTCCAAAACATTTCGCCACCCCTCAAAGGAGACCCCATGCCCCTATAAGCAGTCACTCCCCATTTCCTCTTCCCACTAGTTCCTAGCAATCATTAGTCTGCTTTCTTTCTCTGTAGATTTACCTATTCTGGATATTTTATTTAAATAGAATCACACAGTATGTGACATTTTGTGTCTGGCTTCTTTCACTTAGCATAATATTTTCGAGGTTCATTCATGCCGTAGCCTGTACTTCACTCCTTTTTATGGCTGAGTAATAGTCCATCGTATGGAAAGACCACATTTCGTTTATCCATTCATCGGCTGATGGACATTTGGGTTGCCTCCACCTTTTGGCTATAGTGAACAGAGCTGCTAGTCAGGAAGTGGGGAGTGACCATTGGGTAAGACTGTTGGAGTCCAGTGGGGCAGCGTCATTGACCCAGCCCTGAGGCAATGATACAAGCAACATCTTCAGCCTGGAGAAGAGACACCAACAAAATCTGGGAGCCTCCTAGTGAATCCTGGGGTGATCAAAGGACACAAGGCAAATGCCAGGAAGGAGAAGAGATCTGTGGTGGTAGCTGAGGAGCACATGTGAGAGTCTCCGGGAGCTTTGAAAGAGAAATGGTGAGTCTGAAGGGGAAATTCTAGTCATTTTGCCAGAGACCAGTATAGCATAGTCATTAAAGTACAGCTTTGGAGGCAAACAGGCCAGGTCTTGGATCCTGACTCTCACTCACCAGCCATGGAACAGTGGGGCAGTCACCTCCGCCTTCCAGGTGTCAGTTCCTCTTTTGTAAAGGGGCTAATAGCCATCCCTCCTTCACAAGGGTGTTGTGAGGGTTGAGTTAGATGATCTAAGTAAAGCACAATAATGGACAGCTGATCATCTCTTACAGTAAGATAATATTACTCTTATTATTATGGTTTTGTTAATGTCATTGTATTTCTGTTCCTCTCTTGCACCTTGAAATAGGTATAGGATGTTAAAATGGTGCTATAGGTGTAAATCTACTTAGCCTATAAACTTGGGAGTGCAAAAAACTGTCTCTTCATCTTTTGATATCTTAACTAAATTTCTTTATTGATTCTCCATTCCCTTTGATGTTGTAAACTTATCTCATTTTGGGATTTTCCAGCTCTCCCCAGGGTGGCAGCTAGCCATTGGAGGGGACTCACACTGAACCAAGTTCTAGGAAGGGGCGTCATGACACCCCCTCACAGGCACCTGTCAGGTCTTTGGTCACTGTATCAGTCAGAGTTCAACTGGAGAAACAGAACCAATAGGATATATTAAGAGTTTTTTGCATGAAATTGAATTATCCAATTGTGGTAGCTGGCTAGGCAAGTCCAAAATCTGTAGGACAGGACGTCAGGAAGGCTGGAGTTCTCAAGCATGAGCTGAAACTGTGGTCCACAGGTGCAATTCCTTCAGGGGAGCTTCAGTTGCTCTTAAAGCCTTTCAACTGATTGAATCAGATTCATCAGATGATCTAGGATAATCTCTCTTACTTAAACTGATTATATAGACTAATCACAGCTACAGAATACTTTCACAGCCACATCTAGCATTTGATTGAATAACTGGGGACTACAGCCTACCCAAAGTGACACATAAAACCTACCGCCACAGTCATCAGCCTCAGTCTTTACTGTCCTCCCCAGCCAGCCTCCTGGGTGGGTTGTCTCAGGTCAGTCGGCCTCTTCACAACTCTGCTCGGTGTGGTGGAAAGGAACATGGCCTTCAGGGCCAAGTAGCCTGGATTTGAATCCTGCTCTGCCATCAGTAGCTGTGGGACATTGAGCAAACTACTTAATTTCCCCTAAGCCAGGCTATGAAATGGGAATAATAGTATTCACGTCCTATGGTTGTCGTGAGGATCAAATGGGAAAGGACATGTAAAGAGTGCTTAGAACTGTGGCTGACACAGAAATATTCTCTCTCATCCAGTCCCCGCCCCATGCTGGATGCAGGAACTCTGGTGTCTTCCAGCGTCGTTGAGATGGCAGCTCTCAGATCGCCAGTCTTACGAGGGGGCTGAATTAGCGCCCTGCCCTTAGCGCAACACAAGGCAAACCGAGTGGTGGAGAGAAAAAAACAGGTAAGCACGTGGGCAGGCCCCACCGCAACCCGTTCTGGCAGTGTGCACGCGCGCCCCCCAGAGGAAATAGTTGGAAATAACAGGAAATAATCGTTTGGGGCTCCGGCAGCTTCACTGTGGAACAGAGGGTAACACAGAGGGAGAAGTTTTCTTCTCCCTCTCACTTCAAAAGATACCTTTGAAGGTACTTCCTCGGCCCACTACATGCTTAAAACAGAGGTAGAAGCCGGCCACGGCTTTGCACAGCGAGAGGGCGTCAGCAGCCGACCCGCCTCCAGGGGGCGCGACTGAGCTTCGGCTGCTCTGCTCACAGGAGGCGCGCGGCCGGGACTCGGACACGTGTCCGCACTCCTGCGCGTTCTTGGAAAACCCGAGGAAAACAGTGCACTTCCTGTAATGCAATGGGTGGGGACCGCCAGAGTTTGTGATTCAAGGCATTACTGTGGCTGTGACTTAATGTGCACTGCCAGCCTGGGGGAAGCAGTCATGTGACTCTGTCTCGTTTCCAGGGAGGCTGTGGCTTCCTTGGAGCTGGGCTTGTGGTTCTGCCCCCCTCGCATTCGTCCCTGAGTAAGCACGGATTTAGATCTGATTGTGCCTGTCTCGCTTTTCCCTGGTGGAGCTGAGGGAGCTTTAATTAGCCTCTGCAGACCACTCTGAGATGCCTGCCTAGAAGGCAGTCCTTGCGTGCACGCAGGGTCCCATGTAAAGGACCTGCTGTTAAATTACCTGGGGATCACCGAGCCTGGCTCTCTGCTAATGAGGCTTAATTTATGCCGTGGGGACTGACACTGGCCAGAACAGGCTGAGGGGAAAGGAGAGGATCAGAATAAAAAGTGACACCTCGTGGGGCTTTGTTAAAATCCTTCCCTCTTAACTAACTCCCCAGCCAGGGTTTCTGGATCAAGCTGGCACCCTCAGGCTCCAGCCCTGCCTGGGAGGTCAAGAGGCAGCCCTTGTCCCCTGACCTGCAGGCTTCTCAATGAATTCATCAGGACCTTGTACATATCGGGGCCCACAGAGAGAATAGCCAGTGCAACGGCCCTGAGGTAGGAGTGTGCTTAGCGTGGTCGGTGGTCAGCTCGGAGGCCGGCCTGACTGGAGGAGAGTGAGCAAGAAAGGGTGGTAGAAAATGAGGCCAGAGAGGTAGCCCCAGGATGGTGGGAGGTGGTCGGATTATGGAGATATTTAAAAGTATTGCTGACAGGATTTGCTGCTGGATTTAAGGGCTTCAGGTGTTTAGCCCAAGCAACTGGAAGAATGGCGTTGTTCTTTATTAAGACGGAGAAGTCTGTAAGGAGCAGGCTTGAGCTGGGCGAAAGCAGGACTATTTTGGGACACATTAAGCCCAGTGTGCATTAGACAGGTCAGTGGGGACTAGGAGGCATGTGGATGAAATGCCTGCTGTGGCAGGAGCAGTGGGTAGAGTGGGGGTGGGTGGATAACCAACAAGTCTTGACTTTTCTTCTTTCGGAATGTTCCTTGCAAAAATCCTTTCGTCTCCTATCCCATTGCCACTTCTAGTCTCTCCTCATTACTTCTCACTCCCTGACTGGGGCACCTGCCTGCAACCTGGTTCCACTGTTGTCGGGCTTCCATGCTACTTTGGGAAGGATCTTTCTGGAACAAAATCTCTCCTCTTATTCAAATCTGCCGCTGACTTTTCTTTGCTTACAGCAATGGTTCTCAAACTTTTCGGTCTCAGGATTTCTTTGCAGTATTAAAAGTTATTGATAACTCCAAAGAGCTTTTGTTTATGTGGGTCATATCTATCTGTATTTACCACATTAGAAATTTAAAGTGAGAGCATTTTAAATATTTATGTATTAATTAAAAAACAAAAAGAAGATACTCATTGCATGTGAATGTTTTTGTGAAAAATTGATAAATTTTCCAAAAGAGAAATAATCAGTAACCAATGTAGCATTGTTTTACAGCTTGCAGATCTTTTTATTGTCTGGCTTAAGTAGAAAACAGCTTAATTCTCATCTTTGCTTCCATAGTCAATCTGTTGCAGTATATTGTTTTGGTTGAAATTTATGAAGAAAATTAAACCTCACATAAATATCCACTTGGTAAAATAAGAGTATTTTAATAGCCCTTTCAGATAATTGTGAATATTCTTTAATACTATACCAAAATTCACCAAATAGTAGTTTCTTAAAGGTTAGTTGCAATGTGGAATTTGAAACCCTATCAATGAACTTTTCTTACTGTTATGTTAAAATCTGTTGATCTGTCTTGCATTTTTAATAGTTATTTCATCCATGCATGATTTTGGAGCATCATGCGTTGGTCCTGTTAAAAAATATTGAGTCGCCGGCATGCAGATCTTTGCAATGTTGACACATTTCATTACTGTAAAAAAAAAAAATCTCATTAATAAATATTACTGCTAATATTACCATTGATCTCATCAGAAAATTCTTTTAAGTATTAAGAAGCTGCCAAATTCATGGTGTAAAATTTCCAACATTTTACTTTTTGTTCAAAAGCTCAAATTTTATCACTGGCAAGAAATAGCTGTCAGTTGTTTTCCTCGAAGTGACAGGCTCACTGCATTCATTTTCAAGAAAGTGTCTGCTAAATACTGAAATCTGAATAATCCTATTTTTTTAGCAGTTGCTCTTTCAAGTGAAAATAGTGTTCCATGAAAAATAGCTAGTTTCACCTGCAACTCAAACAATTGCACAAGAGCTTTTCCTGGAGGTCACCACGACCTTGGTATTGAACAGAATTGCTTTATGCATATTACCCATTCCATCGTATGGAACGTTAGAAAGTCATGTACTCAAGGGTCAAAGCTTAATAAAAATAATAATTTTACTGCTTCGTCAAAGATATCCTTAAATAAAGCAGGCTTTTTAAAAATATTGCGAGTGACGAGCGGTGAAGCCTAACATGACTGCCCGTACAGCTTGATTCTTGTGAAGGTGCCAGCAGTTTTACTCAACATTGTTTTTGCATCATTGTAATGTCAACAAAGTTTTTAAAAGCAAATACCCAAATGTGTTAGCATTACTGCAATAATGCTTTTGATCTCTTTGGACTCCTTAAAAGGGTTTGGGGACCAAGCTTCAAAAAATGCAGTCCTGTGAGGTGAGGCTCAAACTCCTTTCCATCCCCGCTGAAGTTCATGCATCAGCTGGAATGAATGGACTCATTGTGTGGGAAGAGACCTGGCTCTAGGACCCAAACCAAGCTGCCTAGTTGCTTATTTTCTCCAGGAGCAGGAAACAAAGTGACATTCTTCCATGCTTCAAACCTCTGGGGCTTTTGCTTGAGCTGCTTACTCTGCCTAGAACTCCCTTTTCTTTCTAGTGAGCTCCTATTCATTCTTCAAGGTCTAATTCAAATATCACCTCCTGTGTGAAGCCTTCCGGTCTATACCCACAATACTTTATACAAACCTCATTTATAGAACTTAATGCATTGTAGAGGTTCACAGGGCCTGATCAACAACAACTCAGAATCTCCAAGCCGAAAACTGGACTTGGCTTGTTAAATCATTTGGTTTTAAAACCTGCCCTGGATGGGTGTGAGGCTATTTATAGCTTTAGTTGTTGTTTTTCTTTTTCTTAGCCTATTTGATATGAATACAAATATATTTCACTGCAGCAATATAAATGTGTTTGGTTCCTAGGCGTTGCTGCAGGCCCCACTGGCGTGCTATGAGAATGATGGTCTATGCCCCATATCATCTTTTTAAAATCTGATAAATTCTTTAAGTCCAAGACCCATTCGACCCTCAGGGATTATGGACTTGAATTCCATTCCACTGAGTATGTCCATCTCTTCTGCTTCACTGATATCCGTGAGGATGGGTACCATGTCCTACACACATCTGTATTCCCGAATTCCATCAGAACACCTGGAATTTAAGGAGCAAATTGGATCTCAGAATTTTAGGGTCGTGTTCAGGTTACAGTGACAGACTGAATATATGCATTTAATTTTGCTCCTTCCAGAAGCCCCACTACAACTTCTGGAAGAGGGATTTAAAAAAAAAAACAAAAAACCATAATGTTGAGAAAATAGGATGGAAAACCACAGCCGCAGAGGAGAATGACAGGGTAACTAACTCGGCAGGCCTGGGAAAGCCAAGTCCAAAGCAGCTGTGGGAAGGGCTGAGTACAAACCCAATGTACACAGCAGACTCCGCCCAAGACAACTGGAAGCATGAGGTCCTCTGTGAGTGAAGGGGCAGGGGGCGCTAAAATAGGGACTAGGGAGCTATCTAGGAAGCAATTAGATCCTAGATCCCCTCTCCCACTCCCCATCCCCATTCCCCACACTCCCTTGCAGCTGGTCCTCCCCCACACAGGAAGATGTCTGGAAGATTGTTCTTAGGAGAGAGTAAAGCAGAGCTGTTCTGGACTGGGGGACGCCAGGCACAGTTGAGGATGTGGATGTGGCATAGAAAACGGGATAATGGAACCATAGGTGTAGACACTGCTGAGTGTGAAAGCGCCACTCACCCCAACTGCGCCAACCCCCACCCCTCAGCATGGTTCCTTGCTGGAACTCTGGCAGCTAAGCCTTTACCTTCCAGGGAAGGTGTTGGAAGATGTCTGGCTTAAAGGGAATTCAAAAACACTAACAAATAGGCCCCAGACGATCCTGCATTGAAAGTCCAAGTAGATAGTCCCCCATGTGCTCAAAGCTTCCAATTGTCGAGTATTTCATTGACAGTAGAGCTCAAGAATACCTCATATTTGAGGAAAATCTTACACATGGAAGAGAGAGACCAAAACAAACAAGATAAAACCAACCTGGAAGACACAGATACTGTGCAGGAAGTTTTTAAATAATCATCTTCAGAGAGATAAGAAAAGATTACTGCACCCCTGAACTGAAACAAAAAAGGATACCATTAGAAAACATTCAAATATTTAGAGTTTTTAATTAATTTAGAAAGAAATTAAATATATGATAGTGGAAATAAAAATAATCAGTAAAAGAGTTGGAGGATCCAGCTCAGGAAATATCTTAGAAATCAAAGCAAAATGATAAAAGAGATTGAAAATAAGAAAGAAGAAAAATAAATGGACCAGAAGTTCCAGATTAGGAGTTCTGACATCAGAATAATAGGGGTACCAGAGGAAGAGAACAGAGAAAATGAAGGGGAGATTTAAAATCATTAATGAAAAACTCAAGAAATTCTTCAGAACGCAAGTTTCCAAGCAGAAAGGACCAATTGCCCAGTACGATGGATGAAAACAGACCCAAATCAAGGGACCTTACTGAAATTTCAGAACACTGAGAAGAAAAGGGAAGGTTCTGCAGTCTTTCAGAGAGAGAGAGGAAAAAAAAAATCGGCTTCAGAATTCTCATAACGCAGGGCTAAAAGAAGGTCCAATGCCTCAAGTCTGAATGAAAATAATCTTTAATCTAGAATTCTGTTCCCAGTGAAGGTATCAAATGGGTATGAAGGTTTGACAGAAACACTTTTAGATATCTAAGAATTCCAAATACTTTCCCGTGCAGCCTTTTTCAGCAAGCCGCGGGAGGATAAGTTGGACTTGGTAGGTAGATGTGGGTTCAGTAAACCAGTCACCTATTACACAGGCTCAGAGGGCAACCAGTTCCACCAGTCCAGAGGGAGTCCTGGCCCTCGGTATATAGACAAACATGTTTTGGGTATCTTCACCAGGATCCCAGCTTGAGGAAGAGAATGCCCAGGTAAGTGGACCTCCGATTCTTTTCTAGATTGACTCGCCCTGACCAGGTGCAAGTGGAGTTCCCGCTCTCCCAAGGGTGCCCCATATGTGTTCAGCTTTGACCTCCTCCCAAGACCTAGACGTAGGTCACGAAGCTGAAATAAGAAAACAAAAACAAAACGGGGTAGTCCTCTCCCTGTCGATGAATTCCTGCCCGAGTGCAGTACGTGGCTCACCCTACAGTCCTTTCAGATGCTCTGATAATACCCACTGACTTCCTGGGAAGCAGCTCATGTAAACAGCTGGAGCCACACTGTGATACCCCACTCTGTCCAGTTCATTTTCTCCTGGGAGAGAAAAATCTCTCGGTAGCAGTATTGCCCCTTCCTTAACAATGGTTTGAACTCGCTTCTTGATTATCTAAAATTAAACCAGATACCGTTTACGGATGCACACATATATGCAGGTGGTAAAACTGCAGAGAAGTGTGAAGGAATACTTCACCTGAAAATCGGAATAGGGTTCGCCTTCGTATGGAGAGTGATGTATCTTGGAGGGCGTACAGTGGGATTTTAAAGCTACCAGAAATAATCATATTTCTTAACCAATTTCTTTAAACAGTACTTTCATAATTATAGATTCTTATATATGTATGATTCAATCCACAATAGAAATTTCAAATTTAGGATAAATAAGGGAATTTTAAATGGCAACTCAAGAGATATCATATATTCGATTTGTAGGTTTATTTCTCAATTAGGCCAACTTCTGTCACCCTATGTAACACTGCATGCTGCCCCTTCCCTACCTCCATCACCTGCCCCCCCATCCTCAGGCCCTTTTGATTTCCCTTACCCTACTCTATTTTTTTCTTTTTTCATAGTATAGTATTTATTAGCTTCTTACATCTTCCAGAAGAGTGGATCTCAAAATGTTTGGTTTCAAGGCCCCTTTTATGCTCTTAAATATTATAGAAAACTTCAAAATAACTCCTGTTATATGGGTCGTATCTATCAATATTTACCATATTTGAAATAAAAACAAAACATTTCAAAACATGAGACTCATTTCTATAAGCTGTCAGACGTCATGTAGCCTCTGGAAAATACTGTACACTCATGAGAGATTGACAGTGAGAAAGGTAAATAACATTCAATATCATTATGAACATATTTTTGACCTTGAAGACTCTCCGAAAGTGCCTCAGGGGGTCCCCAGGGGTACCTGGAATTCTACTTTGAGGACTGCTGTTTAGAACAGCACCCAGCACATAGTGAGTACTACTCGACTAATATGGACTTAGTGTCTGTTACACAGAAAGCCCTCTGCTAGGTGCTGTTGGTGACGCAAAAGTAGAAAAAAAAAACGCAGTCTCTCCCCTTGACTCATCTCCCAGAGGCCCTTCTGGGCTTCTGGTAGTAGAATATTTGTGTTCATCCTAATTTTCTGTTTCTTGAGAAACCCTTCCAGGGAAGCAGTCCTGGTGTTATTGTAGGAAGAATCTATAGCCAGCCCACGCTGTTGACCAGGCCGGAGGCTTTATGACATATTCGAGTGTTTCTCACAAAGATTGGTCCCTGCCTTAGAAATGGTCAGAGATTACATGGGCTCCCTTCTGAGCAGAGCCAAAGAAAGCAGTGAGGGGAGGAGAGATGACTCTGGCCCAAGAAGCATGTGACTTTGGGTGAGTCACTTTCCAAATCAGTTTTTTCCTCTGTGCAACTAGAGGCTAGTCCCTGGGTGATGGCTAGGATTGCTTCATGTCAACATGCTACGGTTCTACTAATGTCTGCGCAACATTTCTGAGTTCTAAGCACTTAGTCATCAGTAGTCTGTCTGATGAGTGCGTGAACCCAGCTGAGCCACCTGTGGAAATTAGCCTGCTTTGGAGATATTTGATCTCCTGCCCAGAAAACCCCAGGGCCACTGGAGTCCTTTGGGATATGAAGCAATAAAGAAAACAAACTGATGTGCCATCACATGACGTAACAAAGAGAACTAAGCCCATCCTACGTTTCATCTGGAGTTCAATTTTGGCTAAGCCAAATGATGACAATTTAAGTCTTAGTGGACTGCAATGCGAAGAGGTGATCTAATTGATTCCATCAAATTTGTTTCCTTTACTCCACAAATATTATTGAGCAACTATTATTTGTTGTTTGTTGTGTGAGATACTAAGAATACTGAGATACTGTTATGAATAAATGAGATCCTTGTGCTTGAGGACTCATTGAACTTTTCCAAATAGTTAATTGCCAACATTTAAATATCTGAAGATTTCACATAAAAATGCAAATTTCCAGCATTATGTGAAAGTTAGTTTGCCATTGGCCCCCCGTTGCCGTCACTTGTTACAGTTATATACCATCCCTGCTTGGACCTGTGGGCATTTGGGTTTGCCCCCCTTGATGTACAGTTGGAGGGGAAGATACGTTAATACTTAACTGGAACTATTGCAGAATGCTCAGGGAGCATGGTCAGAGTGGGAAGAAGGGGGCATCGGGAAAGATTCACGGTGCGAGCTTATGTATCAAATGAGCCACGAAAGAGTTCTTCAGTTAGCATTTGTTGACATACCAGCTGTGTGTTCTGTGTCTCCCTAAAGGCTGGAGTAGAGGGTGTGGAGAGAGATTGAGATAGAGGTAAAGATAGATAGATAGATAGGTAGATAGATAGATAGATAGATAGATAGATAGATAGATAGATAGATAGACAGACAGACAGACGGATGATAGATGCCAACCCTAAGGAGCTCCTAGCCCTGGAGGGAGGCAGAAAGCTAAGGTAGAACCCCAGCACCACACCTGTGGGACATGCTACAGTGCCACAGTGGGGTCTTGAAGGAGCAGTTCATTCTACCGAGGTTGGGAGTGGGAGCAGAGTCCAGATTCCATGCAGTGTTGAGAGAGAATAAGCTGAAGTGGATGATGGAGGGGTTGAGACGGCCATCAAGCTGGGGGTCCACCTCTTTGTCTTGACTCTTCAAAGTGCAGGACCAAGGGTGGCTTGCCTCTAATAAATGTCTACCTAACCTGAAGACGAGCATTATTGTTTTTTTTAAATTTAATTTTATATCAGTTTCAGGTGTACAACACAATGGTTAGACATTCATGTAATTTATGAAGAAACCCCTCCATCTCTCCCCCTCCCCCCGATTACACTTATCACACATCTGGCACTACACACAGCCATTGCAATATTGTTGACTATGGCTCCTATGCTGTACTCCACATTCCCGTGACTATTTTGTAACTACCAATTTGTACTTCTATATCCCTCTGCCTTTTTCACCCAACCCCCCAACCTCTGCTCCCATCTGGCAATCACCAGTTTGGTTCTCAGTATCTATAAATCTTTTTTTGTTTCGTTTGTTCATTTATTTTGTTCCTTAGATTTCACATATAAGTGAAATCACATGGTATTTCTCTCACTCTCTCTCCGATTTATTTCACTCCGCGTAATGCGAGCGTTATTACTAACATTCTCTAGTTTTATCTCCTCAAGCTACTACTCTCTTTAGGGCCTTCCCATACACTGCTCTTTCTGGGTGGAAAGTTCTTGCCCCAAATCTTTCCATGGCTGGCATCTTCTTGGCATTCAGCTCTTAGCTTGGAAGTGACCCTCTCCTAGACGAAGCCTTCTTTGGTCTTCCAGTGAAAAATAGCCACCTACCCTCCTCGATTCCATGACTGTCTTCTGAGTCTCTGAATAGCCCTTATCACTCAAATACTTACTTTCCCTCTCTCCTCACCAGAAAATAAGCTCTGTGAGAGAAGGGACCTGGTCTGTCTTCACTGTCATATTTCCACGCGCCTACAACAATCCTGCCACTTAGGAGCCACACAACATTTGCTGAATGTGAATGAACTGTGTGTGAAGCATGACCATGGACACAAAGGGACAGTTGAGAAATCCTAAATTACAGACTGCAAAGAAAGAGAGGCACCAAGATGTCTAAGGCAGAGACTGGCTAACACCAGCCGAGATGGCCACAAAATCAAGGTGGTTTGACAAGAAGCCAGAAGCCTCCCCACCCCCAGCCCTCCCACCCGAGTGCTAGGGGACTTGGCACTGGATGGCCAGAGTCAGTGCCTGGAGGTGACTCCTCTCCGAGTTTCAGTTTCCTCATCCACAAAATGGAGGTGATAAGGGAACCAACTGCACACAGTTGTTTGGAGAATTAAGTAGTGAGGTTCAGTATAGGAAAATACTTAGTATATAAAAGTTAGTTATTTTGTTTACTTTTTTTTTTTTTTAAAGGAGCCAGAGTGGTGGTTGCTGAAGGTTTAGGTGCTGTGACACTTTCTTAAAATAAGACAATAATGAAGTCTGCTGGTTGGTTGGTTGGTTGGTTGGTTATTTATTTATTTATTTATTACTTATTTATTTGTATTTATACCTACGATGCCGTGAATTCATAGGGAATGAGTTCCGGCAGCTCAGGGGCCTCTCCGTTGGTTCTCACACAGTGGCGCTTCTCTGGGTGGAGCAGATTGGCACTTCAGTTGAACCCACGTTGCCTTTCTCTTTGGCGTCCTTCTTCTGATTCTTTTCCTTCATACGTTTCGGGGAACTCTCTCAGCTCTTAGAGTGCTTAATCCGTTCACTACGTTCATCAGTTCTCTTGGCAAGAATCTTGTTTTTGTTTGTTTACTGCAATGCCAGAGGCATGCTGGGTAACCTTGTGGGCTCTTCCCAGTCTGCCATGGAAACATTTGGGGGATGTGCCTTTTGAGTAGCGCCCATTCCCTTGATGTCAACAATATCACCTGTCTTGTAGAGTCGTGTGCATGTGGTCAAAAGAACATTCCATGCTTTCTAAAAGGCCTAGAGAGCACATAGCAGTGCCTCTGCTCTTTTTCTTTCTGTTGGTCATTTTAGTGAATTACTAGAAGGTGGCAGACCTAGCCGGAAGGAAGATGTTAGTTATTGTTTAAGGTTAATTTTGCACCCACACTGCCTATTCTGTGCTGTGAGTCTGAGTAGGCAGAAGAATTATTGCTGGAGAATGGTGAGAGATTAGGAAGTGGGTCTTCGATAGGAAGAGTTTCCATCCCTGTTGTAGTTGGGTTTCTTCAAAACAGACTGACCCGGGGATTTGGGTGCAGTGCTTTACTTGGGTCACATGATCCCAGGCAGCATAGTGGGGAAGGAAGGAAAGAGATGAAAAGGTTTATTCATGAGCCAGTTACCATTGTGGGGCTCACTCCCAATGTCGGGGCTCTGGGAGACTGCACAGAAATTCCTCACAGTTGTCCTACTGAAAGGTGAGGATGATGGGGAATTTATATCCCAACTCTGCCGATCCTTGGTCAAGGGGTGCCCCTGGGAGTGCTCCTGGAACCCTTGGCTCTGTGGCCAACCATGCTTCTGCAGCCAACGAAAGCCCTTCTGGCAGGCGTCTGAGTCAGGAGGCAGGTGGCACATGTGGACCGTGTGGGGACTGCATGCAGAACCCATGGATGATTTCCAGGGTGGGGCAGGGCACGTAGTCATGCGGCGGCAGCAGCATCTGCTGCTCCTCCTCTGGCATTCAGGCACAGAATAAGAAAAGTGAATCCCACATCTTCATTTTCCCCCTGGGAGAAGTAGATTTGATTATTATTTAAAATTATTCATTTTCTCTCCCTTTAGGAGGATTAAACATGCCCACCCCACTGAGGGCAGGCTTGGCCATGTAACTTGTTTTGGCCAATGGAAGGAGAGGAGATTACAGGTGTGTCCCTTCCATCCTGTGGTCCCCCACCCTCCCTCTTCCTTCTGCCACAGACCAGTACAGGCATACCTTGGAGCTATTGTAGGTTCGGTTACAGATCACCACGATAAAGCGAATATCACAATAAAGCCAGTCTAATGAATTTTTTGGTTTCCCAGTGCATATAAAAGTTACATTTACACTATACTATGCTCTATTAAGTGCTAAAGCATTATGTCTAAAAAATGTACATACCTTAATTTAAAAATACTTTACTGCTAAAAAATTATAACCATCATCTGAGCCTTCGGTGAGTTGTAATCTTTTTGCTGATAAGGGATGTTGCCTCCGTGTGGATGGCTGCTGACTGACTGATCAGGGTGGTGATTGCTAAAGGTTTGGGTGCTGTGACACTTTCTTAAAATAAGACAGCAATGAAGTCTGCTGCATCAGTGGCCTCTTTCATGAAAAATTTCTCTTTAGCATGCAATGCTATTTGATAGCATTTTACCCACAGTAGACTTCTTTCAAAATTGGAGTCATTCCTCTCAAACTCTGCTGCTGCTTTATCAACTAAGTTTATGTAATATTCTAAATTCTTTGTTATTATTTCAACAATTTTCACAGCATCTTCACCAAGAATAGATTCCATCTCGAGAAACCACTTTCTTTGCTCATCTATAAGAAGCAACTCCTCATCCATTAAAGTTTTATCATGAGATCATAGCAATGCAGGCACATAATTCAGGCTTCACTTATAATTCTATTTCTTTTTTTCCTGTTTCCACCACATCTAAAGTTCCTTCTTCTACTGAAGTCCTGAAGCCCTCAAAGTCATCCATGAGGGTTGGAATCAACCTCTTTCAAACTTCTGTTAATGGTGATATTTTGACCTCTTCCCATGAATGTTCTTAATGGCATCTAGAACGGTGAATTCTTTCTGGAGTTTTTCAATTTATTTTGCCCAGATCCATCAGAGGAATCATGATCTATGGCAGCTATAGCCTTATGAAATATATTTCTTAGATACCAAGACTTGAAAGTTGCAATTACTCCTCAATCCACGGGGTGCAGAATGAGTGTTGTGTTAGCAGGCATGAGAACAATCTCGGTCTCACTCCATCAGAACTCTTGACTGACCAGGTGCATTGTCACACCAGGTGCACATCTCCATCAGAGCTCTTGACTGACCAGGTGCATTGTCAGTGAGCAGTAGTATTTTGAAAGGAATCTTTTCTTCTGAGCGGTAGAGCTCAACAGTGGGCTTAAAACATTTAGTAAACCATGTTGTAAACAGATGATCTGTTTTTCAGGCTTTGCTGTTCCATTTATAGAGCACAGGCAGAGTAGATTTTGCATAGTTCTTAAGGGCTCTAGGATTTTCAGAGCGGCAAATGAGCATTGCCTTCGACTTCAAGCCACCAGCTGTATTAGCCAAGAGAGTCAGCTTGTTCTTTGAAGCTTTGAAGTGAGGAAGGCATTGGCTTCTCTCTAGCTTTAAAAGTCCTAGATGGCATCATCTTCCAATATAAGGCTGTTTCACCTACATTGAAACTCTGTTGTTCAGTGCAGTCACCTTCATTAACGATCTTAGCTGAACCTTTTGCGTAATTTGCTGTAGCTTCCACATCAGCACTTGCTGCTTCGCCCTGCATTTTGTGTTATGGAGACAGCTTCTTTCTTTAAACCTCAGGAAGCAACCTCCGTCAACTCTTTTTTTTTTTCTTCTTTAGCTTCCTTACCTCTCTCAGCCTTCATAGAAGTGAAGAGACCTAGGGCCTTGTTTGGCTTAAGAGAATGTGGTTTGATCTTCTATCCAGACCACTAAAACTTTCTCCCTATCAGCAATAAGGCTGCTTCACTTTCTTATCATTCGTGTATTCACTGGAGTAGCACTTCTAATTTCCTCCAGGAACTATTCCTTTGCATTCACAACTCGGCTAACTGTTTGCCACAAGAGGCCTAGCTTTTGGCCTACCTTGACTTTCCATATGCCTTCCTCACTAAGCTTAATTATTTCTAGCTTTTGATTTAAAGTGACAGATGTATGACTCTTCCCTTCACTTGAATGCTTAGAGGCCATCGTAGGGTTATTCATTGGCCTAATTTCAATATTGTTGTGTCTCAGGGAATAGGGAGGCTGGAACGAGGGAGAGAGATACGACAATGGCTGGTTGTCAGAGCAGTCAGAACACACATGACATTTGCGGATTAATTTCTCCGTCTCATGTGGGCAAGGTTTGTGCACCCCAATACAATTACAATAGTAATATCGAAGGTCACTGATCACAGATCACATAAGATAATAATGAAAAAGTTTGAAATATTGCAAGAATTATCCAAATGTGACACAGAGACATGAAGTGAGCAACTGCTGTTGGAAAAATGGCACCGATAGACTTGCTCAATGCAAAGTTGCCACAACCCTTCAATTTGTAAAAAGCACAGTATCTGTGAAGCACAAGAAAACGAGGTGTGCCTGTTATGAACAAGATATGGACCAGCTCATCAGGATGGGTCCCAGAGCGAAGATGACATACAGCCAACCCGCAATGGATATGTGAACAAGAAATCTTTATGGTTGTAAGCCACTGAGGATTTGGAGGTGTTTGCTTTTGCTAACTTAGCTGGCTTATAGAAGCAGTGATTTATCTGACTGGTGATTTGGGAGGAAGAACTGGACATGGCTCGGCTCAGCTTCTTCTTTGCTCTCCTTACATCTGCTGAACTTTGGTGAGCTTTCTGCCATGCAGTAAGGGACCTATCCCTGTTGGGGGCCCTGCAGTTTTCCAGTTATGCTAGTGGCTTGGTGGTCGAGTTTGTCTGATTCAAGAGTGGAAGCTCATAGCACATCCATTTGGCTGCACACTCAAACCTAGTGTTTATTAGTCATAAACTAAACATGTTGATTTCCTCTCTCTGTCTCTCGGGTCTGTCTCTAAATTGGTTCCTGACTTGATAGGGAAGAGAGATGCTATTTGTTGAGCCCTTTAAAGCCCCAGAAGTCTTTCTGCTTGATTCCCAGTCTTAGAGATAGAGTGGCTTTTTCCAGCGTATTGGCTTCTGCCTGCCTCTCATTGTGGCATTTTCCATGCTCAGCTTCATTTTGTACATTAATATCAATAATAAATAGGAATTGTAACCTTACTGTTGTATGTTTGTGAACATGTAGAGGGCAAACTTACTGAGGGTTCTGGCTGATAAGCACCGTTTTAAGTCACAGAAGTGAGAATGGGCATCGGTACATGCCTCCTGGAAAATTATTTCCACCTTGCATTCTCATTATTCCCTTCTTTCGTTTTTCTTTTTTCTTCTCTTTTCTTTATCTCTCCTTTATTCTTTCTCATAAAACTTAAAATAATAAATGTCCTGCATTTAACCAGAGTCGATAGGTTAATGGATTTTCATTCTGTCAGTCATTTCTTATTAAGCATCTCAATATGCCAGATTAGGCCAGGCTGGTTGAAAGAAGGGATTTGATATATCATTTTTGTTTTCTACCCATCACTCTCCTTCAATATCAAGCTTTGACTATTGCCCAAAGATTATACTTAGTGTTTTCTTAGAATTTGTGCACCTTCAATTTTATGCACCTTCAGTTTCATAGATTTTAATCAAAGCGGTCAAACTTCCGATTCTTAATCTCTGATCTTTTGTGCATTGATTATGAGGTAGAACAATATTTAGGTATTTTATTAGTCAGAGGAAGTAATATGAACTGCTGTAAAATACACACACACAAACCTTAACCTCAGTGGCTTAACACAATTAACTTTCATTTCCTGCTCACATCACCGTCTGTTGCTGGTGAGGCAGCTTCTTAGGTGGCTTCTTGGGCAGCTCTCCTCCAATTGATGACTCAGGCATTCAGGCTCTTTTCCTCTTGCGATGTTGCTGTACTTAGCTCATGGTCTCCACAGCTGCTGTGGTGGAGAAAGAAAGAGCTAGAGGATTGTCAGGGATGTTTGCAGGGGCCCGGCCTATAAGTTGGCCTTTATCACTTTGCCCATATTCCATTGACCTGAATGTCGTCACACGTCCCTGTCCTATCTGAAAAGGAGGCTGAGAACTGTCTCCCTGTGTTTGCAGGAGGAGGAAACGGTACAGAGATCGTCTTTGCCACAGAAATATGAACATGTTCTTTCTTCCCCGTCTCCCAGGTATCTTCCACTATTCACACCCTCCCTTCCTTTCAAGATGAGAGCTATTGCAGTAGAATTGCAAAGAGAAAGAACAGTGAGACTGAGCTTTTGAATTTCCAAATAGACTTTGAAATGTACGGCCTGAGAAGAAAGTCTCTGTGTTCTGAAAGCGTGGTCTTTTTAACTCCCAAAGTCTAAACGCTGCATGACTCTGGTCATAAAATCCTTGCCCTACAAAATTTAGAGGTTTTTTTTGTCAGAATCAGAACCAGTCAGGCCAGTCTTGTGCCTCCCACCTAGAAGAGGCAAATGTTGCAAGGGCTGATTAGAGAGAGGCAGCTGTGAAGAGAGCTAGAGCCTCATGGGGAGCTCTGGAGGACCCCTGCCTCCTGGCTCTTCCTAAATGGAGCCTGGGGAGACAGAGGGAGAAACAGAGCTCCAGGATGGTGTGGCATCTGGAAGGAGAGGAGATCTGCCCCTCCTCTCCCATCGGAGGTCCTGGAGGGGGCACATTTGCAGTGTTCCCCTCCAGTAAGGGTATGAGGAGTTAGGGTCACCTCCTGGGTGTGTCCACACAGCAGGGGCCAGAGACGGCTGAGCAGTGTGGGAGCAGCCAGGGTTTTCTCATGCCCTTGAAAGAGGTGTGAAACCTGTAAGACAGAGCCTTTCCCAGAGAGGCCCTGGGCAGGCTGCACTCGGGGTAGATGGAGGACTGAAGAGCAGATAAGACAGCTCAGTGGAGACCTGTCGGGATCAATATGACAGCCAGACCAGGGCTCAGAGAGAGACACCTGAGCAGGTGCCAGCAGGGACACTAAAGACCCAGTGCCTTGATAAAACAAAGATCCAGGAACTTATGCCCCAGATGGAATGCAGGATCAAGATAGTTAAATTCCATTTAAGAAACCAAGAAGTTAAACTTGTTTTGTTTCGTCTTCCTTAGGAGATTTGTAGCTACCCAAACTAAAACACCCTAAAAAGTCCACAAATCACGGTGAGGCATGAAAGGGGCTGTGGACTTGAAGTAGAGGGATGGAGTTTTTTTTTGTCACCATTCTGTGTGACCTTGAGCCTGTCATTTCACCTCTCTGGAGGTCAGCTTCTCATTTGTGAAATGAGATGCAGCAGTACCTGCTTCGTGGATGTGTTGTGAGGATTAAATACAAAAAAAATAAAAAGCACCTAGTTTAGGGGCTGGGCGAATATCTGAACCTTCTCTGCCTTTTCCTGCTGAGGTCATTTTTAATTTCAAAACACCATAATTCTTTGTGGAAAAGATGGATACACTAGCTAATGTATACTGGCGCCTGGAAAATAAAATAAAATACCTTCCCCCACTCTGTAAGGAAGCAATAAAAACCTAGGAGGAGGCACAAAACAGACAATGAAAACCCGACTTGAGAGCAGGGTGGGGGTAGGGGGCAGGGTGAGGGCGGCAACTGCACTAAATGAAAAACAACAACTCAATACCCTGCTATCATCCTTCATCAAACTACAGAAATAGAAACCAGACAAACACATTATGTGAAGGGCAAAAGGGTTGGCAAGGTTCTCGCCCATAGGAAAAACCCAGGTTCAATAATGCCATGAGCAGAGGGAGTTAGGGAAGTGAGGTCAAATCAATAGTGGGGTTTGTGTTGAAAAGGCGGGTTTTATAGTCCTAATGAGGCTTAAAACACCACACACGTTCCTCTTTTGCTAAACTCACTTTCTCATTAGGCTCTGTATCTGCTACGGATCAGCCAGCCACATGGCAGGAGTCACTTCCACTTCCTCTGGCCAATGAATTATCAGGGGTATTCTTTGTCTTTCTTTTTTTTGGGAAAAGAAAGCTCTTGACTAGAAATGCTGTCTTCTATTTATATCTACTCCTTTCTCTGATTAGAGGGATGATAAATTTGGGGGAAGGCCCCACCAGGCCCAGAGTGCTCTGTCTTCATTTAGAAGAGTACATGGTTAAGACAGCATTCTAAGATCATCTCCTCTGCTCTGGGTCTTTATCTCTTGTTCCAGGGGGAGTATGAGGTCTAGGGCTGTGTTTTTGAATATTTTTAGGATTGTTGGAATAGCCACATATGTTAGGCTCGGTGCTTGGTGCTAGGGACGCAAAAATCAAGTAAGGGATTAATTAAGAAAGTGCTCATGTTCTCAAAGAGCTTATAAATACGGAGATTTACACCACCAGCTTGTCTGATGGCTGTCGATAACCAGCATACTGAGTTGATAATAAATGGTGTTTGAATAGATCTTTTTAGAGATCTATTGTCTCCTATAGGCCCATGGTAGCCCTGTGGCTAGGTGCTCTGGCATCCACTTACCTCTCTCATTCAGGCTTAGTTTGAGGACCACAGCTGATCCTTACTCCAGTCTTGTTTCTCTGACCCCAGTGCTGTATCCCATTGGAGTTTTCTCCTGGTGAACAGTGCTGAACTCCTCCTAAGCCCTGTAGACCCAATGGATTTGCTCAGTGTTTAGCAGACACCATATCCTGGGAAACTGCTTCTCATTTTTAAAGACCCAGATCAAACATAACATTCTCAGTGAAGCTTGTCCTGTTTTCCTCAAGCAGGGGGAGTGACATCTTCATGTATGCTCCTATAGCTTTTGGCACATATAATAATCATATTAATAAGAATAATAGGAGTAATAATAGTAGTGAAAAGGTCTGAGTTACCATTATTGAGTGTGTCTATGAGCCAGGTGTTATGCTAAGTGCTTTACATGCATTATTTAACGTTCAAAAGAACCCCAGGGGAGATACTATTATTATCCTTGGTTTATAGATTGTATCAACAGCTGAGTTAGGCTGCATGTAGAAACCTGCCCACAAGGGCTTACCCAAATTGGAACTTATTTTGCTCAAATAACAATAAATTAGAGGTAGAGAGGCCGGGGCTGGTATGGTGGCTCCGAAATATCATTCTTAGCATGTAGCTTTGTTACTGTGGAGACAAGATGTGTGCTGTTTTTCCAATCTGTGTTCCAGGCAGGAGAAAGGGCAAAGGGCAAAGGGCAAAGAATGAGGGCAAAGAGCTTTTCTTTTTGTGGTTTTGTCTTATCAGGAGGTGATGCTACCCGCTTCCTACTTCTAGCTGGCCAGAACTGTGTTATGTGGCTACCCTTAACTGTCAGGGAGCTTGAGATTTTTATATACTTTTTTTCTCTTTTTAAAGCTGGGAAGATTTCTGCCCTGAACAAAAGTGGGGTTCTGCTAGTAAAGAATAAGAAGAGAATGTGTATTGGGTTGGAAACTACCAGAGCTTGTCACACAAATGAAGAAACTGGGCCTAAGAGATGTTAAGGATCTTGCACAAGGTCAAACATATGGCCAAGTCAGGCTCAAACCCATGTTTGATACCAGAGTCCATGTTTGGGACCACTACGAGGGATGATCTCCTTGTCATGATGCATTGTAATTGTCTTTTTATTAGTTTATCCTTTCTTCCCTAGACTGTGAGCTCCTTGGTACCAGGAATCAATTTTGTTCTTCTTGGTATCCCAGACTCTTGCCCATAGTTTGTCAAATGGATAAATGAATAAATGTTGGGACTTCAATAGTTTCTGCAGCTAAAAGTTCTTTCTAGGAAAATATTCTTTAATTGCCTATTTCTCTATAATATTTTATAACCACCTGTTCTCAAAGAGGTGGGTGCAGATGTATGTGAAAGAAATGATCCTGGTGTTTGTACTACTATGGGCACATTTGGCCCCTTCTATTTATAGGCTTCTATTTTCTCTCTCCCTAAATGCTTAATGTTTGTTTACAGGGCAGGGTTCAATTTCTCTTTGTTCTGCCTGGTCATTCAAACATTCCTATACCACACTGCTCTATTTTTTAGGGACATGCGTGCTACTTGAATAACAATAATTTGAGTCACAAGCAGCCCCCATCCTAAATCTCATTTCTTGCTGGGTCATGGACCTAGCATTATTTAGATTTCAGTATTTTGTCAAGGAAGGTAGAGAGGGGAGACAAATTCTTCAGATGGCAGTTTAGTAAGTAAAATTTTCAGAAAAATCAATGATGTCCCTAAGTGAAAAAAAAAAGGCATTGTTGTTTTATAGGACACCAGGAAACATCCTGATTTTTCTTCAAAGCCATAATGCTCATGCCCAGTTGCACAGGATTAAGCACCATCTGCTATGGGGTACTGCCACCTGGAGACCCCAGACTTAGGTCGGGACTGTCTAATTCAGCTCATTAACAAGCTTGCAGGAACTCTGACTTCCAACTTGATGGCCCAGATAGTGTTAGCAGATGCCTGGACTTCTCTTTCCAGCCCCTAACCAGTAGTTTACTGTCACTAAACAAATTGGATGATAAATATTTACCACTTATTAAGCGCTATATGTTAAGCGCTGTGCTCAGTGCTTTGTCTCCTTTAATCCTTAGAACACTGTGACTATTATTGTCATGTACAAACAAGGAATATGAGGCTTAGTGAACATAAATGACTTTATGCAACATAATGGTTCCACTAAGGGGTGACTTGGGGAGATTTGTCTGCCCATCTTAATCTCTAGCAGTCCCTCCCCCCGACCTCCACTACTTTATGTAATTTATTTTTTAAAAATTTATTAGATAGTTAAATTAACTTAGAGAAATTTTTTTTAAATTTTAATTCTTCAATTAGAGTTGACATTTGATATTATTGTATATTTATTTCAGGTGTACAGCATAGTGCTTAGATATTTATATAATTTATGAAGTGACTCCCTCAATTAGTCTAGTACTTTATGTAATTTAAAAAACCCAATAATAGTGATAATGATATCCTTTGATCTTGACAAGGAACATCTTTTCTCACTCTCATTTAAAATGTGAATAAAATGATAATGGTAAAAATAATAATAGCTAACATTTATTGAGTGTTACCATAGGCCAATCTGTTCAAAGTTCTTACTGTGTGATAACTCATTGAATCTTTACAATAATCCTTTTAATAATCCTCACAATATTCTAATTTTCAGATGAAGAAATAGAGACATAAAGAGGCTAAGTAGCTTTCACAAGGCATCATAACTTGTAAGTGGCAGAGCTAAAACTTGGCTATTTTTATTGCTCTATGACACGGCCTAGGTAAAAACAATGTTCTTGCTATGAAAACTCAGCTTCAAGACAAGTCCTTCAGTCCTCCCAACCAGTTGGCAGGCCCTAAATCTCTTCTACATAGAAATTCTTAAGTGGTCACTGGTCCACCATCACATGGTCAACAAGTGGTAAAGCTTGGACTCAAACCTGGGTTGGTATGACTACAAAGCAAGGATCTTTACCATTGTACTGTTCTAGCCCTAGTTAGGTTAAACCTAAGTTCAAAGGATAAATCATAGACCCATTTGGAAATGACCTTATAAATCATCTAATTCATGGGCAGTGAACACACAATGTAATATACAGATGATGTGTTATTGAATTTACATTTGAAACCTATATAATTTTATTAACTGTTACTCGGATAAATTTAATAATAATGAAAAAAGAAATCCTGTAATTCGAGTTTCTCAGTCTCAGCACTATTGACATTTGGGCTGGATAACTGTTCTGAGGACTGTCCTATTGATCACAGGATGGTGAACAACATCCCTGGCCTCTACTCACCAGATGCCAGCAGCACCCCCTCAGTTGTAAGGATCCAAAATGTCTCCAGATGTTGACAAATGTCCTGGGGGTCAGAGGAAGGGACAAAATTGCCCCTTGTTGCGAACCACTGATCTAAACCATCTCCTCATTTTACAGGCGATGGAGCAGGGGTCCAAAGTAACCTGTTTAAACTAGTTAGTAGAATCCAGGTCGTTCAGGCAACATAATTGTATCTCTACAATGTGCAGGATGCCCTCTTGGTCCTTATAGTCTGGTAGGAGAAAGAGCTATTGAACAGATATCTCTAATTGCACAAAGTCGATAAACAAAGTGTTACACTGGCAGCAAGGTGTAGAGACAGAGACTATGATATGGTGATCTGAGATCTGGATCTGCCACTTTTTATCTGCAGGGCTTAACCGAGATCCACGTCCATCAATAATGTAATGGAGTTCTTGATATCTACCTATACCATCAGCTTCAAAACGGGTATGTGAACGTACTGTGCAAACTCTAAAACTCTTAAAAACATCAGGCATTACGAAGATGATCAAGAAGGTGATAATAAAATTATTATGATTAGAGTAAAAGCTTTTAGACTTGGGGAAAGCCATGTAGTGGTGACTTCATTCCTGGACCTTCCAACTCGAGAGGCTCATTCTTTTGCAGGGTAGGAAGCAGGCAAAGTGCCCCTTCTCACAGCGTGCCCCTACTCTTGCGAGTAACCAACACGGTCCTCAGGTCTCTTAAGCCCCGCCCACCCAAGGCTGTGGCCCCGCCCTTAAAGAAAACATACTCCGCCCCCTCCATGCTGGCTGGAACTCCGTCCGCGCGGAGCCTCCAAGACATTCCCTCGCCGGTGCCGGAGATTTCCGAACTTTGCCGATCTCTCCCTGGCCACCTTCGGGCGCGCGGAGCGCAGGCAGCGGAGATTGCCGAGGGGCGCTGGCCCCGCCCCCTCCGCGGGCTCGGCCGCCGCCACCCCCGCCGCAGCCTCCCGCGCGGGCTGGAGTTCCAGATCCCGGTCCCTCCCTCCTTCTTTCTCTCTCCCCGCCTTCCCGGTGCTGCCACAGTGGCGGGTCGGAGGATCCCGGCCAGTCAGCTCTTTCCTGCCTCGAGCCCCTCCTCCCCCCAAATAAACACCCCTCCCCACGCCTCGGGAACCCGGACCGCCCCCTTCCTCCCTCGGCCCAGCGTGTTGTGAGGGACAGTGTGAGGGAGCGGGCGCGGGCCGGCGGGCGAGCTCCGTGAGTGTGAGAGGCGGGGCGCGCGGCGGGCTGGGCCAGGGGTCGCGTGTGCGCGTGGGGGCGCGAGCGAGTGCCCTTCGCGACCCGCCAGCCGCTCGGAGCCGAGAACCCAGCGAGCGACGAGCGCCGACCGCCAGTCGCAGAGGGGCGCCGGGCCCGCGCGCGCGCACGCACGCACGCACGCGGGGGCGGGGGCAGGCGCGCGCCCGCCTGTCGCGACTGTCGGGGCCGAGGCCCAGGGGGGAGGTGGCCTGTCGCGGGTCGCCCGGCTCCCGGAGGCGAGGGGGGCGCGGGCGGATGGCGGAAGGCGCCCAGCCGCAACAGCCACCTCAGCTCGGGCCCGGCGCCGCTGCCCGGGGGATGAAGCGGGAGTCGGAGCTGGAGCTGCCAGTGCCCGGAGGGGGAGGAGACGGAGCCGAGCCCGGCCTGAGCAAGCGGCCGCGCACCGAGGAGGCAGCGGCCGACGGCAGCGGCGGGATGCAGGTGACCGCGTGGGACGGACGTCCCGTTACGGCGGGGGTGTTGCGCGGGGCCGGGCGGGCGGCCCGGGGCTCCCGGGGCTTTGAGGTGGGAGGGCTTCAGGGATCTGGGCTTGGAAGTGGGAGGGGGCCGGTCGGGGCCTGGTTGGAAGGTGGGGCGAGCCCCGGCTTGGAGGCGAAGGGTGCCGAAGGATCGTGGTGTGTCCACGAGGATCCTGATTCTCGAGGGAAGGGCGGCGAGACACAACGCATGGATAGGTTTTAGGGGGGAAAATCGACATGGTGGAGATGGATTCCATTTCTTCAAACCCTTCCTTAGTTCCTTGGGGTGCAGTGGAAGCCGAGAGATCCTGGGAAGGAGAGATCTCTGCTGCTCAGAGAGTCTCTGGACTGAGTCGATGACGAGGGGACAGTGGTGGGAACCTCCCAAGAAGGAGTACCTTTTGGCAGCCTTGGACACACAGTGGGATGGGGAAGGGGAGTGGCATATAAAGGAGAGGAATGAAAAGCGAGAAAACTCCTCGAGAGCCCAAAGGGGATGTGGCTCAGATTGTGGGTTAAATCAGTTACACGAGGAGTGAGAGGAGAAGTATAAGGGGTTTGGTAGTGGTGTGGGGACACCATGGTGCTCAGCCACATTAAGTTTGAGGAGCATGCTGCAGAGTATGAAGAGAGACACGCAGGACATGTCCCTCCTGTACTTTGTCAGTTGCATCTTACATAGCTAGGGTCTTGACTAGCTCTTTAAGGTCCTGGGATATGCAAGAAAATTTATAGGGCTATTAGAAGACTGGGTTCTGAGTTGTGGACTCAAGGATAAGTAAGCTGGTTGATTTGGGTAGGGAAGGGTAAATGTAGTGATGATGTCAGTTGACTTTGTAATTTGAGGAAGAACGTGAAACCTTAACAGGTTTTAGGATTTGGTCTCTGTTCAGAAAATACTTGCTATGAAATGGTGGGGGGTGGGGCTCACCTACTAGCAATTGTTTAGACATCTGCCTAATTCTCTCAGAATCGTGGAATGTTAGAAAGGACCAGAGGCTTCATCTTTTCCACAGGTTCTTAACCTGGATAGACTTGGAAGATTCTTATGCAGAATAGTTTACCTGCAACTGCACTTTTTGGTGGGGGAAACTCGGCACTTTTCTTCCTTTCACTCTCTCTTTCTTTTTAGAGTGGATTCAGGTCCCCAAATGTTTTAACTACCTCATTTTATAGATGAGGACGTCAAGAGAAGACTAGTGACTTGCCTAAGGCCACCCAGATAGCTGGTAATAAAACTAGAACTGGAAGCCTAGTCTTCTAATTCCTATTCCTGTGCTCTCTCCATTACACCACTCTTGGAAATCTCTGCAGTGCTAAAAGACTTCCTGTGCCCTGCTCCTGCTTTTCAAGGCTCTGCCTGACTTCCTGTGTTGGAGACGGAGCCGTATTTAAGCCTGGCATGTTTGCTGTGTGCTCCTTGGTCTTCTTTGCAGAGGCCACTGTGTTACTTCTGTTGAATTGGATAAAGTGATCCTCTTGGTGTTTATTTTTGAATTATTTTGTTTTGTTTGCCTGCTTTTGTTCTCCATTAGAACTCTGTCGGCCAGAGCGTTTGTGAGAAAAGTGCAGGGCCATGGAGAAAACAGAGGAGTATGGGGAGACTTCAGGTGAGGTGGGTTAATATTGGATGATAACCCACCTCACCTGAAGTATGTTCTGCTTGGAGTGTGCATATATCTGTGTATGTCTGTGTTCATTGTTTCTGTCAGTCATAGTTAACAGTACGACTCCTTCCCCTTCTTTTTTCTCCTGGGGCCCATTATTTGCTGGTTGCCTTCAAATTGGCTAAGGACAGTAATATTTGGAAGTAGATGGTGTATAGGGACTTTGCTGTATGCAGAGGAAGGAGTGGATTAGGTCCTTTGGGTACAGATGGACAACTTAGAACTATCCCACAGAGAATCTTTTTTTCACTCTGTGTTTGTGGATCTTTATTTATTTTTCACTTTATGCATTCTCATTGTAGTTCCAGAACACCATGCCACACAGGTATTCATATCATCCTTTTTAGTCCCTTGCCTTAAATTAGCCATATGGCTCTGGGAAAATCCCTTCTTTTCTGGCGTCTGTTTCCTTAGTTTGTACAAGATGATTTCTAAGTTACCTTCTAAAAAATATGTCAAGTTCCCTGACATTGAGGTACTTGGTGTTTACAATCTAGGTGGGAAGACAAAATGAATGAAAAGTTAAATAAAAAGTGTGTGTGTATAAATACATATATTTACATATATGATTTTTTTTTGTAAGTTCACAGAAAATACCACAGAGTAGATGCATGTCCAAAGGCATTGCATAATTTAGAGCCAAAGTGTGCAGAAGATTTGTGCCACTGGATCCAGAAGATGGAGATGGTCATTTTTGCTGAAATGGTCAAGAAAGGCTTGATAGGTTAAAATTTGATGTATAATTGGGAGTAAAGGAGAAATAATGTTCATGAAAAGGTAAAATTTAAGCCTAGGTGACCTACACTTCTCAGATGTTCTTGTATCATTCTGAGAATAATTACAGAATATTTAATATTCATTTTATCGAGCAGCTGCTATGTGCCAGGCCCTGTTTTAGACCCTAGGAGATACGGTAGTGAACAAAACAAAGACCCTGGCCTCATGGAACTTACATCCTAATTGAAAGAGACAGACAGTAAAGAAACGAACAGCTATTTTTAGGTGGTGGTAAGTGCTAATATAAAAGAAAAATAAAGCAGATAAAGGGATAGAGCGTGATGAAGAACATAGTCAGGGAAGGCCTCTCTGATAGGTGACCTTTGAATGAAGTGAAGGAAGGGCCATTTAGATAGTGCAGCAGTATTAGGAGATGATATCAGGTGTAGATATGCGTATAGCCGAATGTAAATATACATGTTAAAAATCTTAGTTTAGCAGAACTTTTTGGTATACAGGTTTGTCTTAAAGCATGTGTTTTTTTTTTCTTACAACTCAAATGGAGTTTTTCTGAGGCCACAGCTCCTTCCGAGAAGCCTTCCCTGACAGTTTGGTTCACACCAGTCAGACCCTCTACCTCCTTTATATCAGTGCTGAATTGTGCATCACATGTATCGTCCTTTAATTGTTTTATTATTTTTGTTTCTCTAGTGAGACTCTGAGCTTTTAGAAGACAGGACTGTATTTTCTTCGTATTTATTCTTAACAATACCTAATGGTTTGGGGTACATAGTAAGTGTTCAATGGCTGTTAAGTTGAAGTTGAAATTTACTTTTTTTACATATGATTAACGGATAGGAAAAAAATCATGAAATTCAGATGCGAGAGACCTTCATGAAATTCTTCAATCTTTTGAGTGTCAAAGGTTTACCCCTTTTCTACAGGAGAAAGTAATTTACTGGGGTTAGGCTGCTTATGAAGTGGAGCTGCACCTCTAAGCCACAGAGTCCAAAGTGAACTCTGGTGAGTTGCAGCCCCTAAGCTTTTGGAGTAAAGCATGACTTCTCAAAGAGTCTGGTACTTACTGTTAAAATCCTTAGGCTGACAAGGAACCCTAAGGGAAAGGAAGGGTTAGTCCTTTTAAGGGCAGGATCCAGAAGCTTTATGTGCATGGAAGAGGAGTCAGCATAACCCTGGAAATAGTACAGAAATAGATAACCCTGAATCACGGAGTAGGAGAGACAAATTCAACTTGAAAACTGGAGTATGGTTTGAGAAATGTTAAAGAAGGTACTTGGCAGTATTGTCCTCTAACCTGGTGGAAGTTTAAATGAGGCACATGTATAGATGTTAGAGGTTCATTTCACTTTGCAAGTCTGATATATATGAAAATTGGTCTTTCTGAAACATACTTGGGAGTGAATTCTTTTGGTCAGCCTTTCTAGTGAATTAAACAATTTAACAAAAATTCAATTTTTGTGCAGTTTTCCAGGAACCTAGCTGCTGTGTAAGCAAAGGTGCACCTTAATTATTATTTATAGCTTTCAGCAAACTTTACGACAGTGAAATGTTGCTCTGTGATTACTATATGGCTAACACTGTCGGAGCGGTAAATATTGCAGATGCAGAAACTGAGGCACGGTCACATAAAAATTACTAATTTTTTTTAAGCCTTACAAGGAAGACCACGAGTATAAAACTGGGAATGTCTTTGAGAAAGAGAAATTTCAGATCTGAATTCAAAGTAGAATTATTCTTCAGGGCAATTAAAGAAATTAGCCTGAGTTAAATTTGTCTCCCAGCTCCCTCTCCCATTTTCTAGCCACCTTGTCATTTTTTTCTCTATCACACTGACATGTGAACACAACAGAAGCTAACTAGAGATTTAACTTTGATATAAAGCAGACTGGTGCAGACAAGCCTCGAGATTACAGGGCTGGAGAAGGAAATTCACTGTACTACTTAGTGTAAACAAGATGTTGCTAGTGAATTACTTGTTTGATATCTTTCAGGCCTTCAGTTTGATGTCAGACTTTAATTGTAGAAACAATAAAGAGTCATTTTAGTGAGTAGACATGTTTGAATTTTTGTTGATATGCATTTATAAAGCATAGTGAATGTCGTTATTCTGGGGCAGATGTACACTTCCTTCAAAGATAGAGAAGAGCATCGAGATGATGGAAAGGAAATGGCAATAATTGGAGCATGAGCAAACAGATGGATTGAGGGATGGCGAGTGCATTTGGTGTTTTAGGTGGCCCCTAGGAGTATTGGGTTTCTTATTCTTCTACCCTACAGCCCAAATACAAGCAGGCAGCTTACATGGCTAAGGTTTCATTATCTAATCCATCACAGATCAGCTTCAATAAGCCCATTGGCTGGTGCTGATCTAGTTAGGAGGGTAATGCAAAGCTGCTTGAGCCAGGATTGGGGCAAATCGGATCAGAACTGCCAAGTGAATCCTGGACCTATTTCTGTAATTTGGGTGGGGAAAGTAGTTTGAGGGTGGGAGGGAGAGAGGGAGAGGGGCGGAGAAGAGAGAGCAAGCGAGCAATCAGCTACATATTTTTCCACAAATGTCTTAGGGACTCTGAGAGGAAAGTGTATGGAGGGTTTAGTGTATTTCTTTGGAGTATAGACAAGTTGCTTTATTTCAGTATGAACATTTTTTGGTCACTAATGCTCAAGAACGACCTTTTTTAGTAGCATTTGGAGATTCCAGTTGTGATCAGTCAATTATGACATCTCTGAGTGATCCCTTAATTTGAGACGATTTGGATCTCCTCTCAGTTTTTAAAGGGGAGGTATTGTTATTACTATTTTTACCAACCTTAGTGTGTAATTGTATTTGTTACCCATATATTTTTGAAGTTTGGTATAGTGAAAGAAACACTATTGCAGATTTTTCATATTTGGTTTGAATCTTGGCTCCTCCACTTACCAACTGAATGACCTTTGGCAAAATATTTAACATCTGAACAACTGTTTACACATCTGTGAACTAAGAGAGTTAATACACACTCTAATGAGCTGCTACGATGAGTGACTGAGATTATTTAAAGTGCCTGTCTTGGAACCCAGCAGTAAATCTCAATTTCTTGCCTCCCTTATAACCTGCTGTACAGCACTCAGTGAGTTCCTGCTTACTGCTTGATTAGCATGGAGTGGTTAACGCACTTCCGATTGATTAAGTGCCACAGTTGGGAACTATTAGAGATGAGCAGTGTGTTAAACTGGGAAACCTAATTGCTTGTCATCTTGGTGGAGGAAGAAAATGGATCTGGTCATTGTGATCTCTAGAGGAAGAGGAGACATTCACTTCTCTGCTAAGGACTGAAAGGAGTACTGAAGTATCATGGCGCCTGGCTTAGGCATGTGGACATTTCTTGGAACCTGTGGGATCTCTACTGGGAGTGTGGGCGACAGATGCACTGGCTGTTTTGGTGGTATGTTGATGCAGAAGCAGTGAAAATGTCATTTGTTTCAAATTTTAAAAGGTTTGTTGCATCAATTGGCAACTTTTTCTCATTTTGGTTTGTAGAAATTCAGCTGGGATGCCTTTGTCTCTTTCCAGTCTCTTTAAACCCACTCTCCAGACTACTAACAGCCATCCATCTAAAAGAGCTTAAAATCATTTGATAGCTAGTCTTTCACTTCAAGATAAAGTCCATCCTCTCTTGGTGTTCCAGGTCCTTTTGGTCTGACCTCTTTCCGCCTGCCTTTTTAGCCTCATCTCTTTCTACACTCCACCTCCAAGTTCAGGGGCTTGGTTTCCTGAGCACACCGCCACCCTGGCCAATTCATCTCTCTTGTTTCCATTCAGCCTGACTTTGCTGCCTCATATCTTCTGTAAGGCTCAGTCTTCAAGATTCAGTTGGGATATTGATTCCTCCTGGATGCCTTTTGTGTCTGCTCCTATCCCTCTCATATTCTTTCTGGTTTCCAAAACCTAATGCTTATAGCTCTGTTTTAGGACTTTTTAGATTAACATTTGTTCATGTGTCTGCCCTTCCACTCCTACTCAGACTGTGAGGTCAGGGGATCCTTTGGGGTCCGTAGGATTTAGCACTGTGCCTGGGGCTATGGTTCTTGTTGAATTGAACTTTGTCTTCCAGTTCCTCAGCTGAGTCCTGCAGATGGCTTTAATTATTTCTCCACATTTTCCCTGGGGGGGTCTGGCCCTTGGTCTGCTTTCCTGCTCAAATGGAGACTGGGTGTTTTGGGATTCGTGAATGGTACCTGATCTTTTCGTTGATATTGGGTTAAAGGTGAGAGAGGGGGTCTTTGAAAACAGAAGCTGGGGTGGAATTTAACTGCTGAATGTGCTGGGTGAGCATGGCAACCTGATGTTTGGTTTCCTGTGCTCAGATATTAATTGAGTGCACGTGTGTGTGTAAAAGTGCCTTTGTGATGGTGTGGTTAAGGAAAATAGAGGAACCACACAAGTAAGGGGCAATTTGAGCTAACTGGTTCCAGTTCATTGGAGCAGGCTGTTGATCTAGCTTCTACAGTGCTGCTGAGAGATTCTAGAGTGTTGCAGTTGGATGTATTACTGCTATTTGGGTCTAAGCCCATTTGATCAACTGTGGACCTTAACCTTTCCCTTTTCAACCAGCGAATTTCATAAGCTATTATAGCTTGTTTTTATGAATGCAGGAAAAGTACTAAATTGAGACACCTCACAAAATACATGCTATTTTTCAGATTACTCATTGGATATGCTTGAAAATGAGGAAGCTTGACACATTTCTTTTAAATCTCAGCTTTAGAGATTCATAAAATTATTTTATAGGTATCATCTCTCATTGATTGGCCTTTGATCTCCTCACCTTCTGTATAACCCTTGCCTGTTCTCCAGCCTGGAGGCTTCTCTTGCTAGTTTAGTTGGGGCCTCTTTACAGGTGAGTGGGTATACTTTGTTGTGCCTCTGGCTTTTTGGATTCTAAATGAATAAAGCAGGTTCAGAGAAGGGAATGAGAGCGAGCCGCCAGTAATATCACTTCCTTCTGACGTGTCCTGCACAAACGTGGCATCTAGAAATTTCAGCTGAGGATTCAAGGCACAGGACACATGATAAATACCACTTATGAAATAGATGACAATTTTGAATTGCCAAATAATAATAGTTCAGTAACTACTTAAAAACCTATTTTCCCAAGGGTAGAAACCGAGCCTTTGAATTTTAGATTTCCACATGAGTGTGTTCAACCATAATACTTCGGTTTTTTAGGGACCAGACAATACCCTAGTATGTGGGATTTTTCCATGTAGAGGCTAGTCCCTTGGTTTCTCCTTTGCTGAGGAAAAGAGATTTTGCCCTGAGTATTGTATATTTTATTCCAAGGATGTGGTTTTGAGGAGGCATACTGTTTATTTTCCTTTTTAGCCACATCGATTTTGTCAGATCCTAATTGGAAATATCACAGGCAAAGCATGATTTATCGAGAGGGATGGGTGGAGGTAGCTGTGGGACTGTCTGCTCTGGGGTTTGGGGTCGGGGCAGCAACTACACTGGTAGAACTAGAGGAACTACAGACGTGGTCTGGGGGCGCTTCGGGGTGTGAATGTGGACTCCAGCTGCTGCTTGAGTTGGAACACTTGGAACAGAGGCTCATGGGAAATTCTTCCAATTGCTTTTTTTGAGCAGCTTTTTCCTCTGCAAATTGGCAGCTGTTTGGAGGAGGGGGGTGTTAATTGCTGTCAGCCAGGATGATTCCCAAAGCAGACCTATATGGATTTCATTTAGGGATTTATTTCATGGGTGTGTGGCTTGTTCTGAGTCAGGAGGACATTGGCTCCATTTTCCTGGAAGTTGGTGGGCTTCAGTGAGCCTGCTCTATTTATCTTGGGCTGTTAGGCAAGTAGAAAAGCAGCTGCATAGTTAGCCCTTGTTGCTTGGAACTTAGTTTCATAGGTCATCTTGTCTTGTGGATTTTTATACAGTCCCATTTACAGCCTTAAGTTTTTTTTTACCCCCTCTGCACTTCAGTGCTCCACAAAAATTGTGAGGAGAGTAGGTAATAATTTCTGGTAGAAAGCAGGAATTGTTTAGCTCCTTCCCCCACTTTCTTCTCTCATCTCCCCACTTTCTTACTCATCTCCCCCCACCTTTCCACCCTCCATTTCTTTGCAAAAGAATCTGCAAATGAGGTTGCTTATCCTCTAATCAGACTAGCTTGTCCCCTAATCAGTCTGAATATGTATGTGGCTTTGACAGCTTTCACCTGCTATGTCTCTGTTTCTAGGGGATGGGTAGTAGGACTGTGTGATTTCAAAGCAAGAACTGGCAAAAATTGGAAGATGTTTTGTGGTGGCTCCCAGTACCCACAAAGCTTAACTCATTGGTTTGCACCTCATACAAGCTTCCAGGAACACTGTCCCTGTCAGTGGCTGGCACAATGGGTTTGAGTACTTTGTTGGAACTTCAGGAAGCCTCCACAATGGCTGCCTCTCACAGTGGGAGCTTTGGCAAAGCTTACAGGGAGTCAGTAGTGCTTGTTTGGAAAGTATGACTCTGGTCTTATCCCGTACATCTCTGTGAGAGAGGCAGAGGCAGACTTGTTTAAAGGATGGAGAATAGTGCTATACAGTTGTCACTGTGTGGTCCATTGCATATGTCTGTGTTCATTATCCTCACATACCAGTTTTGCTGTGTGTTTTGTATGTTATATTCATAGTTTGACTCGTGACTTTTAATAAGCTGATTGGGCTAATTTTGATATCGTCCTGGACTTTGAAGTGATGCTGGACATATTTAAAAGGTCTGTGTTGGGGCTTAGAGGTTAATATTTCTGTTGGCTACCTCGTCTCCATCCCCAGCTGCTGCTCATTATGCATTATAGACATGTCTTTTATCCCCCTACTTTCTGTTATAGGTCTTTTAGCTGCTTGTTGTCTTACTAAATTAGATTTTTTGCTGCCACATTTTGGCTTTAAGCTGGCTGTTTTTTTACAGTGTCAGAGATCACTTGGTTAGCGTTGGCATCTTAGGAAGCTTTTCAGAAACCATAAGTGATTTTTGTCAGTTGCATAAAAATGCTGTGATTAACAGATACCTATGTATCTGTGTATATGTGCAGGTCTCTTTTATGCTTACTTTGCATTTCTCTCTCCGAGCATAGTTTTTGGTGAGTGCTACCCTGTAGGTTTTGCTTTTTAATCCTGGGAAACCAGTTTCAAGAAACGTACATATTTTTCTTGAACTTGGTATAGGGATCATTTACCCTTTCTGGATTTTTGCTTCACTGTGAATTATTTTTTGCAGTGTTAGTTTTAGGCAAATAGTAAATATTTGTTTGGTTTAGCAGTACCCTAGAGTTTGAAGAAACCTGAAAAATTTGACTGGTCAGCATCCTGTTTTAGGCAAGGAAATTGTCGAATTCAGGGTATCCCAACCTGTTTTCTATCTCTTGCTCTTTGGGAAATGATAATAGGTATCATTCTAGAAAGAAAACGTCAAATAACTGGAAATTAAAGTTAAAATTTTCTTAGCTGTTGCATTTTATTTTTCATAAGCAGATGTTGTGACTTTAAATTCATAAAAATGTATTTAGTGAAGTGTCTCCCTCTCATCCCTGTTCCCCGTCTGCTCTGTACCCCATTCACTGAACAAGTACCATTGTTGTTAGTTTCTTGTATTACTCCTCACCCTTCCTTTTTACACAAACAGTAGCGTATTCACCACATTCTCTGGGCACCTTGTTTTTTTCATTTACAATATCAGAGGTTAATTTTTTTAATGTAACAGGGTCTGTTAATGTTTTCATTAATGGTTTCTGTTCTTTTGTGTCATGTTTAGAAAAGCTTTTCCCGTTCCAAGATTATAAAAAATAGAATGGGCTTGCAGACAGACAGTTCTGAGTTGCATTCCCAGCTTTTCTACGTCATAGCTGTGTGATCTTGAAGTTACTTAATCTTTCTAAGTCTCAGCTTCTTCCCTTGTAAAACATGTTATAGGATTGGTATAAGAATGAAAAGAGGTAGTATATGTATCATCCTTAGTTCAGGGCATGATACACAGTAGATGTTTAGTATATAATAACCGTTTTTTATTATTATTACCCAATCTTATATTCTTGTACCCCAGTGCCTTTTGAATTCCTTAAAGGCAGGAACAGTCTCTTAATCCTTGGCTCCTCCTACAGTGTCAGTTTTATATGATAGTAAGAACTCAGTAAATGCTGAGAAAAAAGTAACTCAACCTTTACATAAATGTTTTTTTAAAAATTGAATATTTTTTGTTGCTTTTTCTGTAATAACCGTCTCTGGATTTCAAGCATGGTGACTAAAGTTGCATATAGTACTCAGTCATTAAATTATATTTTACAGTTTATAAAATGCTTTGACTCAGGTTTTTATTCCCTACAACAACCCCGAAAGATGGTGAAAATACACCATTAGATGGTGATAATACACTTTCCTAGGACTGGTGACCAGGAAGTGACAAAGTTGATGCTTCTACCAGATCTTGTGGCTCTTTATCCAGTTCCTTTTCCTCTGAGCCTCATGCACCTCAGGCCAGAGGGTATGATTGTTGAGGAATGGAGTGAGTATGTACTTTCTTACCTTTGCATACCCACGTTGAAAACATTTTACCCATTACCTGAAAGCTGATTCATGTAGAACTTGAAGTCAACATTGAGCCCCAGTTTCCTTCTTTGATAATTTGGATTTAGCCAGTGTTCTGAATTGGGGTTTTGCTAAAATTTATCGTGTACTCGGATGTGCCAGGTATTGTATTAGGGATTTTACGTGTTTATTCCTCTTTACTAGAGTTCACATTCCGGGGAATTTAAATGGGAGAATTGTATGTATGGTGGTTTGTTGTCGTTTTGTATCAAAATTATTCCATCTCTGATTTTATTATTGGTAAAATAATAGATCAGCAACAGATAAATCAACAGATTGATAATGGTGAGTAGTATGAAGTCATAGGAGCTGAAGGCAGCTAGAAGTTAATGTGGACCAGCTCTCTGCTTCAGTCAGGTAAAGTAGATGATATTCTCATTTTTATGGCTCAGAGAGAGTATGTGAGAGCAAGCAATAGAATGGCTTTAGAGCTAAATGAAATCTTTTATTTCTTAGTCTTTACTATTCTAGTGTGATTTCTCTGATAGTTTCTTGTAAGGAGTTTCTTCCTCTTTTGCATTGATTTTTAAAGCATATAAATATAATATGTTCACATGGTTAATGATTCAAAATATGCAAAAGATTGAAGAGTAAAAAGTCTCTGCTTTCTGCCGGCTACCTGATATCTCTCCTTGAAGGTAACCAGTTTGGTTAATTATCTGAGTATCCTTCCAGAGATAGTACCTGCATAATATTTTTTCTACCTGCTTTTAAAAACTCAAATGGTAGTGTTAATACGCATACTGTTCTGCACTTAGCTTTGCTTCTTTCTGTATTTGGAGATCACTTTATATCAGTTTGTAGTTTTTTCCCTCTATTTGTTAGGTTTGTGGAATTAGAATTATTCTGTTCTGGTCTCCTGAAATAACTAGATCTAAATGTCGTGGTAAGGATGACTCTGATTAGTACAGGAGCTCATAAAGTATGAATCTATGTTTTTTTTAGAATCCCTGACTGGCGATACCTTTTGAAGATGTTTGAGTAAATGATAGGCTTCTTTAGCTCTCTCCCTGCCCCAGTCGGCTGCTCTCGATCCTGTCTTGTTGCCTTTGTAGGGCCCATTTTGGGTCAGGTATCCTATTTGTCATTGAGTTAGTAATGATACTCAGGATCTGCTTTGGGTCATTGCACATAAACTCTAACTGCAGTGTGATTTTATTCAGCATGACATCTTTTATACTAGACGTATCCTAAATGCCCAGGTTTATCCTGATTGAATGTTAACTGCTGTCAGGAGACCGTTCAGTGAACCACGTTCGGTGTTGAATTGTGAGAAAGGAAGGTTTACTTCCTAATAGGTGTTTGCATCTCAGCAGCCATTATTGCCATTAGTTTCACATAGGACCTATGTTTGTGGAAAGTGCCAGGACTGAGAGAATGCTTTTCATCCCTGGGATATTTCTGCCATTGAGACTTGATGGGAAGGAAATAGATACAGTTCAACAAATAGGGGATATTTTTCTTTTGTTTACTGGACAGTAGTGGATTCTTCTTTTTTTTTAAATTTTTTTTCAGTGGATTCTGATTCAGATATAGAACTAAGGATTTCAAGCTTAGGCTTGACGCTAGCTCAGTTACCTCTACAGACTTCTGCATTTAAGGATAGGAAGTAAAATTGTGCTTTTTAGAGTTGGCTTCTGCAATGGACCTTTGGCTCACAAGAATATTATAAGGAGATAGCATTCCAGCTATTTGGAGAATGAGGCCAGTGGGGATGTGTCTTGCACTCTAGATGATTGCTGACCTCCATTGTATGGTAATGATAATCTCACCATACAATCTTTATGGTCACAAGGCCTACTGGATTTCTGTGGCCCTAAGCAGTGAATGGAAGCAGCAGGGCACCAGATGCTGTCTTGTTTCCCTTATTGCTTCTTACTTCACACTGGGTATAAGGTTTCCAGGCATTCGTGCAACCTGATAGCAGAAAGCGCCTGTCTTAAAAGTTAAGAGGTGAGTTGGCAGGTGGCTCAAATTACTGCATCTCCTGATAAGAGCCACTGATCCAGGCTGCTGGCTGCTGGGGGTGAGAGCTGTACTGCCAGCATCCTACCCAGCAGGAATGGATGGTGGTGTGGGTCTGTGGTGTTTCATGACTCCCAGAATGTACCCAAGGCAGTTTGAGAGGTCTGGCCAATATCTCTAGAGATGCAGCACAATTTGAGAAGCATATCTTGTCTTAGAGGAGATAGGTCTTAGGAAATGGTAGCATATAGGAGCACAATAAGCATCAACATTGAAAATAAGAAGTGCAGACCCAAGAAATAGAAATGAGATTTAATTATTCCACCTCTTAAGCCAGTTGAACAATATATTAAGTCTGGTAGTGCTAGGCACAGTGATGACTAAGACTTGAATTTGCAGTGGGGAAATGGATGTGTATTCAGGAAATTTTAATACAATGTGATAACCGCTCTGATAGAGGTATACACAGAGGATATGTCAAAGCCTAGTGCTTTGGTAAGGTACCCTCTGTGTACAGCTTTATCAGAGTAGTTATCACACTATGCTAAAATATTCGGTTAAGTGGACCCATTCTGGTGTCAGACTGCCTAGATTCAAATTCCGTCCCTCTACCTACTTAGCTTTGTGTCTTTTGGGCTAGTTACTTACCTCCTCAGTGCTTTCCTTTTTCATCTGTGAAAAGTGGGTAATAGTTTCTGTCTCACAAGGTTGTTGAGTGTTAAATGCATTAGTATGGTAACTGTAATGTGCCTGGAAGAGTGCCTGGTCCATGATAAGCGCTATGTAAGTGCTGTCTGTTATGGTGGTGGTTGTAGCAACAAGGAGGGGCACCAGCACCCGTGGCGGTGCAGTTAAGTATTTATGTATTCACAGAGAGATTTTTAGTATTAATATGCCAGGTAGTGTACAGAAGCAAATCAACAAAATGTTAACCAACTCCTCAATTGTGTATAGTACACGATGAGAGTCAGTTTTTTGGAAAGTTACATGAAAAGAATTTCGATGTGAGAAGCTTCAGTTTCCCATGGCAGTTTCAGAGAAAGGAATGTTGCTGCTCCTTTGGGGGTTACATTAGAGACCCTTCAGTTTTCTGGACATTTTGAAGATAGGCCGTATACCTTACTTTAAGGTAGGACAGTTCTTAACTATTTTAGACAGGTATGAATCTTTCCTGATTTTTTAAAAAACCTCTGGGAGAAACCATTTCAGATCACATTCTATCCATTCACCCAGTCTTCCTTCCCCCTCTCCTGCCCTCTCTAAAAGGGGAAAAAATGCTCACATTTAAATCACTTCCATTGTTCTTTCTATTAAGAAGAAACCTCTCATGGTGCAGAAGCCCTTACCCTTTTGCTGGGTCATTCATTCTTTCAACAGCGTTTGAATGCTTATGATATATTAGACCCTGGGGTTACAGAATTAAAGGAGTGTTCTTGTGGAACCTGCGAGGTTTATTGGCACAGCTATACGTTAGGATAAAAATTCGATCATACAACGTATTGATAAGGCTGTAGGTAGAGAAATAGGTACTCATAATCTCCATGAAAAGAGCTATTTAACAGTATCTGTTAAAATGCAAAATGCTTATATTCCTTGACTCAGCAGTCCTATCTGTAGGAATTTAACCTACAGATACTTTTGCATCTGTGTGTAAAAATATACGTTACAGCATTATTGGGACCAGCAAAAGATTGTCAACCAAAATGCTCTTTGACAGGAAATCTGTGAGCTAAAATAGGTTACATTCATAAAATGGAACACCATATAGCCACTAAAAAGAATTAGCTCTATACGAGTGGACATAATAGATTCTAAAATACAGCAAGTGTAAAAAAGTCAAGGTGCAGAAAAGTGTATAGTTTACTCTTGTTCGTGTAATGAAAAATAGTAAATATTCGTATGCACTAGACTCTGCCAGGAAACGCAAGATTATAACAATGGTTGTCCCTGGGTAGAGATACTGAGCGACAGGAATAGGGATATAAATGATGACTTCATTTTCATGGATACCTTTTGTGCCTTTTGAGTTTTGTATGACATGCATGTATTTTTTTAAAAATAAAATAATTTATTAAAGTTACACTGAAGTAAGTACAGGAGCTATTTTACTTAACGATCTTCGAACTTGCTAATTTTCATAGATAGAATAATGAATAAAGTTATGTGTTGGAGCAAAAATATGCCAATTCTGCTTATCACAGAGAAAAAATGGTGCCAGTAATGGCATAGGTTATTTTAATATTGTCTAACATGTTTATTGGCATATAGGGTATTTTCAGTGCTTATATTATTAACTATGTCTTATTACATTTATTAATTGTCTTATTCAGTAAGGAAAAAACTTCTGATTGTAATGAAAATGCTGATACGAAGGGGTGAATAAATGTGGAGATGATTAAAAATGGAAGTAAGGTTGAATATATGTATGGGATGAATGATTCAACAGCACACAGTTATAAAGGGTCAAGTGCGAATCATAAGAATGAGTTGAAGAGAAACGAAACACGTCAGAACTGCTACCATAAGCCTCTGAGGTTTTCTTAAGGAAACCTATATATGCATCCATGCGTCACTTGGATTTTTTCACATTGGGATTTTGTGCACTAAAGGCCTTAAGAGCTAACCTGGTGGTAAGTAGAGGAGCTTCTGTCCCCTGATAGGAGTGCAGCGTTTCCATGGGAGCATAATACTAGAGGGCTTCTTATCTGGCTGGGATGGGATGGGCAGAAGGGGAGCATTTCGCAGGAGCTATTGTTGAATATTGAGTGAGGGAAGTAAGTGTTAGGCAAAGGAGAGGGAGGGGCAGGCCGTTCCTGGAGGAAGAAGCAGTCTGTAGGAGGACAGGCCGTGAGAGGGACTGCAGGTGGGTCATTGGGCTTGGAATGGAGGGCACGAGGGCAGGGGATTTTCCCAAAGTGTCTCTGAAGTCATTTATCTGTAGATGGCCATCCCCTTGCAATCCGGTACCATTCTTCCCGAAGCTGCCTGGATGGCGGTGATTGGATTTTCCTGCCATCAAGGAGCACAGAGCCATAGTGGTAGGTGACTTAGTAACACTGACCCCGTCCCCTCCAAAAATAAATAAAGAGTAAGAGAGAACAAAGAAAACCCGTATTTGATTATGTCGTATATATGTGTCGCGCTGCCTTCTAGGAGAATTACTTATTTTTTTCAGCTTTCTTTTCCCCTCTATTTGGAATCACATTTGAGTGCTGCATGGAAACGACCTGAGCCTTATGCTCCATTTCATTACGTTTACGTTTGCGTGAAGCCTGTTCTGCCAGGCAAGCATACATTTGCCTCTCATAGCACAGAATGCTGTGGCAGCAATGTTTTGTCCATCAGAGGCTTTCGAAAAGTTTTATGGACATTTAAGTGCTTAATGTCTGCAGTGTACCAGGGTAGGCGGCGGGAAGGCAGGTGATATTTTTTCAGGTATCTTATATATTAGCGCATTTTGGTGGTTCATACCTCTTAAGGAGAAAATTTTTCCTTTGAAGCTAAAATGTTCTATGCTTTAAATCCACTCAAAGACAAATTATTCTGGAAAGCTTGAACCAAACCTTGTCAGATGCTTCTGAGTTATGAGAGAGGGATTGAAATAAACTTTTTCAGCTAAAAATAATTTTGCTCACAAGTTACCAAAAATGGCTGACTAGAAATGCTTTTAAGATACTTGTCTAAGCTGCATAAGCTGAAGGTCAAGAAAAAAAGTTTAGAACACATTTTGAGAAATGTGTTCTCTTTTACCAAAGAGAACACATTTCTCTTTGGCTCTCTTTTACCAAAGCTTTTGCCAAGCTTCTTATTCCATGATTACCTCATGAGATGAAAGCTGGTGGAAGTGTCATGCCTTAGATTCAGCAGGGAACCTAGAGATCCGTTAAAGAGAATATAATGTGCTGCCTGTTTCTTCGGACAGTAAACTTGTACCCGCGGAAGACATTAGGATTAGGTGAAAATGGGACATTTAATTCTAAAGATATTGTACAGTTGCCTTTGCTCATTAATTATTTCAAGCCCTTATCTCTTGTTGCAGAGCAGTTTTTACTCAGAATATTTGTCAGTCTCCACAGAGAGCTAAGTGACTGTTCTTTATTTTAAAAAAATTTTTATTTTTTTAATTAGTTTCAGGTACATTTATATAGATTATGAAACGATTCCCCCGATGACTCTATCACCCATCTGGCTCTACACACAGCCATTACAGTACTATTGACTATATTCTCTATGCTATATACCTCCCTTTGACTATTTTTTAACTACTAATTTGTCCTCCTTCAACCTTTCACCTTTTTCTCCCAGTCACCCAACTGCCCTCCCCTCTGGCAATCACCAGATAATTCTCTGTATCTGTGAGTCTGTTTTTGTTTAGTTTCTTTTGTTCCTTACATTCCTCATATAAGTGAAATCAGATGGTATTTTATCTTTCTCTGTCTAATTTCACTCAGTGTAAAACCTCTAGGTCCATCCATGTCATTTCAAATGGTAGGATTTCATTTTTTTATGGTCGAGTAATATTCTGTTGTATATATGAACCATAACTTCTTTATCCAGTCATCTGTTGATGGGGATTTAGGTTGCTTACCATATATTAGCTATTGTGAATAGTGCTGCCATGAATATAAGGGTGTATAGATCTTTATGAATTAGTGTTTTGGTTTTCTTTGGATTAAATACTCAGAAGTGCAATTGCTGGGTCAAAAGGTAGTTCCATTTTAAATTTCTTGAGGAACCTCCAGACTATTTTCCGTAGTGGCTGTACCAGTTCGCAATCCCACCGACAGTGTATGAGGGTGTGAACGGCCTTTAGTATGTGGAATTACCATTGATACTTTATCATCCTTTTAAGGTACCTGTCTGCATCTCATTGAATGGTAGACTTAAGAATCACTCACAGTTATGAGAAGCACTTTTTATTTGCAACGTGGTCAGTTATCATTGGAGTTTCTATTTTATACTTCATTCTGAAGTGTCTGTATGCGTTAGTGATGACCCAGAGGGTCCCTCTGCAGCAGCAGTGTGTGCCATTGTTTGTTGGTGGTAGCCTTGAGAAACTGGAGAGGCATGTTGCCTTGCCTTAAGTGTTGTAGAATAAAATTTTGAATTAGAATAAAATAGAGAGCTTTTTTCCTCCTAAAAATTACTCTTTAAAATATAGCCAATATACAGCGATGATGTTTTTCCTTCATAAATGTAGCCCATACTTATTGAGTACCTAATGTGTATGAGGTAATGAGAAGAGAGGTTGACGGAGCATGTCAGAGGACTGCCATCTTCCTTTAGTTAGAACACAGTAGTAGTGTGTAGGCAGGGCTGGTGGTGACACTGAGGAGAATAGAGAAGTTTTAGAAGTAGGAGCTGTTCCAGTGTAATGAATATTCATCAAAAAGTAGAGTAAAAGGATTGCTGAGTCTCAGTAAAGTGCCAGCTTGGATTGAGGTGGTCCTGGTGGCTTCCTAACTTTATCAGATAGTACTCGGAAGCCCACGAGTGTGGCCAAGTCACCCAGGGTTGAAGATTAGTAAACTAGGACAGACAGGTTCGGATAACATAAGAGCGTAGAAGAAGACAGAGGACAGGCTCTTGTGCTGAGTTTGTGATCTTGACATTAGAAGATTCGGGTAGTGATGATTCCTGAGGAGTAGCTATTAATGGATGATTGTAGTGGAAATCAATAGGTTGCAGAACTTGGATGCTTTGGAAGGGTCATTAACTGGAGTTGAAATTATTGAGGACTAAGCCTTGAAATCATTAGGCAAGTTGAGAGAAAGTTATGGTGGTTGAGGAAGTGAAGAGGATGATGAATAAGCATTAATAACTCAACTGGGGGAGGTTTTGCCCCTGAGGGGATTCTTGGCAATGTCTGGAGACGTTTTTGATTTTCTTAACTGTGGAGGTGCTGCTGGTATCTAGTGGGGAGAGGCCAGGGATGCTGCTTTAACACCCTGAAATGCATAGTATAGTCCCCTACAATGAGGAATCATCCGGCCCCACGTGTTAGTAGTGCTGAGGTTGATGAACCCTGCATTGACTTTAAAATAACAGTGGCTGAGTCAAAGCAGCGGGCCGCTCGTTTCTCTCTCCTTCCACTCTGCTCTCTAGAACGCTGCACATCCATTGAGTCTTTCATTAGTGACCATTTATGGAGCTCGATGTATATGCCAAACACCATGCAAATAAGCATTAAGAATATAAAGATGAGTTAAACATCATCTCCTTTTTAAAGTTTTTGTTTAATTATAAATTGGTGCAAATGCATTCTTACAAATAAGAAACTTCAAACGTGGAAAGCCAGGGGCCCCCTTTGACCACCACCTCCAATCTCTATTCCTCCCCTAGGGGCTCCCGGAGCCATCCGTTTGGTGTGTGTAGCTGAATAGTAGAAGGTTGCCTCCCCTACCTCTAGTTTTTTCCCCTCTCTTGTATGCTGTGCTTAGAGGTTAATTTCGAAAAATTTGTCCTAAGCTGCTAGTTTCTTCAAACAGGGACTACCGGTTTTGGGATTTCTCTTTTTGACTTATTATAATACATGGTATATAGTTGTCACTCAATGCATGTTTGCTGAATAATGAATAAAATGAATTGATAGAAAAGCAGCAATCGGAGCAAAAGAATGCCAACTCCTAGGGATGGCCTTTAGGCTTCGGAAGACCGTGAGGTATGTTTATGGAAAAATGAGTTAATGTTAGGATGTAGAAGTATTGAAAGAGTGAAGAAAAATTCAAAGCTGTAAGAAAGGGGGATCAAGGGATCCAGTGGATGAGCTGGCAGGCAGAGAAGGGGCTGAGAAGGAACAGAGTTCCAGGAGGGCTAGTAGGGGATGAATCTGGAAGACGGTTATTGCAGGTTAGCAGTGGGGGAGAATTTACTAATCTAGGAGTGTTACGAGAACTAGAAGAGTCCTAAAGTTCCTGTTGGAGTGTTGGTGATAGAAGCCATAGTTTCTCTTATGTTCTGGAGAAATTCTGTGCACGTGCATACGTACGTAAGATGTATACGTAACAGAGGCTCTTCATTGTTTTCCATGGAGCAGAACATCGTGGGGGACGTTTTGTTTCAGGTTACGCAGCTCAACCTCATTCTTTTGATGTGACCACATAGTATTCCACAGTAAGGTTTTTTTGTTTTTTAATCATGAATTGTTTACGCGTTTCCTTTTGTGAGACATTTAGGTTGTTTCTGGGCTTTTCTGCTATAAGCTGTGCTGCTTGTGTATATGTGTTGTACACGTAGGTGGGTACACTAGGACAGGGTCTGAGAAGTGGGACCGCTGGCCTCCTGAGAGTATGTACATTTCAACCTTTGACAGTTATTACCAAGCACCCTCCAAAATTGTATGCCCTAGGAACAGCAAAGTAAGTAGGGTGACTTTTTTCTGTCATCTTGGCAAACTCTGTTACCATACTTTGATATTTACCAGTCTGATAAGTGAAAAATGGTATATCGATCTTTTGTATTTCTGTAACATTAGGAGGTCTTTTTGAAAAATATTCCTGAAAGTCATTTGTATTTCTTTGTTGTCAACTCAGTTTTGAAAGAATTTCTTTTCCTACCGATTAGTAAGACCTTTTATAAATTAAGGAAATTAGCCTTTGTGATTTATGTTGCAAAATTTCCCATTCAGTTTGTCATTTGTCTTTTGAATTTGTTTATAGTATATAAAAGTGTATATATACATGTTTATGTGTGTTTTGTGACCAGATAAAAAAATTTAATGTACTCAAATATGTAAGGTATTTTTTTTTAAAAAGAACTTTTGGATCTTGTTTCTTTCTGAGAAAAATCTTCTCGACTCAGATTTAAAACTAACTTTCTATGCTTTCTTTCTGTGCTAACTTTAACGGGAAAACCTGAGTATTAGTTTCAGTTCCATCATTTATTAGTTCTGTGACACTGGGCAAATTATGTAATCTCTCAGAGCCGCGATTCCCAAACCAGAAGGGTTGGGTCAGATGATTTCTAACACTGTAAAGAACTTGCAGCTGTAAAATTTCATGTTCACTTTTGAGTAGGATTTACTTGTGTGTTGCGTGGAGACATGGCATTTGAGACAGGTAAAGGGAAAGACATAAAGAGGCAGGCAGACACGGAAGGAAGATAGGCAAAAGCACAAAGGGTGATGGAGACAGAAACCAGGGCTGTGAACAGAAAGCACAAAAACACCCAGAGAGGATAGAGGAAAACAAAGGAAAGCAGACGAAAAGGAAGGCAGGTACTGAGAATCCGAGTTGGATGCGCCTTTCCTATCACAGGAGTAAGAAGCATTTTGGTACCTTTGTTCACTCTCCTTCCCTACCCTTTTTTCCTTCCATCCCTCCCTGCTATACTTCCTTTCTTTTTTCAGGATCGAGTTAAGTGTAATACAAAGATTATGAATTAGCACAAACCTTAAAGTGCGAAAGTTAAAGCTTTAAAGTCTTACTCATGCTGCATATATATAGTATTTAAAGCCAAGTGCTTTGAACTCCTTGGACACAGGTATGATTGAAATTGTTATTATATTGATTTATTGTCTGGCCATTCCTTCTTGCTCTAAAATTCTGTGTTAAATATACTGTGTGCTTTAGCATTGATATAAGAACTGTAACTTTTGCATTTCCTGCTTTTATATAATAAATGTAAAATTGACAATGCATTCCCGCATGTTTTGTATTTCATAAATTATGCCTTTAAGAAATCTAGTTTCTGTCTTTGAGTATTTGTCTTCTGTGAAACCTTGAGCTGAGATGTTTGGCTTCTTCCCTGCCTGTTAAGCATGGATAATAGTACCTGTCCAGCAATGTATAATTAACCAAAATCCTTCTATGACAAGTCCCTCTAAAGTATATTATTCAGTATTTCCATTGCTCGTTTGTTAAAAATGATCGTACTTTGCCCTTAGAGCCCTAATTATGATTCTTTTTTCTTTTCGCCTTGGTTGGAAGAAGAAAACATTTAAAAAAATCCTGTGGTTTTTTTTTTACCGTGCATACATTGAGTTGAATTTAACCTTTAGCTGGTAATAATTTCTTCCCACAAACCTCTTTTTCCTTTTCAGTCTCATGGACCCCCCAGAGCTGGCCTGGGACATTCTTATCTGTGTACTTCCTCAAGTTGCCCTCGAAAGCAGATGACTAGACTTATTAAAATCACTGCTGGTTATCATGGCGGAGCCTGTCGCTGTGGGCTAATTGGAGAGGAAGTTATTGTAGTTATCAGAGATTCATACTAAAGGGGGATACGAAAGTGTAAGTGGCTGTGGCTGCTTCGCTGTGTTGTTAACCGTCTATCGTGGGGAAATGCAGATGCCTCACAGATGTCATCTTCTCGTAAGATCTGACCAGAAGCTTTCTTCTCCGGTTTTGGAGGACGGCTTCTTCTGGAAAGAATCTCCTCTGTGGCTTCCTCATTTTGTGCATTTTGCATCCAGTCTCTCCATTTCATCCGTGCACTCATTTTATGTAATGTAAAACATCAAGAGGTGCAGTTTGAGGGTCCACTCTGTGTGAGGCGGTTTTGGGCAGGAAGAGTAAGAGGCAGGGATGTTCTGTACAGGCTTTAGGTTTAGTTGGGGAGATGATGTCTATAACTTGGCCAAAATTAAATAACAGTTTCAGGATCATATACCCTGTTGATTCGTTGGTGAGAAAGACTGTATTTAGTGCAGAATTGTACCACAGTTGTTTTTCTAGATTTGCTGTATGCTCGGAAAGGTGAAACATAAAGAAGAATAAAAAGGGGATTCAGAATGTAAGCTAAAGAAAATGAACACGTTTTTATGACTTTACATTCTTCTTCAATGAAGTCGTCATTAATTTTAACCTTAAACCTGGGGGGCCAAGGGACACTTTCCTCTGGCCCTGGAAGCTGACTCAGAATCTCCTCTATGCTCCCGTCACCCCAATTCCTGCCCCTACTTACAATAGGGTCTCTAGCAGCTGGCCTTGGAAATTGACTGCAAGTGGTCCTGTACGTGGTGTAATAGAGTAAATGTTTACTTATTTATTTTTTTGTGGAAAATTAAAGTTCTGTAGTGAGAGAAGGGAATGGATCAGGATAATCTGAATCTGTATCTTTGGGAACAGTGTTACTCGTCCAGGTGGGCAACTGGGAGAATTGGAAGGGCTTTTCATTGGCTTTTAAAAAACCTCTCTGGACATCTTCTGAAGGCGGCAGTTCTGTTCTCAAGGATGATTTGCCTGGTGCATTGGAAGGATCTGGACTGCTGCTCCATATGCATGTCTAAAATGACCGAAGAATCTAAGAGCGACCTAGGAGTGTGTGTTGATGAAAGCCGTTTGAGCTGCAGGCAGCGGGGTTTTGAAGGATGGCTGTCTGGGTGCACTGACCGGGTGGAAAAGAATGCCTGTCAGTTCCTCGTGCCTCAGATTGCTGGAGCCCGTCGATACTCGTTCGTGCCAGATGCCAGTCAGTCCCTTTCCTTCCCTTCCGTTTCACACTCTGAGAGGTTCTTGTTTAGTAGTGGTACCTGTTGTTAACACTGCTCATGTTAGTACAGGATCTCACTGAACCAGAGGTCAGCCACCTTTTCTTCAGGACCTTAAGGACTGACCTGTGAAGATGACATCCCTTTGGCTGGTAGGAAAGTGGATTAGACGTCTAGAGGCTGGCCGCCTCACTGTGTAGAGAAACCCTCTGGTAATCTGTTTATAATATCATTGTCATGTAAGGAAGGAGAGTGGAACCCCTCTTTCCCTTGGGGCTTTTTTCCTGCTAGTTTCCTCAGTCTTCTGTTTCCTGGTGAATTTTTTTTTTTTTTAAAGAGTTTTATTCAAGTCATAGGTGTCTTGCTTTTACAGCTACTTTGAAGAGTTCTTTCCTTACCTGGTGGATTCCTGTTTACCCCATATTACAGGGGACACACAGTAGGAGTGGTATCCCACGTTGGATAATTATCTCGGGGGCTTTAGTGGTGAATCACTTATGCTTCCTTCATTAGGAGAAGACTCTTAAGTAGGAAGGGAGAAGAAACTTTTTGTTTGGGAGAGAAAATGAAAACCAGCTTTTCTGAGGCCGGAATGGGATCATGTGTAATAAGCGATGAATTCATCCTCTTTTCCCTTCTTCCCTCCCAATTGGACTTGGTCTCACAGCAGCTGTTTCCAGCTGTCCTCTGGATTTTGCCCAGGCCCCTTGGGATGGCTGCAGTGACTCACACAACTGGGCTTTTTTCCATAATGGTCTTGAGTCTAGCTTCTCAAGTAGGAGTGGGAGGAGGAAAAGGGTGACTCTGGTGGTGCTGGAGTAGATTTTCTTGTCGAGATTACTGTCTGCTGAGGGCGCTGGGTTTGATTGTCCTCCTTTAAAGTGGTGATCCTGGAAGATAGCGTTGCTGAGGGATGGGAGGCAAATGTGTTAGCTGGAGAACGTGTTTTTGGAGAAAGCAAATGTTCTTTTGCTTTTTTTTTTTTCCCCCTTCATTTCCTTCCAAACCTTCCACTTCAAAACAGACTGCATCTTTCCTTTTCAAATTCTTGTAGGGTCGTGTGTGAAGTGCTGATAGAAACACTTTAAAATGGGGATGATGTTCTTTGTATTCACTGATTCTTGGTATTGATGTTTTGTAGGTAGAATTAGGTTTATTTTTCCAGTTTCTCAAGGCGATCCCTCTTCAAAACATCAAGTGTTGCCGCCCCCCCAACACCCACCCGCTTCCTTCCATGAGGGCCGCTCCTTCCCAGCTTGCAATAGCTCAGTAAGGAGAATAAAAAGGGTCCTGTAGGTATTTAAAAAATGCGTTACTTTTACTTCTTTGGACTCTACGCTTAGGTACCTAAAAGGGTAACAAGCTGCAGAAGAAATCATCTAGGCCAGTGGTCCCCAACCTTTTTGGCACCAGGGACCGAGGCTCCTATGAGAATCTAATACCTGATGATCTGAGGTGGAGCTGAGGTGGTGATGCTGGTGCTGGGGAGCGGCTGCAAATACAGATGAAGCTTTGCTCGCTCACCTGCCACTCACCTCCTGCTGTGCAGCCCGGTTCCTAACAGGCCACGGACCAGTGCTGGTCCAGGCCCAGGGGTTAGGGACCCCTCCTCTAGACCCTTCCTGATACGTAGACATCAGTTACATGTTTGATCGAGGACCTAAAATATAGCTAGTCCAAATTGAGATGCCCTGTAAGTGTAAAATATACACTAGATTTTAAAGACTTGGTACAAAAACAGATTTCCCTGAGATTTAAAAAATAACTACTTTTTTCTATTGACACGTTGAAATGCTAATATTTTGGATATGTTGGATTCAGTAAAGTATATTATTACAATGAACCTCACCTGTTTCTTTTTATCCTCTTTTTGTGGCTACTAGAAAATTTTAAATTAAATGGCTCGTATTTCTCGCTCTCATATTTCTGTTAGACGTCGCTGCTCTAAGCAGAAGAGGAAGTTACTGAAGTACTGGCGTGCTCCTCTCTGGCAGTATCTGTTTCCAGAACCTTTTCTGATAGTTTGGTATTCACAACCCAGAGGGCATGTACAACATGCCCTCTGTACCTATTGCTGCATGACAGATTACCCCATACTTACTGACTTAAAATGACAAACATTTATTATGTCATAGTTTCTGAGGGTCAGAAATCTGGGAGCACCTTAGCTGTAGTTCTGGCTCGGGGTCTCTTGGGAGGTTTCAGTCAAGCCGTTGGCTGCGGCTGCACTCATCTGAAGGCTGGACTGGGGCTGGAGGTCTACTTCCACAGTGGCTCATTTCATGGCTCTTGGCACGTTGTCGGTGCTACTGGCTATTGGCGGGAGGCCTTAGTTCCTTCGGACAGGGATCTCTCCTCAGCTCCTTGAGTGTCTTCTTTATTTGACAGTTAACTTCGCTAGAGTGAGTGATCAAGTGGGAGATCAAGTAAGAGAAAGTGAAGAGGAAGTTGTAGTGCCCTTTATGATCTAGTTCCTGAAGTGAACACTGTCATTTCTGCTTTATTTTGTTAGAAGCAAGTATCTTTAAGTCTAGTTACTCTTGAGGGGAGGAGAATTAGGCTTCACCTCTTGAAGGGAGTAGTATCAAAGAATTTTGGACATATTTTGAAACCACTACACCTACCTATTTTTCTGCTGTTTTCCCCCGTTAGCGTACCTGCATTTCACTGACTGCCTCTGATGAGGGTCAGAGTCTAATGGGTGAAGTCCATTTTACCCTCAGCTGCTATGTCAGCGGTATTACTTGGAACAATTTTGAGGATGCAAACTCTGACCTATACAGCAGTCCCCCCTTATTGGTGGGGGATACATTCCAAGACCTCTAGTGGATGCCCGAAACCACAAATAGAACTGTACTCTGTATATACTATGTTTTTTTTTTATATATACATACCTATGATAAAGTCTAATTTATAAATTAGGAACAGTAAACGATTAACAACAGTAACTAATAATGAAATAAAACAATTATAATATACGGTAATAAAATGTGAATGGTTTTTCTCTTATTGTACTGTATTCACCCTTTTTGCGATAACGTGAGATGACAAAATGCCTATAGGATGAGATGAAGTGAGGCGAATGAAACGTTATTAAGTAAAATAAGGGTGACTTGAACACAAGCACTGTGATACTGCAGCAGTAGATCTGATAACTGAGATGGCTACTCAGTGACTAATGGGCAGGCAGTGTACACGGTGTGGGTACGCTGGACAGAGGGAAGACTCACGTCCAAGGTGGGATGTAGCGGAATGGTGCGGGAGTTCACGCTACTCAGAATGGCATGCAGTTGAAAACTTATGAATTGTTTATTTCTGGAATTTTCCGTTTACCATTTTCGGACCATGGTTGACCTGTGAGTAGCTAAAACCACAGAAAGCGAAACTGTGCATAAGGGGGAACCACTGTAATCAAAATGGTCCTTTGGTGGCAGGGCAGTAAAGATGACTTTAGCTTTGCATGAGCTTTAAACACTGGCAGGTGCCTCTGTTTATGTGTGTCGTGTCTGTGTCTTAGTTGATTTTTAGTAGTGAAGTAGGCTCTTTGGACATTACATGGTAGATGTGTTATTTTTGTGTACTTGTATATCAGAATTTAAAAATTAAGATTCGAAGCACTTAACCATTCTGTGTCTTACTCTACCTCTAAGAAGTTTGAAAGTAAAGCAAGGCATCATTCTGTTTTCTGTTCTACAAATAGGGAAATGGAGTTGGTTTCATTTACTTGTGAGGCTGGGCGAGGGAGTTGTGAGGGATATGGAGGTATATTAGAGACATAGATGGCACTCTCAGGTAGCTTAAAGCGTAGCATGGCAGCTCAGATTCCATGCGAATAAGTGTGTGTAAAGCACACTGAGTTTCCAAAGGTGGGTTCACTCATGCCTCCGTCCTTGTAGCTGTTTTGTTTTTGGCTCAGCCTCATAGACTCCTGAAGTTTAGATTGGGGCAAGAGGCAAGACTTAGAGGGTAAATGGCCCAGCAGACATAATCGGTGAGGGTCAGTTTTCATCTGCTTTCGGTCAGATCGGAGCTTTATTACAAGGAAATGAGATAATATACTAGGAAGACGAGGTTGGATTAGGGTAGGATTCAAGATTCAGGAGAGTAGGTATTCATTTCAAACCACTTGACTTCATTTTTTTTTTCTGGTGTCTTGGTTTGATTTACTCGGGTATTTCCTGAGCATTTTAACATTATCTCTTCTGTTTGTAAAGCCTGAAAGCTCAGAAGAATGGGTTGTTAAAAAGTTTGTTGCCTTGGATAGAGAGTTGAAAATCTGTTGAATCTAGTTATCTTTTAAATCCTTATTGTTATAATCTTGGTATAGTAAGTCCTCACTTAACATCATCAATAGGTTCTGCAACTTTAAGCGAAATGATCTATAATGAAACCAGTTTTACCATAGGCTACTTGATATGAACAAGAGTTAAGAGTCTTCTGCATCACATCAATGTTATAAGGAAACTAAATGACGTAATTCAAGGACCTACTGTGCTTGAGTAGAGTTTTGAAGTGTGTGTGTGTGTGTGTGTGTGTGTGTGTGTGTGTGTGTGTGTGTGTGTCTCTCTCTCTCTCTCTCTCTCTCTCTCTCTCCTGACTTAATTTTCTTAAGGACCTTGCCTTTTATTTCTTGATGTTCTCCCTTATAATGACTTTATTTTGAATTGCATGTACTTCAAGAGGACATGTACTTAGATATTTTGGCAGTCTCCACTGGTGTTGTGAGTCAGGCGTAGAGCTCTGTGGATGAGAGTTTGGGGTTTAGAGCCCTAGTGGCTCTGCGGCTTAATAAATTTATAACCTTGAGCAAGTTCCTTAATTTCTCTGAGGCTTAGTTCCTTCATCTGTAAAATGTTAATAATAGTTTCCATCTTGTAGAGTTGTAAAAACTAATAAGTAAAACACTTGCACAGGAGCAGTTACATATGTTAGATTTATAAAAAATTAATTGTTTAGCTTATTAATTTTTTATTAGAGACATCAAAATTCTTGAATGTTGAGCCTATCATTATTTATTTGATATTATTTATTGGTCGATCAACCATTGTTACTGGAGGTATCAGAAGCCCAAATTTGGTGTCTGTTCTCATCAGCCTGAATGTGTCCAGATCATGACCGACTCCATCCAGACCTTGCCTGCCTTGGCAAAATAGATGTTCTAGGCCATGGTTCTTACTTGCAGAGCCTGAGGGCGCCCCTCTCTCCAGTGACCAGAGGCCACCATCGTTTGGGATTCAAATAACCCTATTTTGGTCTTCAGCTCGGGTTCTGACTCCTCTAGAAGCTCACTTAAATCTGGCTGATGCTGACTCCTGTCAAAAGGCCCAGGTGTTTCTGCACCTCCTTTTTTCTATTAAGGAATTGAGATTTTTAAAAGAGACCTAGCAGACAGACATATTCCTTTCAACTCTGCACTCCTTGGTCAGCATCCAGAATGTAAGCAGCTATGGCCATCTGTATACTCCTGTGATCTGAGGCCTGACTATGTGCTTTTTCTCTCCTGAACTGACCTTCCAGTGGCTCCTTCCCTGGTAGACTATAGCCCCTTTTCCCTGTGGCATGGTAGACAGATTTCTTCATCTTTAGCCTTCTAACTGTGCTTTGTTTCTACCTCTTCCCCTAAACTAAGTTGGGTTTCTCTCTGAGGACATCACATTCTGCTCCTGGTGGGCGTTATTTGTTCTCCTACATTATGGAAGTCAGTATCCTGTCCCCCCTCTCCCCGTCCAGTATTCCTATCTAATCTTCTACCCTTGGAGGAAATTCTCTGCTCCTTTAAAGCTCTCCTAATCTGGCTAATGTACCCTCTTCCCTTACCCTGTGTTGTTTATTGTTGCCTTATCTCCCTTCCTCATTAGAAACAACAAATTTCTTCCTGCTTTAAGTATTATCGTTACTGTAGGAGACTCCAGTGTCAGTGCAGATGACAGCACCTTAGCTGGTCCTGCCTCTCAGTTGTTTAATCAGTCAGCTGCCCTGACTCAGTACTTTCACCACTTGTTCTGGGACATACCCTGGGTCTTGTCCGTCTGGAACTACTTCATTTCTGAAAATACAGGCAGGCAGCGTATTTTCTCATTAAGGTTCTTCTAGTCCCTCATTCATTTTCTCCCACCACATCTCTTCTCCAGTGTTGTCGAGAAACCCATTGCAGGGGCGCTGTCTTCGCTCTCTCCCTTTCTGCTAATTCTCCTGTCTTTACTTGCTTACCGGTCTCGTTTAGATTTCTTGGTCCTTGGCTTAAACAGCACTTTGGCCATTACCCTCTCTTTTCGTTTCATTTTATCTACCTAGCAAAACCCCAGGTCTAGATCAATACAGCTGTTTGCCTTCATGGTTTCCGACCTTTCCTGGACCCTTGACTTCTGCCTGCCTGTCAGTCTTTCAGTTTTAAAGAGACCTGGCTTGGGGAGTTGTCACAGTGGCTGGTTTAAACATTCCACATTGTCCTCCATTCACTTTCCCTTCACTTACAGCCAGAAATCTTACCTCGTAATTTCTAGATGGAATAGAAGCCATCAAATCGGAAATCTTTTAACTTTCTGTCACCAAACCTACAGGTGTGATAGTGAAAGATGTATTTTTCTTCCTTTTCTGTGGTGACTCCTACTTGTATCTCTTCCCTAGGTTTTAAACTCTGCCCCTCTATATTTTTTCTTATCAACTTTATATGTGCTTACTCATTAAAAATAAATAAAATTTAGCACATTTAGTCCTTTAGTCACCTTCATCCTCCAGCTCCTTTTCACTTGTCTCCCTCTACAAACCAACTTTTTGAAATAATTTTCTGTACCTTTTGAACCTATTGCAGTTGGTTTCTTCCTCACCTACTTCACTTAAATTCTCCCAGTGTCACCAATAACCCCCTTGGGGCTCAATCCAGTGAATATCCTTTATGTCTTCTGGTCTTTGAAACTCCTCTCTTCCCCTAGCTTCTCTGGCACCATCCTTTTGAAGATTTTCCCTCTCCCATTCTTAGTCTCTTCCTCAGCCCACCACTTAGAAGTTGCTGTTATTCAGGATTCTGCTCTGGGCCTTTTCGTGTCTTTATTATACATGTTCTCCTTGGGCACGCTCACCCGTTGCTAAGGCTTTATTTATCGTGTGTATGCTGACAGCTTCCAAATTGCTATCTCTAGCTTAGATTACTTTCCTGCACTTCACATATCTGTATCCAGCTGCTTAGTGTGCGTCTACACTTGGGTGCCCCATGGTTACTGCAGACCCAGCATGTCTGAAGCTGACCGCTCCTCATCTGCTCTTTCTGCAAAACTCTGCCCTGTGTAACTCGGTGACCGATGCCACTGTTTACCCAGTGGCCTTTCTGCCTTTAGTTAGGTCCTTCCCATTCCATGCCGCTGCACTGCAGTGATCTTTCTTAAGAGTGATCCTTCTGTGACAGCTCTGGTCATATCATTGCCCTAAGTCCCATTAAAACACATTGGTGATCCGGCTCCTACCTCCTCTCCCAAACCCTTGGCCCACTCCTTCACAGACCACGCAGCTCTCCCTGAAGTTCCCTCTATAAGAGTTCTACCCTACAGCTCTACCCCTCACGTTTGAGATTTCAGTGTAGAGGTCTGTTTTCTTTGGGAACCTTTGTGGAATTTCTCAGATGGAGTTGGGAACTCTCCTGACTGCTGTCATGCACTTTGTACTCGTCCCTTTCTAGCATTTATCTCACTGTGGTTTAAGAGCCTGTTTACTCTGACCTATCAAACTGTAAGTTCCTTGAGGGAAGGGGCTCTTTGATCTTTTTTCCTTCTAAATTTCCATTATCTAGCACAGTGCCTGATATATAGTAGGCCCAATGTTTATTGGATAGTTAATGATTGGATAGATTATAGGATTTTAGAACTGAAAGAACCTTGTCTGTATAGAATACAGGTCCCAGATTTTCTGGGTAACCAAATGATCACTGAGTGACATTTGGTCTGTTTGTTAGAGATAATCTTTTCAAATAAAGTAGTATTCAAAGTCTAAAATCTTTCACTATATTACCTGTGATTTCACTATTTAAGTAACCCTAGCTGGTTTGTTCCAAGGCTTGATTAAACCAATGTTTCTCAATCCTGACTGTCCATTAGTATCATCTGGGGTCCTTGAAAAAAAATCTTCTTGTCTAATCTCACCAAATAAGAGAATAACTTTTATTCTTTTACTGGGAAGTCATCCATTTCCAGCTTGTTACATTAATCAACAGGAGCCTTATTGCTCTTTGACAAAAGAAATGGCAGGTAAGAATTTATATTATGTGATCTCTAGAAGCAGTAGTCATTAAACATTTGGAAATTAGGGGCCCTTTTCTGTCTGTGACCCTTGGGAACGTGCTTTGTGAACCCTTGGGTCATGATCTGTAACAGAGAATGTGAGCAAAAAGTTTCCATCTGGTGTGGTCGCTGTCTCCCCTAAAAGGGTCTCTGGTTGTAGCACAGCATCTTTATGCCAGGTAGACAGTTCCTAGGGGCTGACCTTATGCAAATAGGAAAATCTGGTTATCATAAGAGCAGGTTATTTAATGGCTTTTTTAAAAAAATGCTATTTCTTCTATGCTTTTAGGGCTGAAACATTCCCTGTTCAGCCATTTGAATTTTGGAGTTGTTTGTTGTTTTTGATAACTTTTGATGAATCAGGTTAATTTTTAAAATGGTTTTTAATAGTATGAGCTCACTCTAGAGCGCACTTATTTGTGGTAGTAATTGCTTGATGAAATCTGTTTTTTTTGCTGCTCAACTGGTGTAATATTTAGGATCTGTTTATTGCATTGGGACTCTATCTTCACAGCCTTGGGATTTGAGGAGCGCTCAGATGTGTTCTCTTCCATTGATTTTTGTACCAACACAATTCGAGTACTGTGACATTCAGAAGTTAATACATTCTTGGTGTTTTGTTTCATTTTCACAAATGCAAGAATGAAAGAATTACTCACTTTAGTGAGTATCATAGATTTGAGAGATTTGAATGATTCATGATTACAAATATTTTACTCTCATCCTTAAAAAAACAAACAAAAATGGAAGATAAACCACCAAACCTATTGTAGAGACACATGAAAACAGGTTCGCCTGTTTACCTTTTTTATTCTTCTCTAGGGTATTTATATAACAACTTTTTTTTTTTTAAGTCTTTTAGAAAACCCTGGTTTCTAACAAACGAAGAGTTTATGATGACTGATTAATGCTAGGGATAAATCTAGATCTGTTCTCAGAATTGCTTGTGTCTAAAAATCATGTAGAACTTAGGTTAAGCAATTGGTGAGTAGTTTATAAATTGGTCATCTTTGCTTGATTAAAGATAATGTTGGTAACTTTCTTCAATCTCAGAAGTAGGACGATAGGGGTTAGGAAGATTTTGTACAGTTTTAGGCATTCCGGCTGATACTTTTTTCTTTGACCCTCCCTATTATCTTGTTTACGTTGGCTTTCTAGTCTGATGGAGGCCTTCTTAAAGAGGTGGGCAGAAATAAAACATGCATGTTCCTTTTCCTTTGCTAATGAGAGTACGAAACACTCATTTTTAAGTTTGGTCCGTTATGATGAATTGGCTCTCAGAAGAATAGCTTGACTTATTCTAGGTGCAAGTTTGTCATTTCTTCCCTCTCCCACCATCAGAGCGGACAGACACAGTTGGCTTTCCATTCAACATCAAGCTCATGTTGCTGTTCAGTTGAGGGAGCTCAGTCCACAAACCATGGGTCTCAGCTTGTGTTTGACAGAACTTGGTTAAGTGAATCAGGGAGTCTGAATTATTCATTCTCCTTCCTCGTCCTGCTGTTCGTATCAGATTCCTGCTGTGTCTTTGGGGCATCTTGCCAGTCTTCAGCATAACTGATTTCCTTGCTTTGTGGGGTGTGCGTGTGTGTATGTCTGTCTGTGTGCGTGCACGTGAGCTGTGCCTCTCTTTAAGCATTCCCGATTGCCAAGGATGGGAATATTTATTAAGCACATGTGGGCAAAAGCACAATAGTTCACCTCCAAATTACTCAAAATATAGTGTACTTGCTGCTTCTATAATCTAAAGGAGAGGTTGGATTGCTCTTTCTATTGTCCAGGATACATAATTTTCTTTCCAGGTAGCAAGAGTTTTACTGCCTGATGAATTATGAAGGAGACTCTTCTGTGATCTGATTGGAGCTCTGAAGAAGGAGACTATTCTTTTCTCTTTTCTCTAATCCTGTTGTGTCTTCTTCGGTGTTTTCTTTATGAAGATTTCACTCTAGAGCCATGGACTATTACAACTCGGAAGGACTTAGAGATGATCTAGTCCAGAGGTTGCAAACTGTAGGCCTGTGGCCTGGCCCTTACACAGAGCGTTTCGTTTGGCTAACACAGTATTTTAAAGACATTTGGATTTAACATTTAAACACTAGGGGATCTCCCACGAAATCCAGCTTTTTGGCTCTTCTCGGCAACACCGGGCCCTCATTCCTGCATGGTACACCCTGTGGGAGCTGAACAGTGGCCGTTTCCTTTAGGGTGGCCTGTTTGCTCCAGTAGTACACAGTCTCTACCTGTGCACTTCAATTTTCACATTACCTGTGGTGAGCATTACAATCTCATTCTAACCCAGTCTACTTATTTTACAGAAGAGAGGAAGGGGTTTGCCCCAAATCTTGTAGGTAGTGGGAAAACCCTCAGGTGAGGATTTCTGTCTCTTAGCTCTGGGTTGATTATATTAATTTTAACTTAACTTCTTATCCTTAGGTTTTATATTCATTCAAAAAATATTCATTGTGTATGTACTAAGAGTAAATGCTGGGAATGTAGAAAGAAATATGCTAAAGCCCCTGTTCTTGATTTGGTCCTGAGGAATCTAATGAGTATGCCTCTGGGGAAAGTTACCACCCACCATTAGTGTGTCATGTTATGTTGTTTTATTTTCTTCATATCACTTACCCACCATCTGGAATTATTTTAATTTGTCTCCTTGTTTGCTCTCTGGCTTCCCAAGTAGAACCTAAGTACCATGAGACCGGTGACTGTGTCTTGTTCTATGTTGCATCTCCAGTGCCTAGAACAATGCCTGACACTTCGTAGATTCTCAATATTTGTTGAATGAATGACTGAAGGAGGCATTTGAACTGGGCTTTGAAGGACAGACAGGAGCTTTCTATGTAGACAGATTCTAGTATGAGCAGAGGCACGGAGGCGTGAAAATACATGGCATATTCTTGTGCTTTTTTGAGGTTGGTCACAAAAAGCTATTTCTGATACACAGAGACCATCTGGATTTGAAGGACTCTGGAACTTTGGTAAAAAATCAGAAACTAAATGTTTCTGAGTCAGAAAACTCCAGTAAAGCTTTTTCCCCTCTGTAGTCTGTCTTTTAGAGGCTGCTGGCCATTCATTATCATTAATTGTTTATAGAGCTTTACCAACATATTTACTGAAGTATTATTATATGTCAGATGTGAAGCAAGGGTATGGTTCTGATGTGCCTTTGATCTAGCAACACATGTGCCTTGGTGCAGAGCAGTCTAGTATTTGGCAAGTCCAGGACAACTGGCAGTAGTTATTTTTAGAGTATATACTGGACCGAGCGGTGAATTCCTGAGGGTGTAGGGCGGAGGTTCTCAGTGTTAGCTATCTGTGCATTAGACTCACCTAGGGAGCTTTACAAAATTTCATTCCTTGGCCATACCGTACCCAGACCAATTAAATCATGAACTCTGGGGGTGAGACTCTGGAGTCAGTATTTTTTAAAAAGTGTGCCCAAGTGATTCCAGTATTCAGCCAAGAACCATCGGTTTAGGGGGATTCAGACAAGGGAAGGAAGACAGGCCATTGTAGGTTGAGGTGTAAGGAGGAACCCCAAGGAGGACAGTCATTGAGAAGACTAAGAAGGAATTGAAGAGAATTATTAAAATAGTATCTACGTGGAAGGGGAAGGATATTTTAGGAAATCAGTCTAGAAGTGCTGTATGATTTTTGAAGCAGTTGGAACATAAAGAGGTTAGAAATCATAGTGCCAGAGTAAAGGGAGAGTACCTATTTGATGAGGGAGAGAGCAGAATTTCATGGGGTCTGCTATACACATGAATTACTATCCATAGACCCTAGCTTTCTAGTCACATATGATAAAAAACACTGTACTTGAAATGAAACATCATGGATCATAGTCCTAGATTTTCCACTAATTAGTTGTGTTCATTTAGTTCATTTCACCAGCTATTCATCAAGTGCTGAACACTGCATTGGACCCTAAGGATGGATTAGCTACAACTCTTGCCATTTAATATTTGACATTCTAGGGAATTCCTTTCTGTAACTGTAGTTAGGCAGTTCTTAACTTCTCTGGGCCCTTCTCCATCTGTGAAATAAATATGGGGATGGAATGAGGTTATTTTGAGGTTGCTTTCAGCTCTGACATATTACAATGATTCTAAGTAAAGTCTGGTAAAAATCAACACCTCTCCAAAGTAATTATTGTAGTTTTCTTCAGTAGAAAAAAGGGGTTTAAATTGAAACAATCCCAGGACCTTACCAGCACCTTCCCTGTTTTACCTTTCTGTCAAGTTCTGTTTGATTTTGACAAGTGGAGTTGGTGAGGAAAATTCAAGAGTGGATGTCCCTAGGGGATTAGAGCAAAAGAAGAGCCTGGTAAAAACCCCACGGTCGCAGAACTGTAGGCACATTGGGAAATTGTGCCCCAAAGTACGTTTCTGAGATCTTCCATTGTTTCCAGCACCATGTTGAGCTGTTGACCTGTTTCATCACCTAGATGACTCTACTGTGACTGGGAACAACTTGCTTATCTTGCCAGCAGCCCTGAAGATAAACTTGGGAGAACTGGGGAGATGTGTCTTTCTCTGTTCTTGGACGTTACAATACCTTCGTTTTTTTCTTTGGCAGGTTGTAGAGGGTGGGGAGAGTGCAGAGGGTAAGGGGAAGTGGTGGGCAAAAAAGCCCCCGCCTCCAGAAAAAAAAAAAGAAGGAAAAAGGAAAAGGAGTCCTGAAAAGCTGTTTGTGTTGGGAACTGGAGCTGGGTGGTAGGGCTGTGGTCATTTTTGTAGACTATGCTCTTTTGTTGCTGTTCTGTTTTTGGAGACATTACATGAATAAATTATGGTTAGTTTTTTTAAAATGATACTCTCTGCTTCATCTTTTGTTCCAAATCTATTCGTGACTATTAAAGGATGATTTTTGTATGTAAATTTTGCATTCAACATATTTTTCCAGTATAGAGACTGTACAGTGATTTCTGTTCAGATATCCCGGACCATCAGATCTCAAATTACTGTCCAGCCATTTCCTTTTCCACTGCCCACTTCCCTTTTCATTCTGCGGTTCTTATATTCACCCAGTGAACCTTAATTCAACAACCTGTAGGCCCAGCACTATGCTGGCTGAGGATGTGGAAGGAGACAGATTGTGAGACAGCCCCTGTCCTCAGGAGCTCTCAGGATAGTGGGGAGACTGATGCCAAGCAGATAGATGCTGTGGTAAGTGCCATGAGAGAGGTGAGTTAATGCGGACATGGTGACGAGGCTGCCTAATCTAGCTGGGCAGGGTGGATATCGGGAGCTGGGGATGTAACAGGAGCTACGTTTCTGTGCCTTATAGACGGTATGAGAAATAGGGAAACGCTAGTTTAATAGATAGAACACAGGGTGGGGAGTCAGGACCCTTTTTGGTCTTTCGTTTGAGAGAACAGCAGCTTTCTTTGCTTCTCACTCGTGGCAGCAGATATTCTAATCCTCTGGAGTTATGTGGGTTGGAAAAGAATGGAAAGGAATTGGCCCACCTTCATGGGGAGAGAGGGAGACATTAGGGATGTGGGTGTTTCAAAGCTCTTGGCATGACTGGCTATAAGTACAGATGGCTATTTGCATTACCATTATTGTAGCTGTTATGCCTGCATTCTCTTTGATGTGCCTCTCTACAGGGATAATTGTGGGGTCCTAACATATATCTCTTCCTGCTGCCAGATAGAATAGATGCTGATGTGTTGTGCATTACAGAGTGTACAATGAATTCTGTGTGGGCTGTCTTCTTACTGCTGCCTTAAGCTTTTGAGGACTCTGCAGCTTAAGTGAAAACATGTTTTTTTTTTTTATTTTTTTATTTTATTGAAATCCACATTGGTAAAAACATAAAAATGAGTATACTAAGTTTTACTGAGGAATTGACTCATAAATGGAGCTAAAATTAACTTTGGTGACTGAATTTTAAAAATGTTAAATACTAAGGATTGAATATCCACAGAAAAGGTGATTTGTCTGGGAATCCAAGGAACCAGTCACATTCTGGGTAAACTTTGAAGGGGTGGAACAGAAGAGGATGTGTTTTACAGCTGATCTGCCATTTATTTGTTGTGACCTTGTCCAGTTTGCCTTAACGTTTCTCAAGCATCAGTTTTCTCATTAGAGAACTGAAGCTAATAACTACCATAGAATCGTGATGATCAAATGTTTATTTTCCAATACTGAAAGCCTGTTACAGGCTTCTTTCTTAGTATATATGTCCCAGCAAGATGGACTCACTTACTATTTCTTTCCCCTCTTTGCTTTTGTACATATTTTTTCTTGTATTGCTTTTAATCTGCCCACTCAGAAAATTCTCCACCAAATAAAACACAAACACACAAACCTGGCAATTTTAGGTTCATGCTTTTTTAAAAAAAGTTTTTATTTTTCAATTGGAGTTGACATTCACTACTATTTTCTGTTAATTTCAGGTGTACAGCGTAGTGGTTAGACATTTATATAATTTACGAAGTGATCCCTCCATAGGTTTGTGCTTTCTTGTTCCTTAGATCTCTGCTAAATGGTGAGCCCTTTTCAAGGATGCCTTTCCTGCCCCTGGTCCCACTCCAGTCCAGAAGGTATCCTTACTAGGTTTTCCACAGCACTAGTTTTATTCGTCTGCCTCCCCTGCTAAACTATTAGTTTTCTGAGGACAGTGACTGTCTTGCGTACTGTTGTGTTACCAGTGTGTAGTCTGGGCCTTCCTTCCCTTCACTTAAATGATGTGGGGGCCGAACCCAGGCTCCTTGCAAAATTTAGGACAAATACCTAGAGGCACAGCACCCCATCTGTCTCCTACTTGATTTATAACCAGAAGAAAACCACATAATTTGCACATAATTGATGGTAAAACCCACTTCCTCTAGGGGTAAATTTGGTTTTCAAAGCCATTTCAGCAGGGAGACTAGTAAACTTGATTCTTGGCGCTTTGCTAAAGATTCAGACTTTCGTACTCTTTCATACAGGACTTGATTCTTTGCTCTGAGTAGAAAACCACTGGAAAAAAAAGGGTATGACTTGTGGCAGTAATCTAGTTTAGTAACTGGGTCAAACAGTTCTAATCCCACTGCAACTACTACTTTTTAGAAAAGGACCCCTTTGAACAAAACATAGAATACCTCTGGGGTAACCTCAGGAGAAGAACAGTTTGAGAGGCCTCAAATATACACGTGTATTACCCCCTCCTCTTTTTTTCTTTAGGACTGTTCAGACTTTGGGGTGTGTGTGTGTGTAGTGTGTGTGTAGGGGGGGTGGGTCACACAGGGAGCTTTCACTTACAGCATTCCATTGTGGCCATTGGTCTATTGTCCTATACGTCTCAGAAGTGATCTTCCACTCTCTAACGGGTCATACTGAATTTGTTGTAGCGGGCCAACCTTCCCTGTGAAGGTAAAGGCAAACCATTACTGCCTTACAACCTTTTACTACTTTACAAGTCTGTCTCTGTTAGACTGAAGTCCTTGAGGGCAGAGATGTTCTGATTCATTTTACATTCGCAGTGATCAGTACGGATGTTGGCATGTCCCTCAGTAAACAATGGTTACCTGTTTGTTGAATGA